>NC_042615.1:197518345-197849647 GCF_901001135.1 Rhinatrema bivittatum
GGCGCAGCCGATAAAAAAAACCCAATCGGGCCGGACGACAAAAAAATCACGATGTGAATCGGAACCGGAATCAGAACCGATTCCGGTTCCGATTCACATCTCTAATGTGTTCCCTAACCTGCAAAGCCCAGATCCAGGGTTTCCTGTTCCTTGGGCCCAAGAGGTGTACAGGCTCCAGTAAGGCTCCTACCCCTTAAAAGGTTAAATCCAAAAAATGTACCCAGAACGGAAACACCAAGACCAGCCATTGAGTGGACTGGAAAGGAAAAAACCCTCCTGACCTTGGTCAGGACCACCAAACAGGATTTGCTTGGCTCCTCTGACTGGGCCTGTAAAAACAACAGATAAAAAACTGTCTACCTCTGAACTCTTTGTCAACTTAAAAGGACTGCCTCCCGAGCTCTAGCCAGAGCACTGCTTTACCAGGGGGACGGCCATTCCAGACCCCACAGAGGGAATGGCTGTATTTGAATGGAACTTCCTCATGAACCATCCTAAACTAAATAGCTGACATTTAACACCCAGCACTTACTGGTAGCATGACAGGTAGTGTCCACTACACAAGTGAACGCCTCGATTTTCCCAGTCAAAGCCCAGACCGGAATCCAATAGAAAATCTGTGGCAGGACACAAATACTGCTGTCCACGGATGATCCCTAGGCAACTTGAAAGAGCTTGAGCTATTCTGTCAAGAAGAATGGGCAAAAACTGCACCGTCCCGTGCAAAGATGATAGATACATCCTAAATGACTTATTGCTGCAAAAGGAGCATCCTCCAAATATTGGGTCAAAGGATGTGAAGACTTTTTTTTTCTTTATTTTGGAATATTTCTAGAATTGTTCTTTCATGATGAAAGAGTTGAGTATGTTTGTGTAGATCAGTGAAAAACTCCTACTTTAATACATTTTGAGTTGTATTTCTTAGTTATTAGAATGTGAAAAATGTATAAGGGGGTGGGGGGGTTAAGATTTTTACAAGGCAACTGGCAGATCATGTTAGACCAATAATTCCTTATCTGTTGTTTTTGACCTTATTACTACGTAACTCAGGCAAGAAATATTTGGGGCACTAGACACTGAAACATCATCTTAAACATACAAGGGCTCCATCACTGCATCACCCTGTCATATTCTATGTCTCATCTATTATACATATTGACATAGCACTTCTAGGCTAGGATGCCCTGTGCACCTCCTATTGACAAAGCTCTGAACAGGGGTGCATGCTAGCAAATTCAGAGGTAACCATGTTAGATGTACACAAATGGACATAGTTGGAGGCCAGAGTGACTGCTGTCAATCTCTTTTCTTGCCCCTTCTCTAAATATTATTGTTAATGATCATCAAATAGCACAGGATGCCTGTCAGATATGCTAGAAGGTACAAACGGAGGTTAAGCAATACCTCCAACTGGAGATATAGTTGTATATGCTGCCGCCTTTCCTGCTTTGCACTGTTACTTTCAGTGTTTTTGTGAAGCATCGTGATTGGCCTTTTAACTGTTTTTTAACTTTGCACTTACATGCTGCTGCTCTGCATCTAGGTGCAGTAAGAGGAGAAAAAGAGACCCCTGCCCCCGAGAGGCAGGACAGGACCTGCAATGCCCCATTTATCCCCCCCCCCCCCCCCCCCAACCATAGAGGCATTATGACATTACCGCCATCTATACCCAGGAAGGAAAGGAAAAATTAATATTTTTAGTGGATTTTATTTTAACATAGTAACATAATAGATAACAGCAGATACAAAAAAAAAACAATTGGCCTATCAGTCTGCCCAGATCGCTTTTATTTTTTGATAATTTCTGTGTCCTGTGTGTGCTATGAATAGGTTAAATGATATGTGAATGTGAATGATGGGTCTTACTGTAAGTTTTAGTACTTTAACTGTATTAGAGTGATGTTTGAAAGCAGGACGCAGTGGGATTCTTGCCACGTAGGTGGGAACTGCCAAAATCACTTTTCAAATGTTAATTGCCACCATGTGCTGCAGCAAATCATGATACTGTCTCTTTAAAAGCAGCATAAACTGGGCTTTATTTCCAGTTCTTTCCTGTTTTTTTCTGGTTCCACTCTGCATGGGGCTAAAAAGCCTGATAATGGAGAATTATAGATTAGTTTTGCTTCCTGTGCAATTCAAATATTTTATGGGGGTGATTCCCAAAATATTTGGAGTGTTTCAAAAACACTGAATAGTGGCTGACTATCCCCTTTTATGATTATAGAAATTTGCAAAACATGAAATTTGGGAGATAATCACCTAGTGGAGGCACAAATCTCTGGAACAGAATTGAGCACATATTTAGCTTCACAGAAAACTCAACATATGAACTGAAGTCAAGTAAAAGGGTTTCTTAGCAAGTTGCCTAGCTGACAAAAAATGTACCGTATATCCTTTTCAACATGATAAAAATAAAAAGAATATGATCATACTGTACCTGTACACTGGAAAGACCAGGGTATGGAAAGTTTCTGGAAAAGAAAGGCTTCCACAATTTGGGTTTCTTCACATCAAAATTTAGACTCATTGGAGAATCATACTGCTGCATGTTAAACCAAATCTAAGAGAGAAAACATTCTTAAAGGTGATGCATTGGGATCTTTTAAGGAGATAAAGACAGCCTATAGATACTGTATATGTATATTCTCTCATGCACTATTCCAGAAGAATAAGTGAGAGCCCAAGAGTGACAGGGAAGCTATCAGGGTACAGAGAGCACCGTGAAAGGGCATTTTTCTTGAGTTTGCCATTTGGATTTAGATCAAATACATCTACATACAAGAGATGGAATAAAATGCCACTTTCGTAAATTCCTTTGTTGTCAAGGGGCCCTCCGGCATTGCCACTCCATGTTTCTTTACCTTCCAGCAACTGTAGGGGTACTACCCAGCGATTAAGGTGATAAGGAGAAATTACTACTTACCTGAAAATTTCCTATCCTCTAAGGAAGGCAAGCCAATCCACACCAGTGGGTTATGCACTCCTACTAGCTGATGGAGTAAAGCCGACTCGCTGACATCACTGACAAAGCCCTGCCCTGACATCAGCCCGCCAATATTCTCTGGAAAAGCCAAACTGTGGACAAACTGATTAATTTGAACATGACTATTAACAGTCAACCACTCATGCTTCCAACCAATTAGGAATGCTGAGCTCAGGGAACAGAGTTTTCAAGATGACGGCTTGAACGGTTGTACTCTCTGCAGCAGAACCCGGTACCACCCCAGAGCAGAGATTTATATCCCAATACGCCGTCCCATTACAAACCATGCCGGGGCTAAGCCCCATTGACGAGGTAAGGAGAGGAGACTTAGTCTCGTCCGGGGATGTTACTCTGTCCCCGCCGGATCCTAGACTCCCTCCGTTGGCTTCTTCACCAGGCGCATCGGGGCATGCGGAGGCAGTGGATGGTGCTCCCGTCGGAGGCCTCGTGCCAGCTGGGATCCCCGATGCTGAACCAGAAGTAAACCCTGCTTTGGGAGAACCAGCACTCCGAATCCCTGAGAGTGGAGGGGCAGTTGGTGGCCCCGAATCCGCCGAAAGGGTAAGAGAAGTGCAAGGAGTCCCCCGTGGAATATCAAGTCAGCGGTATGAGGATTTAATAAAACCGGAGGTGGTGACGATGGACTTCCTTTGGGAGTGCATGGCAAGCATGTCGAAACAGTTACAGGAACAGTCACTTCGGGTGGGGAATGTGGAAGGAAAATTAGACTTAATAATAAGAGAAGAAGGCTTGGCTGTACAACAGCAGTCTCAAATTGTGGAAGCATTAAACAAGATGTGAAGGATATACAAAATTCTACTGGGAGTCTTGCACGTGAAAATGTTATCTTATCGCGGAGACTGGAATCGGTCGAAAATTACTTAAGACATTTAAATGTTAGATGTCTGAATTTTCCTAAGATAATGGGAGAATTGCCTCTACTTACGTTGAAACGATATTTTAAAGAGGTTTTAAAAATCCAAGATGATAAGATTCCATCATTTAAGAAGATCAGTTTCCTGACTCAGAAAGCTGTTATTTCTCAAGAAGAAAGGGAGATAAAACCAGATTTTCAAAATCTGACTCAATATCTAGAAAATTCGGACTTTGAAGTTGTGGATAGAGCGACATTGTTTGTGTCATGTTACTCAGAACAAGATTTTGCCTTTATTATGAAAGCTTATTTTAAGAATATAAATGCTCTATTCCATGGTCAGAAAGTACGACTGTTCCTGGATTTGGCCAGACCTACTCAAATAAGGCGAAAAGAGTTTATGCTATTAAAGTCTGAAGTAACAGCAATTGGGGCGACGTTTTTATTGCATTACCCTTGTCGCTATATTATAAAAAAGTCTAATAATACTTTTGTTTTCTTTATGCCAGAACATTTGAAGCAGTTCCTAGTAACTAGATGACAGGACAGTGCTATTGAACAGAACTAGGACATGAAAGAATGTAATTGGTCCGCCTATCTGAGAAGTTTTTCTATATAAGATTAATGTTCTAATGTGTTCCTCTAAATGAATAGAAAATACTCTCCCAAACTTTTCTTTTTTAAGGTTCGATAGTAATGTAGAGTTTTGTCTCTCTCATATAGGGCCTTATTTTCCAATATCGCATTGGTAACGCATTAGGGGGCGTTACCAATGCAAATGAGGCTTCTTTCGTGCAGTGGGGAAAAATTGCGTGCGGCCATTCACGAAAACATTAGCGCCGCACGCGATGTTTTCCCAGTGCATGATGACTCTTTCAGTCTTTTATCGCGGTGCACGATATTTGCCGGTTTCTTTTATCGCGGTGCACGATAGTCCCAGACAGCCTGTTTCAGGCTCCCGGGGGGGGTGGGGGAGAGAGAGAGAGCCTTACTATAGTGCCTATGCCCTACATAGGTATTTTAACCCCTATGGGAGGGCCACCTACTAACTCGGGGTGGGGATTAGATATGAGCGTTGGGGGTTGGGGGCCACTTTCGCATTCCACATGAGACCTACGGACAGAACAGTGGTCTCTAGTGCAGATTTTCTGGCTGTCGGAGTGAGGACGCTCACTCCAAGAAGTGGTTTGGGCAACGTTCTCTCTACCTAGCTTGATGGACACTCTACCTGGGCAACAACATGCTAGGTGGAGAGAATGTTGGCCAAATCTCCGCTTGGAGTGAGCGTCCTCACTCCGACGGCCAGCAAATCTGCACTAGAGACCACTGTTCAGTCCGTAGGTCTCATGTGGAATGCGAAAGTGGCCCCCAACCCCCAACGCTCATATCTAATCCCCACCCCGAGTTAGTAGGTGGCCCTCCCATAGGGGTTAAAATACCTATGTAGGGCATAGGCACTATAGTAAGGCTCTCTCTCTCTCCCCCACCCCCCCCGGGAGCCTGAAACAGGCTGTCTGGGACTATCGTGGATGGCGGTAATCCTTTTCAGGCCCGTAACGCAGTCCATAACGCAAGGTTGGAGTTGTAGTTATTAGCCGCGATAGCAGCCGCGCTAACACTGCGGCTGTTTCGCCGCACACGATACACAGGTTCCCGCTTTACATATGCTCCGCCCCAACTCCGCCCCCTGAATACCAAATGACTAATTTGCATTCGCAAATCGCGTTAACAGCTGTTAACGCGATTTGCGAATTTATCGCACGCGGTAAAGTGCTCGGAAAATGAGGCCCATAGTGATGTATTGTGGTTTATAACCTTAAAATATTTCCTATTACTATTATAACCATATTTCATGCAAAATATATTCTTTGTTTAATTATTGTATAATTTTCAGAAATAAAAAATTTAAAAAAAAAAAAAAGGAATGCTGAGCTCAGCCATAACAATTTAACATGCACTAATCTTAGAGACTGGTTATGTCACTTACCAGTCCTTCAAACGAATACACAGTAATAACACTTCATCATCCGCATATAAGGGATGAACTAAAAGCAAATAGGCAGCTCAGAGTGAGTTGTGAATTGGCCTACCTTCCTTAGAGGAAAGGAAATTATCAGGTAAATAATAATTTCTCCTTCCTCTGACTCTTGCAGGCCAATCCACACTAATGGGATGTACCAAAGCTACTCCTGAAAAGGGCAGGAGGCTGCCCACACTCCCATTAACACCACACGAATGAAGGCTGCTTCCTCCTGGGCCTGAATGTCCAAGCGGTAATGCTTGGAGAAAGCGTGTAAGGAGGATCACATTGCTGTTTGGTAAGACAGCTGAAGCTCCACCCACGATACCATCTGAGCCCTAGTGGAATGAGCCCTAACCTGTCTAGGCTATGGAACATCGGCATCCACATAGGCGGCCGTGATGACTTCTTTTATCCAACAGGCTATAGTAGCCCACATCGCCGGTTCATCCTGTTTACCTCCACCATGGAGCACAAACAGATGATCAGACTTCCTGAAAGATTTAATAATCTTCAAGTACTGCATCAGATGCCACCTGACATCCAAGGCATGCAACAAATGATAATCACGATCGTCTCTATCCATGTCCAGCATGGGCAGGGAAATAGTGTGATTAAATAAACTACGAAACTACTTTCGGCAAAAAGGAAGATACTGTTCTAATCTGTACCGCCCCCTGAGTCATTTGGAAAAATGGCTCATGGCAAGAAAGAGCTTGTAGCTTGGAAACCCATCATGCTGAACTGATTGCTAAGAGAAAAACTGTTTTCAAGGTGAGCAGCCGCGCAGAGAGATCATGCAGTGGCTGAAAAGTAGGACCCTCCAAAATCCTCAAGACCAGATTAAGGTCCCAAAGAGGCACCTGTAGTCACCACTCAAAAACTTGGGCACATCTGAATGGGAAGACAATGCCCCTCTATTGACTCACCCCCTATAACAAGCGAGTGCTGCTACCTGCACCTTTAGAGTGTTAAGGGCCAAGTCTTTAAGCAAGCCTTCCTGTAAAAATTCCAGTATCAGTGGAATTTCAGTTCACACCAGTTCTCGAACACTCACCAAACTCTAATATAAGCTAGAGATGTTGAAAATGTCCTGTTAAATAAGCCGACTGAATGGATGGAACTGATAGTAATCCTTTATTGGCTGACCTTAAGTTTCTTTCTGGGGTGTGAAGGTGAAGCGAGGCATTAAGCCATTCAATGCTGTCATGATTTATGGATTTATGAATTAAGCATAAAACTTTATAATCTATTCTATAATGATAGCCAGCCAATGTAGGTTGATAAGTGTAGGTGTGATGTGCTCATATTTTCTACCGCCACAAAGGACTCTCGCAGTTGCGTTCTGTAAACTCTGAAGAGGTCAGATGTAAGAAGATGGTAAACCAAGTAATAGAGAGTTACAATAATCGAGAGTAGAAAATATTGATTGTAAAATGGTTCGAAAGATGTTGAATTCTAGTACTGATTTTAGCAATTTTAGAACGTGAAGTTTATAATATCCTTCCATGATTTTGTGTTTTATGGCAACTTTCAAGTTAAATTTACAATATGTGCAGATTCAAGCCTCCTTTTAAACCCCCCCCCCAACCTCCCGGTGCCTGTTGCTCCCTGCCCACTTATTTGTCTAAGTAAAGAATACACCAGGCTATTCGTGAGATCATGAATTTTGTGTGGGTAAATTAAGGTCGCAGCACAAGCTTAACATGACAAACTTTTATACAACCAACATTTTGAAATTACATAATCGCTATTCAACTATTAAAACAACTCTTGTGCAAGAAGGGGTTTTGGTGACCATACTGTTATCGCTGCTGTCTATTTTCTTTGTTTCCTTTGCTCAATGTCCTCGCCATCCCGGCTATTGAAGCCAAAGTCTGTTGGCGCTGTTGATACTTATTTTAGCTGGAATCCCCGTTCCGTAAAAGTGCGGGTACCCCCGACTATCTGCTTGGAATGGTTAGCTGCCCCCGCCGTTGAAGCGAAGGGTGTAAATTCTGCAGACCCCAAATGCCGGGGCTCATCACTGCTCAAGGCCAGATCACACTGAGGACTCCTTTGTTTGTCCTCCTTATCCATTTGTCACCCCGCCACGGTCTCCCGGTGATGAAACTTCTATCTGGCAGGGAACTTTATCTTGTATAATCCCTAAATCTCTAACTTGGGCTGCGGCATCTATCTGCATTAAATTAGTTTTAAAATGGAACTTTTCGTCTAAGGTAACTTTTCTGCTCAACAAGATTATTTCAGTTTTTTGATGGTTGAGTATTAATTTCATATGTGATAGAAGCTGTTTAATAGAGGAGATAGAGTTCAACTAATTTAAGAGTTTCAGTCAATGAGTCTTTGATAGGAATCAAAAGTTGAACATCATCTGCGTATATAAAATGAAAAATACCTAATCCAGTTAAGAGTTTACAAAGGGGTAAAAGATAGATGTTAAACAGGGTCGCTGAAAGCGAGGATCCTTGTGGAACCCCAGTGTTGGAAGCAATTTTTTAAGACATTTTTAATTTAATTGGTCTTGAAAATAACGATCAGAGAGAAAAGATTTGAGCCAGGAGAGAATGATTCCATTTATTCCAATATTGATTAATCTTTGCAGTAAGATGGAATGGTCCACAGTGTCAAAGGTTGTGAACAGATCTAAAAGAACAAGCAGATAAGAAGTACCATTGTCAAAGCCCCCAAGGACAGTATCAAAAAGAGCTAGTAAAAGGGTTTCAGTGCTAAAATATTTTCTAAATCCATGCTGTGAGGGAAAGAGAATATTATTTTTTTTGAACTATTTTTTCAATGATTTTAGCAAGAAAAGGTAAATTGGAAACAGGTCTGAGATTATTGAAATCAGAAGGATCTTTCTTGTTGTTTTTAAGTATTGGCTTGACAATTGCACTTTTTAACGGAAGGGGCATAAATCCTTCTGATAAAGATAGGTTAACTATATTGGTAAAAGCAGGAAGAATCCCGTCTGAGACAGGTTTTAAGAATTTTAAGGAGAATGGATCCCAAGGATGGTTTGCTGGTTTAAGATAAGATTAATGAAATTTCTAAAGAACTAGCCGGCTCAAAAGTAGACCAGATGATGGAGGGATCTTCTGCCAAAGAGATTGTTTGGTTGAATATGGCTGGTAATTTCAAGGTAAGGTTGGATATTTTTTCTTTGAAGAAAATGGCAATGTCATCACATTTCTTCTGAATATCATCACAGTTAAGAAATAAGATAGAAGAAGAGGAGTGATTAAGCTTTGTACAAAGGTAAATAAGGCCTTAGGACTGAATTTTAAGCCATGTATTTCGTTTCCATAGAATGTCTGTTTAGCCTTGTTAATGATAGCTCTATATTTAAAAAGCAAAATTCTATAACTGGAAAGATTATCCGTATTTGGATGTTTCCTCCAAGTTTGCTCTTTTTTTCTAAGTAAAGTTTTCAATTCTTTCAAATTTTGTATGAACCAAGGGTTTGTTTTTTTATGTACTAACGTTTTAGTGATGAGTGGACTAATTTTGTTGGCTACTTTTTCAAGGGCCCTGGACCATTGAGAGGTGGCTGAAGCAGAGTTTTCAAACGTAATACTATTGATTGCATCGGGAAGATCATTGTTTAGGTCTTCAGATTTAAATGGTTTCCGAAAAGAGAATAGTGAGTTAGTCGTGGATTGTACAGAGGGAAGAAATTTAAAGGTTAGGATACAAGAAATGAGATGATGATCCGACCATGGGATGGCTTTTATGTCACATCTAGAATCATTAGAAAATTGATTCCCTCAAAGCCATGGGTTGGACTTATGATGATTTGATCCCATCCCATGGCTTTGCAGGAATCGAGAAAAGTCTCACAAGAGGAGCGCAGGACAATGTCGGAATGGAGGTTAAAGTCAGGGCATAAATGTGTGGCTAGAAGCTCAACTAATGGTGAGCAGTTAAAATCTAGAGAACCTGGAGGGCAATAGGTGAGACATATTTGCATAAATTTAGATTTAAAAAGGTATTCTTTAAAAGGAGCAGAGATGTTGATCTGCACTTGTTGTAACATTATTTATTTTTTTCATTATTAGCATGATGCCTCTGCCCTTGCGGTTCTGACGTGGAAAAGAAAAAACATCAAAAATATTTTTTATTTGATTAACTAGAGCAATATCTGACAATGTCCAACATAGCTGCCATCGACCCCAGATCTCGCAGATAAGACCACACCTATAGGAGAATAGTCCTTCTGAGGGCATGAACTTGAGTAATTAACTTCTGAATGTGACTCTCTGGCAGAAACACTCTGCCCTGCTCTGTACTGAATTGCATGCCAAAATAATCTACAATCTGAGATGGCTATAAACTGCTGTTGACAATTTCACCATGCAACCTAATCCCTGAAGCAAGGAGATCACCTTGCGAGATGCCAAGTGACTCTCTTCTGCACTTTTGGCCCAAATCAATCAGTTGTCCAGATATGGATGGACCAAAATGCTCTCCTTGTGTTGATATACTGCTACCACCAACATGACCTTGGAGAAGATCCTGGGCACAGTAGCCAGCCCAAAGGGCAGGGCCTGAAATTAATAATGATATCCCAGAACGGCAAAGCGCAAAAAATGCTGATGTTCCTGGAAAATGGGGATATGTGGATATGCCGCCATCAGGTTGAAGAGATGTGAGAAATTCCCCTGATTGTACTGCCATTATCACGAAACGTAGAGTTTCCATTCGGAAATGAGTCACAAGCAAATGTTGATTGACTCATTTGAGATCCAGGAAGGGCTGAAAAGACCTCTCCTCTTTCTTGGGCACAACAAGATAAATGGAATAGCGACCCATATTTTCTTGCAATCTGGGAACAGGAATTATGCCCTTCAATCCAATATCATCCTCAACATAGTCTCCACTGCCACTCTCTTCAGTAGAGATTTGCATAGAGAGACCATAAAGACATCCGGAGGAATTCAGCGACATTCCAGAGCATAGCCATCCCTCACCACTGGGCCCACCTTTGATAAGAGAGATAGGTGCCTGCCTATCTCCTAAACCAGTAGGTGAGCCCTGATGCCTTCATTGTGAACATCAAGGTGCTCCGGTCCCGGAGCCCACATCCTGATGAGGCTTTCTAGGCCAAAAGGACTTGAGATCTTCCAAAGAGACAAGACCTTTGAGTAGATGCTCCTCTGTAAGGAAGAAACAGATGGGAATCCCTGGAGCGTCCCTTTGCCCCAAAGAGATGCGATGCCACCTTCTTGTCCTCTGGTAAATGAAGAACCTTGGATTCCCCCCAGCTATTCACCATTTTCTCCAACTTGCTGCCAAATAAAAGAAAACCCTTAAAGATTAACTTTGTAAGACTGGACTTGGAAATATTGTCTGCTGTTCAATTTTGCAGCCACAACTGATGTCTAGCTGCTGTCATGGAAGCCACCCTCTAGCAGCTGTGTGCACCAAGTCACAGCCACATTGGCTAAGAATTTGGCTCCCAGTTCCATCACCGATCCATTATCAGACTCCGCTCCTTGTGTCTCCTGAGAGACGGAAACCAACCCGAGCACCAGGCAGCAGCAAGAAGCAATCTGCATATTCATTACCATGGTCTCAAAGGCCTACTTAAGGATAGCCTCAATCCTCCTATCCTGAGAATATTTTAGAGCTGCCCCTCTTCACCAGAATGGTGGTTCGCTTGGTAATAGCGCATACCAAGGCATCCACCTTTGGGAATCACAACTGATCCCTTGCCTTCAGTTCAAAGGGGTACAAACCTGCTAAAACATGCCCCCCCCCTTAAAACTTGCTTCCTGGGCACTCCATTCAAGGTTAACCATGATGCTTTGCGTAAGGTGACTAATATGGAATCCTTCTTTTGCAAGACTACAGCGTCACCCCCATCCACACTGAGTGTCTTCAGGGTCTGAGCCAATAGACTTGGCAACTCCTCTTTGTGAAAAAAATGGAGCAGAGTCTGATGAGGTTCTAAATCAGATGGAATTTCTCTCATTTCCAGAGGAGAGAAACCAAAGTCCCTATTGGAGTCATCTGACATCTCATGATCCACATCCCCCTGACCATCACCAGGGATAGCTTCCCTGCAGTACTGACAAGTGGGAGGCTGGAGTATGTGAGCCCTTCTTAGTAGGTTGCTTCACCTCCACTGAGCGCCCCTACAGAAATACTCCACCCAGGAAAAGGAGGATGAATCCAGACCAGGACCTATAGACCCAAACCTGATATTCACCAACCCTTCTGTCGGAGATGTCTCTGTCATCGGGAACAAGGGGGGAGGGGATACATCCACTGTGTTGCCTTCTGCCCCACTCCATTCTGGAATCACTATTTGGAGGGGATGGCCCAACATCAGCAAAATCCATACAAGCCAAATCGTGTTGAGCCTCCAAACAGCACTGACACAGGCGTACAGAAAACAATGGCTGGATTGCTCTTATATGGCAAGCCTCAAAGACAGCAAGGTGCTTAGACGTTTTGGCTCCCGGCGCTATATCCTGTATGCATTGTACTCTAGGCGATCTCCTGCATGCCCACCAACAGTGTTCAGAAGTATACAAGCAAATATACACCCAAAACTAGGCCGCGCACAAATACCCTCGCATGTGCATGCCTATGTCAGTACACTGCCACGAGGTGAGAATGCACGCACACACCTGTGCATGGGAAAAATCACTGCTGCAGCCTACTACGTGGCTGATTGAACCGAGCCTGAAGAGCAGGGCCTAGACAAAACCTGCTCAATCCACCGAGCCCATGCCACCTCCACCTCCTCAGAGAAATGAGAGGGAAAGGAGTAAGGGATGCAGAGCAACAAAACACCGAGAGAAGAAGACCCGGTAAGGAAAAAGAGAGCGGGACTAAAACTTTCCTACTCTCATCTTTTTTTTTTCTCTGTACCTGAGCTCAGCTGGCTGACAGCATGATCAGGTCACCAGCTACAGTGAGAGAGAGCACAAGCTCTCACCACAAAGCACTCCTCTAACCGCTTTTTCTTTTTTGTCTACACTTGCCAGGCTCCCAGACTTAAAACACTCAACTGAGGGTGGGACCAAACAGGTCCCACCCTCAGTTTTCCTGATGGACCCAAACAGGTCCATCAGGAGCTCAAGCGACGTGCTGAAATCTTCTGTCTTCTCCTATTTTCTCGTCTCTCTCTCTCTTTTTTTTTTTTTACCACAAGCAATCCTTAGTAGGGAGATGCTTGTCCACTATCTGCTGTAGACAGAGAATACTAGAGTAGGCTGATGTTGGGCTAGGGCTACATGTCAGTGGCATCAACAAGACAGCTTTACTCCGTCTCCATCTGCTGGTAGGAGTGCATAACTCACTGGTGTGGATGGGCCTGCCTCAGTGTAGAGGAACAATAGTTATGTTCCGTAAATAATGAAGGCTAAAGACCATTAATCAGCTGATTAAGTTGAAAAAGGACATGGATGGAAATCAGCATTAACACAAGAAACCAACACTTCCCAGTGCACAATAAAATCCAACAAATTCAAAAAGATATCTATTTTTATCTTTAATTAAACTCAATTTCCCTATGCACACTAGTAGTGTGCACCATAAATTATTTTCACGAAAGGGAAAACTTTAGCCTACACAGAAAACATTCTTCATTCTGTGTTCTACACATGGGCTTCAGCTGCAAACATTGGAAATCAGCATTGACCTAAGGCATTGTCCAGCACTTCCTGTAAAGAATGGGTAAAAACTATATAATCTAAAACTAAAACATATAAAACTCAGGTTAGGAGCCATGAAAGTAAATAATCTTTCTTTACTGTCCAAATGGAGCTTTTCGGAAAGTTAGGTAGACATAGACATTAGATCTATCTCTCAGTTAACAAATCTGGATATGAGAGGGGCCTCATGACTTAATATGCCTGGAAGAAGAGGTAGAGATGTGGTTGATATTAAATTGGGCAAAGATGAGACAATGGTCATTTCCTGTGAAAAATAAATATGAAAGCAGCTTTTGAAGCTCACTTTTCACTTGTTCATCATCTTGGGACTTTGACTAATATTTCTGTGTTGCATTAATTGTCAAAGATTGTTTTGTTTAATTTTTTTAGTTATTAGATTTTTTTTTGGCCCAACAGTTTCTTCCTGCACATTTGGATTTCCAGCTCAATTGGAACTGGACAATTGCTTGCCAAGAGTTACTCACCTCCAGAACCCAGTATATGTGAACCTTGGCTGGTTAAGACTCCCTACCTTTAACCCTTGCCAGTCCGAGGAGCAGAAGCCATGTTTGGGAATAAAACCCTGATTCCCACATGGCAAGATACAAGACTGCCACTGAGCCAATCAGCCTCAGCAAAGGTGTTTAATTTTTAATGGAAAAATGTTATTCTCTACAGTAACACTTTTTTAAATACAATTTTAACAGGTTATACCTAAGTGGCTGATGTATTAAAGTGCATTAACATTAGCTGGTAATGCTCTCAACACAGTGTTTTATATACATATTAATGACCAATGTTAATGAGATGCAAATGACACAAACAATACCACAGACAGTAAAGTAGGCATGTCAATGCAGAATGTATTGCAAAAACATAACTAGATTTCTGAATAAAGTTTCTGGTATTAATGCATCTGTGTTACATTTTGTGCATTTTAATGTGCAGACTTTATTATTGTACTCACAGATAATGAGTTATTTTGTATACTTTTGCATCACATTACCTCATTAGGATAGATTTCTTGTTATAAGTATTGCAAGCTAATTTATGTATGTTAGCATTGCTAACATGCATTAACTGCTTGCGGTAGCATTTAACATACTATAGTATGAGTTCCCCAATAAAAATAAGTGATTTCTTCAGTTGCTAAAGGACTTGTGGCCCAGTGAAATATTCTGGTTTTGTCCAACACTTTGCTCTAGAATACAGATATATGAATATAATTAAAAATGTTATTTCTGTTTAGGCTGTTTCCCCAGTGATGCCACATCCAGAATCTAGACTGCAAAGTTCATTTATCCTGAAAGATGATCCATCACAGATCATTTTAAAAAATTTGGCTTCATGGCAAATAGATATATCAATAGCAATAAGTCATATTATATATTAAATAAAATGATGATTTTTAGTGTTCTTCCTTGAAATACATCTCAGTAAATATGTTGCAAATGTGCTTTCATAGGTCTAACCCAGTACATTTATGAATAACATTTGGGAATTATATTCTTTTCATTAATGCAATGCAAAATGAGTCAAGGATAATGCCCAATTACACAAGAGTGATGGTGTAGTCAATCCGAGGTGTAAGCACAAAACCAGAGCAGCCAATACACTGGCAAGGTGAGTCAGATGGGTTCCAAATGCAATAGCAGTAGGGCATCTTCCCTTCAGGTTGAGCCCTTGGGTGCTGGTAGCCAACAGGGCTTAGGTATAACGCCGGGAACCAGGAACACTTTGGGAAGCACTTGTGAATACTGGAAACAAAGAGACAAATCAGAAGATCTGGAGAAAGGGAGGAATACACTGGAGTCAATGCAGCGAGACAAACTCTGGATGCAGAACTTCAACAAGAGGGCTGGAGAATGAGAACCAAGCTTTGGCAACCTTGGAAACACTGAGATCCATATTCAAAAGTCATTTAGACGGATAACTTTTCAGACACGTATCTGGCTAACTTATAGGCAGATAACTACTTATCCAGCTACAATTTAGCTGGGTATGAAAGGGGTGTTCCAGGGGCGTTCTGGGGAGGGGCTCAGTTATCTGGCTAACTTAGCCAAATATTGGGTATATCTGGCCTCTTGTGGCCAATTAACTAGCTACTTACCTGGATATCTTCAGAGATATCCAGGTAAGTAGCGCGTCTTAAGAAAAACAAATCTGAAGTTGCAGGTCTCCGGGCCCAATGCCCACCCTTCACCACATGTCTCAACCCCCCTTCCCCGCTCTGCTCTCCCAGAAAGTTGGCACCTAAAAAAAATGTTTACATTTAAAAAAGACGATCACCGCCAGTCCATGCCTCCCCCCTCACAAAAAATCGTTAACTTGCCCCTTCTGCCTCCCCGCACAGCCCCCCCCACCCCAAGATGCCAACTTCCCATCCACCCATTATCTTCGAAATTGTCCCCCGCCTTGTCCTTGCCAGGATCATTGTCTTCTGCACTCCCAGCCGCTTCCAGTGTTACTTAGGTAATAACGCTGGAAGGGTACTGTTTGGTGTACTGTTATGCTGCCTTCAATTAAAACAAGGGGAAAACTATTTAGAAAACAGTGCCAATGGGCAAAGTGTTTTTGGGTAGTAACAGGCCACTTTCTCATTTTATTCTTTATTTTTTAAAAGGCAGCCTGGAAACAATAACAATGGGCCCTAGGGGAGGGGATGAAGAGACTCTACAGGACCAATTTGGGTTTTATGTACATACTGTTGATTTTAAAAATTATGCAAATAAATTGACCCACATATGCTATGCCTTACAAAGACCAGGCATAATTTATTACAGTTTAGTTTGTGCATGTCTCTAGGGAAATTGTCATAGTGAACTTATGGCAATGCATAATTATACGTGTTATAAAATTACTCTCCCTATAGGCTATTTCGGAGTACATGTAGGAGTTCTACATGCCCATCCTAAAAGCATATACACATACTTCTGTATGGAGTTGTGGTACCTATTTGAACATTGCAGAACTGACCAAAGCATATGCATGACAAATCAACTGTCTTGCCAGGAGACTTTACACAATAATGGGATGTGGATATATGGACTGAACTCCACATCACAGCTTTGCAGATCTCGTCCATGGAGGCTGATCTCAGGTGGGCCACTGATGCTACATGGTTCTAACACTATGAAACTTCTAGAAGCATTGTAGTAATCTGCGCTGGCCAAACTCTGTCAGATGACATCACCTATCTGTGAGGACTGCACATCCTGTTTCATTTTATGATTTTAAAAATAACATTTATATTATAATCTGATTGGCAATTAACTTGTATATTCAGACAACATCTTGACTCATTTTACAATGACATCATTAAGTAAGTATAAATCTCATAAACTAGGCACAAATATCTGAAGTTAGTCCAACACAAAAGAGATTACTTGTTATCTTTATTTCTATATAAATTAACTGAACTAACACAGTGACTTCATTACTTTAGCCAATATTTATTTATTTATTTAAACAGTTTTATATACCGTCATTAAGTTATTCACCATCATAACAGTTTACAATAGGGCACCTATATCAAAGGAAAATATATCTCATAATTTACATTCTATTTAAAAATGTTTTCTAATTTATTTTTACTACTATCCCTATAGTTAAATAAAACAGACTCCATATAGAGCAGAATTTCTGTGTATGGATATGAAACATACTTACGTTGTCCATACCAACCAAACAACCCACGCTCTGCAGTGGACAGAAAGTGTCATATTGCCCATAGAAATAGCCATTACTGGGATTCCAGATGATGTACTGATTCTGTTCCCATGTGAGAACATATGAAGTTGGTCCCTGGAATAGAAATCATCATGCAGCTAAATAGACAGTTAAAGTTTCTTATAATGGAAACAAGACTAGAAAGTAGAAAACTGAGGTTAAGTCTTAATGCACAAACCTAGGTTACTGCAGGACTAATATGGCTATGAGATCTTGGTTTGGTTCTATGATAAAAGTGATAGACTAAAAATGGTTTTCTGTACAAATGACCTAATTTGGGGGCACTGAGGATCAGGATTCAATACACGTCCCTTTAGTCATGTTGAGGAGTTGGCATTCTCATGGAGGTGTGTTTAGGTAAGGGGAAGAAAAGTACACATGTAGATTGTGTTTTCAAATCTTCATGTGCACTTTTCCAGCAAAACTCTACCTACAGAAAACGCAGGTGAAAGTATACAGAGTTCACAGGGATAAGACATACATGGTCTTTGTCTTACTGTGGACAGTTTGAAAACTGCCCTAATAACATACTCATGCAGTAAACCCACATTTCTATTTTTATCTCGGGACTGGCTGCAAGCAATAGAATGACAAGTAGTTGTAGGGTCTCATTTTGTATAAACCTGTGACCTGAAATTGTGTCATGCACCTGGCTATATGGTTAGTCTGCAGTACCTCTTATAGTTTACAAAGGGCATTGGCCCAAGCAGCACAGGAGTGAGGGTAACAATGGGAATTTGGGTGATGCTGGCCTTGGGAATTCAGTGGTTGAGCTCAGCTGGAGATGAGCCAAGGGGTTTGGTTTGGCTCTATCATCCACAATAGGAGCTAAGCCAATCAATTTAGCAAGCTTACTTTTATATGGTGTGATAGAAAAACAGATCAAAACTCTAAGGAGCTGTGTTTATAAGTTTATTATGGCCAATGTCATCTTGCCTTTTCAAGCACCTAGCTTATTAGCCGGAGCTTAGCTTGTAGCTATATACTGAGCTGCAACAGTAGACAGTAACTTTTATTAGGCAGAGAGCAGATATGCATACCTGCTTGTGCAGTAATGAAACCCACGCATCTGCCAACATTCTGGATGTTTGTCTCTCCTGGCCTGCTATTCTGACAACTGTTCCTTCTGTTGTACTGCTACAGGGAGTTTGCCTGCTACTCTACTGTCCTCTCATTAACAACCCAAACAGTACAATTAAATGTAAAATATAAAATGTCATAAATTACTGGGTGAGCTGCAATATGATTTGTCTATGTCCCTCCAGCAGGAAAGGCTAGATCTGACTTTAGTCTAGGTGAAATCAAACTCCACATCCCCAAGGGATGTCAACTTAACCATTTCCCAGAACCAAACACTATGATCCCCTACTTTGCTATGCTTTTAACATACCATTTAAACAACCAGACTCAATGGTAAGCACTGCCATCTAGTCAGAGGACCCAAGTTCAATTTCTGGGCATGTCCTAAGAGATACAGCATGACCTCAACAGAACTAGTTTCAAATCTTTGCAAAATCCTCTGTTAATCGAATTGTGTTATTTAGTCCACAGAATCTCAACATTAACAGCCTTAATTTTAAAAGGCCGGCGTCCGCCAATACCAGGAGATATGTGCGAGGCTGGGCCGTGCGCGCACTGGGCCAGATTTTTAAAACGTTACGCGTGCGGCCTATTTTCAAAAGGCCCAGCGACGCACATAAAGCCCAGGGATGCATGTAAGCCCCGGGGCTTTACTAAAGGGGCGGGAAGGGAGCGGGGCATGGGCGGGGTCAGAGGCTCCAGGCATAGCGGCCATTTGCCGCTGTGCTAGGGATTGTGTGCTGGCAGTCGGCCGGCAGGCGCAAAAGGTAAATTGAAAATTTTTTTTTGGGGGGGGGGGGGGTTACAGTAGGGCTAGGGGGAGGAAAGGTTAGGGGGAAGGAACGGGGGAAGGCAGCGCGTGAAAGGTGCATAATTGTGCACCCCCTTGCCCAGGCCAACCCCTGATTTTATAACATGTGTGCGCGCCTGCGCACACATGTTATAAAATCGGGCGTACATGTGCGCGCGCCGGGTAGCGCACGCACATATAGGCCGCACACGCTTCTTTTAAAATCTACCCCACTGCGCGCATTTTCAAAGCACCGCGGTCACATGTGTATCTCCCAGTACACGTGGAAGAACCCGATGCGAAAAAAGGGGTGGGGCGGGGAGGGCCGGGACAACGCCTAATGGCACTGTCCCCTGAAGCATGTGCCAGCAGCCTTTATTGGAGTGGACTGGGAGGGAACTGGGAAAGGCCCTATAGTGTCACAGCGCAATTCTTACAAAATTTACCACCCTTATGCGTGCGAGTCAGCACTCCTGCGCACATGCCGATATAAAATCAGGTGCGCATCGGCGCATGCATGCTATAAAATCGGTGTATCCATGTGTGCACCCTGGGAACCGTGCGTGGGTCTAAAATTCACGTTTATGCATTTAATAATATTTTCTTCCAAACAAAGGTTCCACAGCTTAACTAAACACCTGTGAAGAAAATGTGAGCATAAGCAGATGCTGGCTGTCTGCCTTCTGAAGGTAACTGTCCGAGGACATTAGTGGTCTCTGGTTGCATATTTCGCTCCAACAAGGAGGTATTTGAGGAGCACAATTTCAAAGTCATTTATGTATGTAAATAGAGATTTTTGCGCATAAACTGGCAGCCTGAAAATGGTCATCCCTCAATACGCACTTCCAGCCTCATTTAGAGATCATGTTTCTGTTGGGTGAGGAAAATACTGAGCGTAGATTGCCTTTCCAACTGCATGCACATTATTTTTTGTGGGAAAAAGCAGGTGTGAATGTCTGCAGCAAAAATGTATATCTGTCCCTAGGCTGATGCAAAAAGCTAAACGTTAAAACTGTGCACTGAAATTCAGCACACAGTTTCTCAATGTACAAGCTCATTTTTTGTTCAACTCCCAATGCAATAAGCTAATGTTATGCTAACAAATCGGTAGTTAAAATATGCGTATACACAGTTAATATGTCTGCTTAGCATAGGCTGAACGCACATTTTAACTCGAGGGAGTGGGGAAATCTCTAAGACATATGATTTATGCATACAGACATGTTCTATGCACATAAAAGACTTATGCACACAAAACATTTTTGTGCCCATAAACAAAGGGAACACAATAAAACTCAGCAATGGTGTTGCAAAATAAAGCAGGGATTCATGCTATGACACAGATTAAAACCCACCGTAACAAGTGCTTATGCTGGTAGGGCATAAATAGTAAAGTTTTATTTTATTAGTTGTAAAACACTGGCTCCCTTTCTACAAATATCATCTGCAAATGGAATAATAAACAAGACAATTGCTCTAAAACCTTTTGTATTGCAAATGAGTTTTTTTGCCAGTCTCTTTCTATTCACTTGCACGTCTCGGTTGTGTGTTGCAAGATTTCTTCGGAGTTTGAGCTCCCATTTCCCCTACAAACCTGAGAGTGGAGCCATTGAGTATATTAAGATATATTTAACAAAAAAAACCAAAACAAAACAGAAAACGGAACAGGCCACCAAAAAAATCTAGAGAAATATAGCTGCACCTTTTGAGTTACAAACTTCACCACAGACTGCACAAGTCCTGAGATGGCTGGTAGTATGGATTTCTTCCAATCGATGATCCAGCCAGGGCTTGTTAAAGGGACAGCTCCTCATATGCAGCTGCCATTCACACCTGGAGGATTTGCACCTCTCAGCCCAGAACACACACTTTATGCACAAAGAACATGCTTTTTCTGCCCATAAAATACCAATTAGAGATCCAGGCATCAAATTCTTGCTTCTGCCCAGCTAACAGTGGAAACTTTACTCCACCTCAGACCAGGATTAAAATTTCCAGCATTAAGAAGATGTGAGTTAAGCCAGCACACCTCGCTGCATTGGGGGACAATAGTTAATCCCTTCATTTGCATGGGATTTCCTTGTGATGGTATTAAGCAGGATACACAGTTTTACAGGCACATTTTATGCACATAAAACTCATTGCTGCATCGACAGAAAAATTTATGTGCACAAAATGCATACACAGGTCAAACTGTGCATTCAGGTGAACATGTCTTATTACATCACTCTGATAGGCAGTTTGAAAATTGCGCTTTTCTTTTGAAAATCTGTATATCTCACTCTGTGTTGGATTTGGGTGGATGTGTAATACTCTCATGCATGGATCAAGGTGGATGTGTAATACTCTCATACATGGAATTATTGTTATATTAAAAAGTTCACTGTTTATGTTTTGGATTCACAATAAACATTAAACTGAAAAAAAAAAGAAAATTGTGCCTTTCAAGTGTTTATTTTATGTTCACACTGTTTTATAATGCCAGTAGCTGGCTCTTACACAAGGACATTTTCTTGCAGGGTAACCATACTGGAACTTGAAAACTAGCAAAAAACACAAGTAAAATATGAATGGTAAGGGATAATCATTTTGTAATCTCTGGATATTAACCTCTGAACATACCAAAGAAGGGCAATGTAACAAGAAATTATGCCCCACTGAAGGACAATGATTTATTCTAAAAACCAGAGGACTATGATATTTGGGATATGTGAAAACTGTGTCTCAAAACCGCCTTTATACATGCTATAATACAGTTTCCTTAACAACAAATCCTACTAATTTTATGGCACTTGAGTGGTTCTTTTCTGCATGCATGCTGCATTTATACAAGCAGCTGAGAGGCTACTGCACATTCCTAGGACTTTTATATTAAACTAAACTAATAATAATAATAATAATAATAATAATAATAAAAACTAGGGTCTTACCTCAGGAACAGCATTTCCAATTATGAGCCAGGCACTTTTGCCCATAGCTAGAAAATAATTACACAGTAGAACTGCATGTTCTTCCTCATCCCCAGCCAGCAGATCCAGAAATTGCTATTTAACAAAAACACAAGCGTAAAACTTTTACTGCCAACCTGCAACATATAAAAATATTTGCTGTGTGGATACTCACAGGAATACTGTATCACCATAGCCAGACTCTTACTTAACCCTAAGGGAGTCACTAACAAAGCTGAATGGTTTTAAGAACTGGCAAAAGGCAGGACATTGATTATTTAAGTGTTAGAATGTCATGGGTCTTGAAAGCCAAAAAAGTCTAGAAAATTGTGGCAGAACACTGAGTCTTTGAAAGAACATTCTGGGAAATTAGAAGAATTATCTGCTAAATGTTCTTCTATGAATGAGTGTCAGATTTCCTTGATTAATAAAATAAGATTTTGTTGCAGAAAATTGAAAAATGTGGTAATCTTGCAAAAAAATTTGAAACTGATTTTTAGATTCTCAAAAGTGTGCACTGATTCCACCTTTAGAGATGCTGCAGAAATGTTCTTTTTACTATCTCCAAGGAGCATATGCCTACCTTTTCAAAAGCTTATTATTTACCTTCTGATATTCATAAATCATATTCTCAGAATTTGGGTAGAGTTGAATCTTTGAATAAGAGTTTTGGTAGTTCAGAAATTTTGGAATAATCTCATTATGTAATTAATGAAAGAACCACCTTGTTTAGTGACCTTTAAATCTAAGGAAGATAAAAGATTGACTTTGAGATTTTTTTTAGAATTAAAGATACTTGTTTCCTAGGGAAAAAAATTGTGATATTTCTAGATGTCGAAAGAGTGAAGTGTAGAAGTATTTCTTTTGAAGAAGCAAAGAGTTCTTGCCCTTGGAGCTATGTTTTCTTTTGAAAATTCCCTGTAGATGCTTAGTTAAATTCCAAGGGAATAACTATGTGTTTTGTGATCCAGTGCAGCTGGAGAGCATCCTGCAAAATAGGGAAAACCACGGAATGTATCCTGACCTATTTGACAGGCTTGTAAGAATTTATTAGTTGTAATCCTTTTTTATTTGTTTCCGTAATTGTTCCTTCTTCCCTTGATGTAGTTTACAATTGCATCTAAGTTCCATTTATTTTTGGGTTCTTGGATTGTATGTTTCTATACAAAGTTTTACTTTGTATAGAAACATACAATCTCCTCAACCATCACTGACTCTCACTCTCCCACCCCTCCCCAATCCCTACCCCCCCTCTTTTCCCTCTCCCCTTCCCCCCCACCCAACCTCACCCTTTCCTTCTCCCTATGGACATACCATGCTAATAACTGCCTAGGATAAACCTATGTTTATGTATCTTATAGTTTTTTGTTGATTTATATATTTATCTCTCTCTAATCGTTTCTTAGTTTAAACTCTGTACTGTCTTCCATTGCCCAGGTTTTACGCTCCCTGTTTAATGTAACTTTACTTTCTACCTTGATGTTAATTGGTTTCCCCTCAGTTACATTGTAAACTGGTACGATAAGACCTAGTCTTGAGCATCGGTATAGTAAAAGAAACTAAATAAATAAATAAATAAATATTAATAAACTTATTAAAAAAAAAAATAATAAAAAGAACTATGTACACAAACACACATTTCCAGTTTCTTCCCCAGCATTTATAAAGCAAAGGATTATGCATACGCCCAGAAACATATTGGTACATTTGAAGATGAGACTGCAACAGACATTAAAGGCCACTGCAGCACAAAACTGTTGCATGATCCTGCTTGTAAGACTACTTCATCAATTGAAGCTCATGGGTGCAAAATTGGCAAAACTTGCAAATTTGTGAAACAGCGCTGCAGTTAGGCTTTCAATAACTTTTGCATTCAGTATGTACTCCAATTAACAATGGGCTAACTGCATCATCGACTTCTCCGCAATGACTTGTACAGCCAACCGGTACTGCAGAAGCTATGGGATCCCTTCAGGGATGTCCAGCGACATTATAAACGCAGTGGCCTCTGCCTTGGTGGAGAAAAACAACACTTTGTTTTTGTGATGCACCCGCAGCTTAGCAGGGAGGAGAAGGGAGAATCAACTACCTCTGCGGTGTAGTTCTGTGCAAGAAGGCGCCATTTCTCTTCGATGCGCCGCCACGTGAGCAGAAAAATCATTAAACAAGAGAATCTTGCTACCAGATATTCTACTTGCCTTTGCTGTCGGTATGCTCTGAGCAATTTGGTTTTATGAGACCAGTTTAATATTCTTGCCATCACGGGCCACGGTCTCCCATCTTTCTCCCTTACTGGCCCCATACGGTGTTCCCTCTCACAGCAGCGGCAATATCCCAAATCGGCTAGGCTCAGGTACTCAGGAAGCCATTTCTCTACAAAATTACATAACTTCTTCTCTCGCATTGTTTCTGGCAGCCCCATTATTTTAAGGTTATTACTCCTGTTCCTACTTTCTTGATCTTCGATGTAAGCAAGGAGATCAGTGTTTCTGTCCCGAAGCTCAATAATATGGCATTGCACTTCCACCAACCTGTCGTCTTGTAAGGAGATTCATTGTTCTGCATGGTCCAGCCATTTGGTATGGTCTTCTAGCCCATTTTTTATCTCGCCCATTGCGGCTTAGATTTTTATCAGTCATTAGTGTACAGCCAGGGTGACACTATGTGAGATTTGCTGGAGCCTGTCTTCCAAAATGTCTGTCCGCCAAGAACCATGCCTCTTGACTTTCAAAAAGAAGCTTAAGACTTGGCTATCACCCAAGCTTTCCCTGAGAGCTAAAACCTGATAATACAATAGTCGTTATATATACCTATGTACATATGTTTTCTGAGTTTGGATCCTAGTTTCAGTTAACTGAGTTTTTGAATGTCTCCCTAAAACTGTTCCTGTACACCTGTTATAATGTATTCAGCCCCAGAGGCGACTGTTCAGTTCCATGTAAACCGGTGCGATATGTATTGTATACAGGATCATCGGTATATAAAAACAAACAAATAAATAAATAAATAAATAAATAAAATACTAGCGAGAGTTTTATCTCCATTGGGTCATCATTTTTCCTCCAATGGATTTCTTCTTGGTTCTGCCCATAGGCATAGCAACACCACACACAGATCCCTGCTTCCTTAAAAATAACAGAACAATACTGTCCTATCCGTGTTGTGTAAAGGCAAAAAAATATATGATGTAATTTGCTGATTTTCATGGAGACGCAGTGGAGCTCTTACCCCCGACATCTGCTCAGGACCAAGCCATAACCATATGTCCAGTGTTTCTTATTAGTAGAAGATGTACATATACCCCAAGAACATAAGAAAGAACATAAGAAAATGCCATACCTGGTCAGACCAAGGGTCCATCAAGCCCAGCATCCTGTTTCCAACAGTGGCCAATCCAGGCCATAAGAACCTGGCAAGTACCCAAAAACTAAGTCTATTCCATGTAACCATTGCTAATGGCAGTGGCTATTCTCTAAGTGAACTTAATAGCAGGTAATGGACTTCTCCTCCAAGAACTTATCCAATCCTTTTTTAAACACAGCTACACTAACAGCACTAACCATATCCCCTGGCAACAAATTCCAGAGTTTAATTGTGCGTTGAGTAAAAAAGAACTTTCTCCGATTAGTTTTAAATGTGCCCCATGCTAACTTCATGGAGTGCCCCCTAGTCTTTCTACTATCCAAAAGAGTAAATAACCGATTCACAGTGTACACAGTCTCCGATAACTGGGATTTGAAAACAGAGTGGGGTAGATTTTATAAATTTACGCGCGCGCGTACTTTTGTTCATGCACCAGGCGCGAACAAAAGTATGCTGGATTTTATAAGATACGCGCGTAGCTGTGCGTATCTTATAAAATCCGGGGTCGGCGTGCGCAAGGGGGTGCACATTTGTGCAACCTGTGCGCGCCGAGCCCAGCACGCGCTGCCTGTTCCCTCCGCCTGCCCTCACCTTCCCCTCCCTAACTCACCCCCTACCTTTGTTGGCAGATTTACGCCTGCCGAAAGCAGGTGTAAATATGCGCGCGCCAGCGGGCTGCTGGCGCGCCATCACCCGACCCGGGGGGCTGGTCCGGAGGCCTCGATCACGCCCCAAGGCCGGCACCACGCCCCCGGTCCCGCTCCCTCCCGCCCCTTTTACGAAGCCCCGGGACTTACGCGTGTCCCGGGGCTATGCGTGCGCCGGCAGTCTATGCAAAATAGGCGCGCCGGCGCGCGAGGGCCCTGCGCGCGTAAATCTGGCCGGATTTACGCGCGCAGGGCTTTTAAAATCCGGCCCAGTATGTCTATAGAAGCTAATGTTCAATGCTGTCCTGATGTGTAAAAACATTAAGACAGAGTTACACATTTAAACATTTATTACGTGTGCTAAGAATCCAGTTTACAGTATTTTGTATGTCAGAATGCTAGATTCTTCTGATGTACTACATTTTAAAATATAAAAATATTCTAATATGCTATAAAACTGTGGATGATTTCATAACCCCTCCCCCCCCCCTTTTTTTTTCTGGCCCAGAAGTTTCCTCCTCCTCGTCTGGGCTTCCAGCTAGAGATGGGCTAAGGTTGCCACCTTGCCTACATCAACCCAAACAGTTTATTCCAAGACCTAGTTTTCTCCCTTGTATTCATAGAAACATAGTTCTTATTTCCTTAGGGAAATCAGTACTACAACTCCATGTAAGCAAT
This sequence comes from Rhinatrema bivittatum, assembly GCF_901001135.1. Lineage (NCBI taxonomy): Eukaryota > Metazoa > Chordata > Amphibia > Gymnophiona > Rhinatrematidae > Rhinatrema > Rhinatrema bivittatum. The sequence continues at coordinate 197,545,122 of NC_042615.1, forward strand.
GGGCCAAAACTAAGACTGCTTCAGCCTGTTTGGGCTGATCTGCATGAGATGGCACCCTTAAGAAGGGCAAATCAGGTAATTTGTTAGACAAGCAAGTGAAGGAGTCTGACTTGACTCTAACACCAAAATATGAGCTGAGCTGAAATAAGTGGAACAGACAAAATAAAATCCGGGACTGGTTTCATGGCTTGGCTGCAGTGCGGGGATGCAGGGGGGCTTGGTTTTGCATATTCTGATGGGATATCGAAGCTTGGGCGTGCTACAGAGCTGGTACACTGAACTTCCAGGAAAGGAGAGAATAAGGCATGAAGGCAAGTTTCTCCTTTAGCCCTAGACAAGTGAGGGAACCTGAAGAGCGTAAGCTTGGGTGGAGGAAGGGAAGGGAAGGAAATTTAAAAGCTGAAGAAAACCAAAGAGCGGAGAAGGAGAAAATCAGCAGGCAATCCTGACCAAAATTAAAATAATCCATTTCCTAATCTTTTAGTAACTCTCATTTGATTTCTCCTGTGGCTATTTGCTCTTTCCTTTCTTGGTGTTCTCGCAGTTCTCTCTTTAAATGGTCATTCATTCTCTTTTCAGACTTCTCATTTTCTGTCTTAGTCTTCTTTCTAGAATTTCTCTATTTTTGTTGCATTGCACTTTCCTTCATATGAATAAAGCAGTTTATGCCTATCTGCTGATCCCACATGTCTTTACAGCTTTCCCCCTCTTCCTGTCTCTGCAGTTCAGCTTGACTTTTCCACTCTTCCTCTTCTCTCTAGCTTTCTGCCCCCCCTTCAGCCCAGTTTCTCTCCCCATCATCTCCTCCCTCCTCCAAACCTAACAATTCCTTCCCTCACTTTCATCCAACCTGCAGGAGGCACAATTCATCAAGGGATCAAATGCAATAAAAACAAGTGGAGGTATTCTCCTCCTCCTTTTATCCTTGCAGTTTTGCCCCTCACTGATCTCTCATTCTTCCTCTTCCTCCATTTTAACTTTTCTTTTTCTGCCTAATTGTTTCCCTCCAGTTCTCTCCATCCCCACATTTTCTCCTTCCATGTCTTCATTCTCTCCATCTCTCACACTCCTAGCCCTATCCTTCCATCCATCTCAGTCTCTCACATCTCATTCAACCTCCCATTACACTCCTTTCACCCTCCTCAACCAGGTTAAAACTCAACACTAATCCCACAACTGGTTAATCTACCCTCCCTTCCCTCAGCAATGCCATTTAAACCCTTGCTCTCTCTCTCCGACCTGATTACCTCAGTTAACCTCTTCTTGCCCAGTCCCATACTCAGCAAGCCAGTTCTCTCTTTATTAATTTGGATTTTGCTTATATTTTTTCACTGGTAGCTCAAGTGAATTACATTCAGCCACAGTAGGGTTTATAATCCAAGGGGCTCATTCACTAAGTCGCATTAGGCTGTTTACCAAGCAGTAAATGTCCTAACGAAGGGATAATGTAAGGCAGAGGTCCCCAACCTTTTTTGCACCAGGGACCAGCTTCAAGCAAGACCATTTTTCCATGGCCCGGCAGGGCGGGGCAGGGGCGGGGCTATGGAGGGGGTTGGATTTTAGTGCACACTTATCATTTAATTATGACATTTATAATGTGAATGTGACTCAACTCACCATAGGTTCTCACATGCATGGCACACTGACCCATGATCATCACGGGGCTAGATGTAAAAGTACAGTTTGTATCCACGGGAACCCCCCTGACCCCCAATAATGGATGTAAAGCAGAATTATGACATTCCCCATACAACTCACCCTACAAAAAAGATATTCTGGTTCTGGTGACATCTCAGTATCAGCAACTCAAACTCCTTCTACTTCCAGGCTCAATAGCCCTACTTATGAAAAGACAGCAGTTTACCACCAATGCATGTCCTCTTGAGAAAACACAACAAATAAGACCGATACAAACGCTTACATGCTAGCAAAATATCTCATCTCGGTAACAGACACAGAACCGACCTAACATACTCCCAGGATCTGTAGTAATGCACATAAACTAATCCGCACACAGTTACACCTGTATTATGGAATACACTCAAACAGGAGCAACCCTATCTATGAAAAGGCAACACTACAAATATTAAATCAGGACCTAAAAACCAATACACCTCTTACTAGGAAAACAGAACAAGCAAGCAGCTATAGATCCCCACACAGAAATAATTGTAAAACTATACTAATAAGCAGAATAAATGTTTCAAAACAGCTATGAACAGAATAACATCCAACAATTAAAAACTCATAAAAACTATTAAACATTCTCCAAACACCAATAAAATATTTCAAAAAAACAGACATCACACAATTAAAATGGCAGTCAAGAAAAATAAACTTAAAAAGCCACCTTTACTTACCCCCTCAGCAGCTCTCCTACTCCCCTTCCCTGCAGGCCGTGGCACACACCAGAAGCAGCAGTAGAAGCTACGCTCTATACTTATGGTCCTCTTCCTTAGTGCCCATGTCTCTCACACACACACCATACCAGTCATGCTCCCATGACCAGTTTCTGTCTCTCACACACCAATCATCTCCCAAACAGTCTTTGGCACACACACACCAGTCACCTTCCTGAACAGTTTCTCTCATGCCATACACACACACACAGGCTTCCCACTCCCGTGTTCTACTTACATATATGGGCTTCTCACTCTCATAATCACTTTCTCTGTCTCTCTCTCTCTCTCTCTCACACACACACACACTCACTCACTCACCAGTCTCTCACTCCCATGCTTGTTCTCTCCACATGCACAGGCTTCTCATTCCCATAATCACTTTCTCTCTGTTACACACACACACCAGTCTCTCTCATTTCCATGCTCACTCTCCACGTGCACAGGCTTCTCATTCCCATAATCACTTTTTCTCTCTCTCTCTCACACACACACACACACCAGTCACCTGATCTCGCTCATGCATACACACACACACAGGCTTCCCACTCCCATGTTCTCTTTCAGATATACAGGCTTCTCCCTCCCATGCTGTGTCTCACACACACCCAGGTTTCTCACTCCCATGCTCACTCTCTTCACATGCACAGGCTTCTCATTCCCATAATCACTTTCTTTCTCTCTCTCACACACACACACACACTCACCAGTCTCTCACTCCCATGTTCTCTTTCAGGTATACAGGCTTCTCCCTCCCATGATGTGTCTCACACACACCCAGGTTTCTCACTCCCATGCTCACTCTTAACGTGCAGAGGCTTCTCATTCCCATAATCACTTTCTCTCTGTTACACACACACACCAGTCTCTCTCATTTCCACGCTCGCTTTCCACGTGCACAGGCTTCTCATTCCCTGAATCACATTCTCTCACATTCACACACACCAGTCTTTTTCACTCACACACACCGTCACCTTACCAAGCAGTCTCGCTCTCTCATGCATGCACACTCACCCAGGTTTCTCACTCCCATGCTTTCTTTCACCCCCACAACACCAGGCTTCTTACGCCCATGCTTTCCCACATACCCAGACTTCTCACTTCCATGCTTTTTCTCTCTCTCACACACACATCAGTCACCTCCCTGAGCAATCACTTTCATTGTCTCTCACATACACACACACATCAGCTCTCTGACCAGTGAATCACACACAGGCTGGCTGCTGCTTCTCTCACTCACTTCCTCTCCCCACCCCCCGAGCACAAATGGGAGCTGCAGCAGCCCCCCCGCAGGCCAAGAAAGAAGATTCCCATCGGTCGCGGGAGGCTCCTGCTGCTGACTCCTTTCTCGATTACCGGCTGTTTCAATTGCTCGGGGGCCGATGCTGCAGCCGCCGCTGCTACTTTATCACGCGGCACGGCTCTTTCTCCTTCCCGCGCACTGCGTATCACGTCCTGTTCCGGGTCACGGGAGGTGGGGGGACAGGCGCGGGAAGAAGAAAAGGCCCAGCCACGGGTGCCACAGCTTCTAGTACCGCTGCCGTTCCCACTGGGCTTGAACGTACTTATAGCCTGTGGCAACGGCAGCGGGAGAGACTGGGAGCGCGCAACACACCTGCCGGTGCTTGGCGGCGCTGCGGACCGGCAAAAAACTCCCACGGCCCGGTCCCGGTCCGCGGACCGGTGGTTGGGGACCCCTGATATAAGGTATTTCAAATACTTCATGTTATTCTGGCCCCTGCACTGTGCGTATTTAAATGAGTTGATTTCCAAGCAAATGCATGCTAATCATCTCATAAATACACTAAATGATGCAAATCAAATAACACAGTTTGCCAGAAAAATTGCAAGCTGTGTTATTTGATGTGAAGTTAGCTACAACTCTTAATATGTGTTATTTCATCTGAAGTTAGCTACAAGTTCCACCAGGAGCATCAGGATGCTAACGCACATCCTAATATTTCCGGGGCTTAGCCTTAAAGGAGCCAATTGACCCTGAATCATTCCCCCCCCCCCCACAAGAAAATGTTTACAAAATCCAAGGGGTCTGCATAGACCTTCTGTCCTGTCCTATATCTCCCCCCCCCCTCCTGTCACCCTTGACAGCAGCCATAATAGAAACACATTTTCTAAATCATTTAAAAAGTGCAGCACAGGCCCTGCCCCTAACCCATCAATGCAAAAATCTGGACCCCAAGGCCAGAAACCCATCCCTCCAAACCACCCCAATACTCACTACTTTGTCCCTAGTGGTCTAGTGAGGGCCCAGAGCACCCTCTAGGCTCTGGACCCAGCAGCAGCCATTTTTAAAAATTGTGCCAGGCTGTTCTTTGCCCCTATCACATGACCTAGGGCCCAGATAGATCCTAGTGGGTGCTCCAGGCCCCCACTGGACCACCAGGGACAAAATAGTGAGTAAGGGGGAGAGGCAGAGGGTGGGTATCCTGGCCTTGAGGGGGGGGGAGGGAAGATTTTTGCACTGATGGGGAGAGTTTGAGGGCAAGGCCTGCACCGCACTTTTAAAATGATAAAAAATTTGTCTACTACAGTCGTCTCCAAGGATGGCACGAGGAGTGGGACCAGGAGTCTATGCAGATATCTGTTTTTTTTAAACACTTTTGGAGGGGTGGGGTAGGAATCTGGTCCAATCAGTTCCTTTAAACCATGGTGATCTCACCAACCTGAGGCTGCTATCGCACATTTTCTGGGGGCATTTCCTAATTTGGTATTTTTCCCCGCAGTAAATACCGCAGGAGTCACAAAGCAGCATGTGTAATGAAAACATACGGTACAGTATAGTCCCCTAACCCTTTCCTGAAGACACGCCACCTATCCAATCTGGTTTTCAGATTTCCACAATGCATATGCCTGACAAATGTTTGCATATCCTAAGTTTCCAATGTATGCAAATCCATTTCATGCACATTCATTATGAATATTCTGAAACCCCAACTGGTTAGGTATGTCCCTTGAAGAGGGTTAGAAAAACACTGCAATAGAGAATAGTCAATATATTGAAAGAATTCCACTTTCCTCCTGCTGGTGGTAGAGGAAGCGAGAATTAAGCTCCAAGGGACCAAGGTTAGAAGAAGTTGGAAATGAGCTACCCAGAGTGGGCTGCAACGGAATGGGGAATGAGTCATCTAGAGGGGAGGAGTCACAGGATGAAGATTAAGGGATGGATCAGGGAGCTAATGACAGCAGGAGGAAAAGCCATGCAGATACAGTAACACTAGCATGGGATGGAATGACTTGGCTTAGCTCACTTTTCCTTGTCAGGAGTATGAACCAAGTCAGAGCTGGGTGTTGAGATCGAGCAATGCACGAGTCTTCCAAAGCATACCCAGCTCTACTTTCATCTCAGTTGGTGTGTCCTAATGGAGCCAAGGCACCAAGAGCCATTTTTCATAATTTACCAGGATTTTTCTTCTTTTTTTATTTCATCTCCCAGTTTGTGTAGTCAGAATGGAGGGGCTCTTGCCAGCCCTGCTTCACTCAGTAAGACATTTTTTATTTTCATAAAATAATTCAACAAGGGACTCCAAAGAGTTCATGGGATCACTTTCCAACACATAACTGCTTTCCCTGCTCCCCTCTAGCCCAGTCTTACAACAATAGTGATCTCTGGCGGAAGTGCATGGACCGCAATTCCTTCCATAACCCAGCACAGGCGCACGCTTCAGCAGGTTAATAGATGCAGTTCTCAAGTGATGATGGGGACTTCCTCTCTCTGGACCCCAGATAACTCAAGGAGCAGGAGTGGGTCTAGGAACTGAACTTGGACCCTTTCCACAGGCCGTGAGGCCAGCCCACAGAAACATATTTGACGTCATTGGGATGTAGTGATAAAGACAATGGGTGTTGAATTCCAGATTGTAGGGTGCCTAGAACTCTGAATTTTCTGGTTTGTATGTGCTTATCTTTTATGCTTTTACCTTATAGCCTTCAAATTTTTGCAAATGAACATAACAAAATGGCTTTTGAGAATGTCAACCCTAATTCCAGAATCAAATGAAAGTTTAGACCTTTACTTACATCTGATGTACTCCATAAGTCACAGATCCCAGAAAATGACACATTGTCAGGCAGGAAAGGGATCAACGAAACATAATGAGCAATCAGCTCCTATGATAAAAATAAATGGCACTTTTAAGGTGATATTGAATGTGAACATACAGTAAAAGTTCAATCTAGCAATTATTATCAAGCTGTGGATAACAGGGTGCATTCGTATGTGTAAGCACCCTGCATGGTTCAATATTCTTTTTAAAATTTGGTCTCAAAAGATTCACATAGTATGGATAACTTTAAAACAAGTGCACGTACACCCATATATGCAGCTATATGGACATGTGTGCAAGCATGCACATATATTTTATATCATGTGTACAAGTGTGTGCATACTATATAAAATACACTTAAATATACCCAACGTGTTCACATATCTAAAAGATACGCAGCATGTATTTTCCACATAGCTAGATAAGTAGCAGTATCTTACTTAGCTGGATAAGTAGCGGCTCTTGAGACTTATCCAGCTAAGTGGAATCAAGTCACCACTTACCCGGAGAAGTCAAAATTTATCTGGATAAGTGGCACAAATCTCCTAATCACGAGTATTTGTGCTCCTAATTTTAAGTATTTACATGTGTATTTTCCACTCGTGTAGCATTTGTCAGCTATTACATATGTAAATCATCACATTTTGTAACACACACGTGTGAAGGAAATTAACAGTTTTATCAATGAGGCCACCAGTTTGTCCAGACTATCTCTAGGTCAACAAAACTCTCCTGGTTCTTCAGCCTGAACTCTCCCCAGTTTACCCTGACCCCTCATTCAGTCAGTATTTGGCTATAAAGAATTTTATTCTCACTTACACCAGATAATTAACAGCTGTAAATATGTGCAGGCCACAGACATACAAAAATCTTTTGGCAGGTTATAATATTGCAACTTATATGCGCATATGTTGGTTCTATCCTGTGACGCCCCAGCAATCCCTTTTTTTATATGAGCAAATTTATTTGTGCACCATTACTTGCACATTTATGTTTGAGGTTTATAAAATAGCATTGACGTGAATATGTGCTACTGGTGAGCACATCTGCTAATAAGTGCACGCCTAACTCTTTGAAAATTTACCTTTAAGTCTTCAGCAAAGAATTGTGGTTGCCCACTTGGCTATGTGGAATTAAGGGTCACAGATGCAATAAGTTAGTTCAATAACTTGTTTGCTGACTTTTAATTGCACTAAAGATAGAAAACCTAGTGTGGTGGGATTCAAAACCTGATGGCAAGCTTTTTAATATCTCTGCTATGCTAGTACATTTCCGCAGTTACAAATATTTAGCGGCTGATTTTCAAAGGGTTTAGGAGCCTAATTTTGGGAGTTAGGACCCTAAATTGGCCTTTTTGAAAAATTACTAGGGCTGAGTCCTTAAATTTAGACTCTGAGGGGCCAATATTCAATAACTGAGCACCGAAATTTAGGCTCCTGAGTTAGGTGCCTATTTTCAGCCGAACTTAGAGAAAATTCACATAAATTTAGGGTCCTATAACTTGGGATCCTAAATAAAGGCCTGCTAGTCATTTGTTTAGATTTAGGAACCTAATTTTGGTGTCTAGTTCTGAAAATCAATGCTCCTTTGTTTCCCCTCCCTAATTCTGCCTCTGTAGCCATTCACTTTTTAGTCTCCTAAAGAAACTAGGAGCCTAAATTTAGGCACTCGGTCCTACAAAATTTAAAAAACAACCAATTTATGAGCCTAACCCCAAAAGTTAAAAGCATAAACCCTTTGAAAATTGACCCCCTTAGTTTCATTAAGGCTCTAAGTTTTAGTTCCTAAAAGGTGGGTGGCTACAGGGGTGCATTTTGGACTGGGAAAAACATGAAGCCTTAGTACTTATTTTCAGTACTAGGCACCTAATAGGACCCTAAATCGAGGCAAATTAATAGCAATCCTAAATTCCAGCACCTAAGTTAGGTCTCTATTTGCAGCTAAAAACTTAGCCCCATAAGTTTCGCTGAAAATAGGCACCAAACTTAGGAATTTCAGGATCCATTTTCAACATCCAGCCAGCTAGCAAAGTTAGGGCCAGATTCATTAAGGCTTTTCTCCCATTTTGTATCTATGGGGAAAACCCTTAGTGAATCAGATACTTAGCTAGATAAACTTATCCTGCTAACTTTGCTCAGATATTCAGCAGTGCGGGCTGTGCAACTGAATATACCCGGCTATGTGCAAGATAGCCAGGTACATTTATCCAGCTACCTTTAGGACCGCTTCTGGCAGACCTAAACTTCTTTGGCTACGTCAGCCAGATAACAATGGAAATTAGCTTTATCGGGCTAACTTAGCTGGATAACTGTCTCCGCTGTGACCTGGACTTATCCAACTCATTTTTTAGCTGGATACAAAGTTAGCCAGCTAAGTCAAGGGCGGAAAGCCGCTTTCAATATTAATCTCTTCACTTACTGGTGGATTTTAAAAGCCTTACAAGTGCCAAAACCAGGAGATAAGTGTGTCTCTGACCCCCGCGCGCTATGCAGATTTTAAAAGGCCCACGACAACACATGTATCTCCCGTTATACACAGAAAACTTTTTTCTGAAAAAAGGGGCCAGGCATGGGCATGGTCTGGGTGGGACATGGGCAGGCTGGGTCTGAAGCATAAATTCAGTGCATAAGTATTTACATGCACAAGTGGGTGCTGGGGTCGCCTACCATGTAACTTTACTTCTGCTGTGGACGGCGTGTAAGCTGTGAAATAAAAAAGACAGGGTAGCAAGCGGGGTTTTAAGGGTCAAGGCTAACAGGGTAAAAGGGAGGTGAGTTAGCTAGGGGGGTTAAGAAGGTCTCTCCTTTACTGGGACGAACTGGGAATGAACTGTGTCTAGTAAAATTCCCCCCACTTATGCGAGTGAGGTAGCATTTGTGTGTATGCGTGCGTCAATATGAAATTGTGCGTACATCTACTCGTTAATAGAAGATTTTAAAATACACGCACATATATGCGCGTATGTTTTAAAATCGCCGCATCCATGTGCGCAAGCTGGCAAACATGTCTTAAAATTTACCTCTTAGGTACCTAAATTTGGGAGTTAAATTTTTTTTTTACTATTGAGCTCAACCACATTTGGGTAGATTTTTTAAAGTGTCTAGTCTGCTAAATTCAAGAGTTAAACAGTTAGATGTGAGCTTTTGAAAATTAACCCACCAAGGCAGTTATATTTAGCCACTTAAAATATAGGCGTCCCTGGAGACGTGCCTAATTTGGGCATGGGGAGGGGGAATAGCAGCTGGCTATCCTGCTAAGTTAGGTGACTATCCCTATGTGCAGGAATAGCAGGCTTAAATCTATCTCTGTTATGCTACATTTAGGATAATTTTATGCTACAATTCAGTTGACTAGGTTGCAATTGAAACTTCATCTAAAAATAGCTGGCTACAACTTACCGTATATAAGGGTATAATTTAAAAATCTGACTGAGAAGTAGAGAAACACAAAGGCAAGTATCATTCTTCAAGAGAAAAGTAGAAGCTTGAATTGAATGTAGGAATAAAACCAGTAAGGGGACTCAGATTTGAGAAAAAAAATATTGCTGCTGCATTTTGGGATAATATGTGAGAAATGGGAGCCAAAGAGAGTAAATTGGTTCAAAGCAAGTGCTGATCAAGGCATGCATTACAGTTCTGACATGGAGGGCCAGAGCAAGGAATGATTTTGATTATGCTATGGAAAAAAGACCCTCCCTCAACTCAAGTACTTTTAGCTACTTTAAGGGAGGGCTTCCCTTGGCCATGTTTATATTGGAGAAGGAAAATAATATGCATGGTTTGCATTTTCAATATTTTCACATTCTTTTCTATGGTAAAAGTGCCTGCATGAAAAGGAACTGTAAAAGTCCACAGGAACTTTGTACCTATGGGAAGTTTCAAAGTGCCAGCATGTATGCACTTTCACTTTGAAACCTGATGCAAAGTCCATGGGTAGAAATTGTTCATGGGCTTTGCTCCAATATGGGCAGTTTAAAAATTGCCTCCTGAAAGAGGTTGTTCAGAAACATAGAAAGAGGAAGGGTCCTAGACCTGAGCCTTAAGGGACATAGGACTATGGACGACCCAAAGGTGAGACACACTAAAGGAGAACCAAGAGACAACAACATTATGGAGGAGATGAACACACAGGAGATGGTGGCATAAAAGTGGTCAACAGTCAAATCCTCAAAAAAAATTTTGACTCCACACTAGAGTCACAGGGTTATGCCCATAAGTAAAGAATGACTACATCACCTTTAAAAAAAGAACACTTTTAAATTTGATTTGATTTGTTATTTATATAGAGAGCAATTTTTAAAGACAATTCTGGTAGTAAAACAGCATTTTACATACAGAAATGGAATCTTTAGAAATTGCATACCTTCTCTGTGCATAAACTACACGCGCGTTGCCAATGCTGCAATAGCGAGAGAAAAGCCCGGAGTGAAGAAGGAACCACGATATTGCAATCACACTCCTAATAAGATTTCGGAAGGAAGCTAGCCTAACCATCCTACACCCTGCAGCAAATGAGGCAGTCAGGCCAGGGAGTGTGTTATGGTTAATGGTGTTTGGGTGGATCCTTGGACACTGTGGCAGCTGACTACGCCCATGGGGGGCAGTCCCGTTAGGGACCACGGTGTCAGGCTAAACTCTGGACAGACAAACACAGATTTGAATCTTTTATTAGACAGTTTGAATCACCGCCAGAGGTGGCAGTAGCGAGTAGTGGTTGTAGAGCCCGGCTGGGCACGTCTTACACAGAACGCTGGAACAGTGGATCCTCTGCAGGGCAGGGCTGTAGTGGAAAGAGACTGAGAGTTATGAGCACACCATAAGAATAGCATTCAGAGTCCCAATGTAGAATTAGGAGAAGCTCCGAGGCAGGGAGAGCAGAGAGACTCGTAACGTTGTACTCACTTAGCAGTAACAGATATTCCACTAGACGAGAGGTCTGGCACCGGAGCAGAGAGCAGGCCCTCGAGGAGCGAGTACCTGATTCCAGTGAAGCAGTACTGTGGAGAGAGATGGATTCTGTACTCACTGATGGTAGCTGTAAGTTAGTTCTTCCAAGTAGAAGGGTAGAGGTTGCAGGGAACATGGGCCCTCGAGGAGCGAGTACCGGTTTCCTGATAGCACCTGAAAGAAGCAAAGAGGCCCCAGAGGAGCGGGTACCCCGTTAGAGACCCCGAAGGGTAGTAAGAGTTCCAGTAGAGCTGGAGTGGCAGAGTAGCTTAGGAACAGAGAGCGAATCCCATCCATATGATTCCTGTTGCTAACTCAACGAGCTAGCAAATACTGTAGGCAGATATACCCGGAGGTTGTGATGTCAGAACAGAGGTACGCCCCTGAGGTTCGCGCCAACGTGGAGTTAAAGATGAGGGCGGTGTGCGCGCGCGTGCCCTAAAGGTACCTTGAGGAGAATGGCGTGAGGCAGCACCAAAACCGCTCCGGGAACACCGGAGAGAATGGAAGACACCGTGGCGGCCATCAGTCCAAGGTGAGCAGGAGGAGCCGAAAGTCGAGAGAGGTAGGTGGGGCGAAGCCATCGAAGACCGACGGACGCAACAGAGTGGAGGAGAAGAGCTGGGTTGCGTGAGAGAGTGCTCAGTGCAGAAATGGAACAGTATCGGTGGAAGCATCCTATCTGTTCTGGGGCCTGTGACTCAGCAGGAACCAATGGCAGAAGAGTGTGGGATTGTCAGCTGCAGCAGTAACACGCTGCAGGTGAGGAGCACAGCTGATTGCCACTGGTGGAGAGCAGGGACAGGGCCTGAGCCTTAAAGGGACTCCTGATTTGCAGGGAAACTGCCTTAAAGGGGCTGAGCCCAGTTTGGAGCCAGCAGAGACAAAGAGAGCAGTGCCCTGCTGCTGTTCAAAGAAGAGATTCCCTGCTTATGGATTTTGGGCAGTAGCCTCAAGGGACCCTTTCTGGGAGGACATGGAGTCTGCAGGGTGTCCTCGGGGCCCCTACTGCCACAGCCTCAAATGAGAATTGATTTTGTGTTGCAATGGATGGTGCTGGGTGGCCAGTGTAACTCTGACATAGTATAAGGAGACTTTGAGCTACTGTACGAACTGCCTTTTGTTGTTCCAGTATTCCAATTTAACCAGCATTTTCCCCACTGTATGTTGTGTGTGTTGTTTTTCCTTCTAGGTGACCTGGTGCCTGGTTGGCTGGGACGTTGTGTCAGCCCTCAGGCAAAATACATATATATCATGGTGGTTAGTGATAGACATGAACCTCCTGCACAGGAGGCACATATGGAAGCCACTGGCTTTCTTTTCCTTCTGAGACATCAGACAAAAAATTAATACAGCAAAATCAAATGACTTGATAATGGGAGAAAAACCATGACTGATGCTGCCTAGTTGCACCAATGCTGGTGTCCCATGCACCTGCTGTAAAAAAGAAAAAGAACTTACAAAATGCTCAAAACCTACTGAAAGTGACTAAAGGGGTAAGAAAAGACTACAAAGTCCTGTGAAGACTGATTCCTGGACTTCTGGGAAGCAAACCATTCCCTAATTGCAGGAGAGAGAGAAGATTCATAATCTGTGGGATGCACAAAAAAGATGAGACTGAGCAGCCCATGTACAGATTCGTGGTAGGAGAGCAAGCTCCAAGTTTCAAGAAACTTTGAAATCAAATTTCTGTGCTGGGCTGTATCTAATAATGTCATACACATGTGAGGACTAACAGCTGGTTTGTCCTCTGAGAAATATGTATGTGCTAGACAAGAGTATAGAGGGGGTATATGATAGAAATATTCAAATACCTGATAACCATAATAATACATAAGAAAATAATTTTCAGTAGAAAGGAATTTCTTAAACAAGGGTCATAAGAGGCTCAAAGCAGGTGAACTGAGGAGTAATATGAAGAAATATTTATTCACAGATATCTATTTATTTATTTATGTAGATGTTTATATTCCACTTTTCATACTTTTTTCAGCATTTCAAAGCGGATTACATTCAGGTACTGTAGGTATTTCCCTATCCCCAGAGGGCTTAAATCTAACCCCATCATTCATCAAAAAGCATTATGGCGTTAACGCACGTGTTAATGCCATAACACACGCGAAAAGTATGGTAACGCATGGTGCAAATGCAAATCTTTTGGGGGGGGGGGAGTTGGGGCGGGATTTAGTTAAATTAGGGGCAATATTGCACCGTGTGATAGCATAACGCATGCTATCGCACGGTTTTAACGTCGAAAATAACTACATCTTTTTTCCTGGTGTTAGGCTATGCAATATGCCCGAAATGGCCATAACGCAATTTGTGATAAATTTTTGGAATTGCATTTTGGCCATTTCTGGGCTTGGAGGGGAAGGGGGAGAGGGGGGAGAGAGAAAGAGAGAGCACCTCTGGGTAGAGCCTCACTGTGTGCACCTAATTATATCTCTATAGAAGGGCCACCTAATAGGTCGAGGTGAGGTGTTGATGGTGATTTAGGGGCCAGTTTTGTATGTAGAGTAAGACATATGAACAGCACAGTACACCTTGGTGAAGATTTGACATCTTTTGGAGTGAGGAAAGTCTCAAAAAGATGAAATTCTGTACTATGTTATCTCACCCTAGCTTGATGGTACCCTATTATAGAGTTTAACGCACAAGTTGGGTTTTCCACTTCCCAGGTTAGAACATAAGATATGCCAAACTGGGTCAAGCCCAGCATCCTGTGTCCATCATTGGCCAATCAAAGTCGCAAGTATATGGCAAATATCCAAATATTAAATAGATCCCAAGCTACTATTCCTTATTGATTAATAGCAGTTTATGGTCTTCTCCTCTAGGAACTTATCCAAACTTTTTTTAAACACAGTAACACTAACTGCCATAACCACATCCTCTGGCAATGAATTCCAGAGCTTAACTATGCGTAGAGTGAAAAATAATTTTCTCCAATTTTTTAAAATGAGCTACTTGTTAACTTCATGGAGTGCCCCTAGTCCTTCTATTATCTGAGAGAGTAAATAACAGTTTCACATTTACCAGTTCAAGTCCTTTCATGATTGTGTAGACCTCTATCATATTTCCTCTCAGCCATTTGTTCTCCAAGCTGAACAGCCCTAACCTCCTTAGCCTTTCCTCACAGGGAAGCCATTCCATGCCCCTTAACTTTTTGGTTGCCCTTCTCTGCACTTTCCCCAGTGCAACTATATCTTTTTTGAGATGCAGCAACCAGAATTGCAAACAGCATTCATGGAGTGATACAGAGTGATACAGAGGCATTATGACATCCACTGTTTTACTTGCCATTCCCTTCCTAATAATTCCTAACATTTTTTTTGCTTTTTTGACTGCCGCAGCACACTGAGCTGACAATTTCAATGTCTTATCCACCATGACGCCTACATCTTTTTCCTGGGTGGTAGCTCCTAATATGGAACCTAACATCATATAGCTACAGCATGGATTATTTTTCCCTATATATATCACCTTGCACTTGTCCACATTAAATTTCATCTTTATCAGATAGCCTTTTACTGCTCAATACATGGCCCCAGACGCCTACGTTTCCAAAATCACTTTCTTTACACCCTGTTTTGAGCCATGTATAAGAAAATTATTATTTACCTGCTAATTTTCGTTCCTGTAGTACCATGGATCAGTCCAGACAGTGGGTTATGTCCCCAATCCAGCAGATGGAGTCAGCACAAGCTTTGAGGGGGCGTATCCATATATACTACTACCCCCTCTGCAGGAGTTCAGTATCGAGTATATCAAAGCCCGAGTAGAAACCCCCGAAGGATCAAGTTTGTGGAAACAGATAATGAAAACAATTGTAACCGCAACAAGTAACTGCAAACATCCTACCAACTTGTAGGGAGCTGTGAAAAACAGCGAAAAGAAACAACTGTGAAGACACAGAACACTGCGAGCAAGAAGCAGCGCAGAGCTGAGCAGGATCAAGAACCCAAACGCGGTGGGCGTCTGGACTGATCCATGGTACTACAGGAACGAAAATTAGCAGGTAAATAATAATTTTCTTTTCCCTGTACGTACCTGGATCAGTCCAGACAGTGGGATGTACCCAAGCTTCCCTAAATCGGGTGGGGTCCTGCGAGGCCTGCTCGGAGAACCTGCTCGCCAAAGTGTCTAGAGACTGAAGAGGCGAGGTGCAGACGATAGTGCCTCGAGAACGTGTGTAACGATTTCCAGGTGGCTGCCCTACAAATTTCCTGCGAGGATACCGAGCGAACCTCCGCCCAGGAAGCCGCCTGAGAACGTGTAGAATGCGCTACGATTCCGGGTGGGGGAGTCCGACCTGCCCCAATGTAAGAAGCAGCAATGCCGGCCTTCAGCCATCTGGCAATGGTAGTCTTCGAGGCCTGAGACCCCTTCTTAGGACCGGCCCAGAGTACAAAGAGATGGTCAGAGGTTCGGAACTCATTTGTAGCCTCCAGATAGAGGCGCAGAGTGCGCTTGACATTCAAGAGACGGAGAGACTTCGGCTCTGAGGAAGAGAAGGACAGCAACTCCACCGTCTGGTTCACATGGAATGCAGAAACCACCTTCGGAAGGAAGGAGGGAACGGTGCGAAGCGAAACTCCAGAGTCGGAGAAACGGAGATAGGGCTCTCTACACAACAGAGCCTGCATCTCCGAGATGCGTCGAGCGGAACAGATGGTCACAAGAAATACAGTCTTGAGAGTGAGATCCTTTATCGTTGCGCTGCGCAGCAGCTCGAACGGTGGTCCCGACAGGGAGCAAAGCACAAGGTTAAGACTCCAGGAGGGACAAGGGTCCCGTAACGGAGGACGCATATGCTTGACACCCTTGAGAAAACGAGCAATGTCAGGATGCTGTAGAAGAGAGCCCCCATCGCTCAACAGCGAACCAAGGGCGGCCACCTGAACCCATAGTGAATTATAGGTGAGCCCTTTTTCCACCCCCGCCTGTAGAAACTGAAGGATCTGAGGTACAGAAGCCTTAGCGGGTCTCGTGGCCTGGCTGGTACACCACAGCTCGAACACCTTCCAGACTCGAACATAGGCCGATGTCTTTCGTGTCCGCAATAGCGTGGATACTACCGCCTCCAGGTAGCCCCGACGCCGGAGGCGGCGCCTCTCAAAAGCCAGGCTGCAAGACAGAAGAATTCTGCCTGCTCGAAAAATACCGGGCCCTGATGTAGGAGCTGGGGGAGGTGCCCCAGCCTGATTGGCCCGTCGATCACCAGCTGTAGCAGGTCCGCAAACCAGGGTCGCCTGGGCCATTCTGGGGTGATGAAAACCACGGTCCCCTGATGGCTTTCTATTCTGCGGAGCATCCTGCCCACCAGGGGCCATGGTGGAAAAGAAAGATATGGCGGCCACGGGAGGACCAGGGCATCCACTCCCTCCGCGCTCTCTCCGGCGACTGAAGAAGCATGGAGCCTTGGCGTTGAGAGCGGACGCCATCAGATCCAAGTGGGGGGCCCCCCACCGATGGACGAGAAGTTGCATTGCTTTGTCGGAGAGAGACCACTCTCCGGGTCCAGCAGTTGACAACTGAGGAAGTCCGCCTGGACGTTGTCCACACCGGCGACGTGCGAGGCTGCCTGCCGGACGAGATGACGCTCCGCCCATTGCATCAGCAGCGCCGCCTCGAGCGCGACCTGCGGGCTGCGCGTGCCTCCTTGTCGGTTGATGTAGACCACGGTGGTAGCGTTGTCCGATAGGATTCTGACTTCTCGGTTCCGAAGAAGCGGGAGGAAATGTCGCAGAGCTAGCCGGACCGCTCTGGTTTCCAGACGGTTGATTGACCACTTCGCCTCCACCGTGGACCACGTCCCCTGCGTGGCGCTTCGATCGCAGACTGCACCCCAGCCTGCTAGACTGGCATAGGTGGTCACCACCACCCAATTTGGCAGATCGAGGGACATGCCACGGGCCAGGTTCGGCGGATCCAACCACCAGCCCAGACTGTCCCTGGCATTCTGTGGGAGCGGGAGAATCATCTGATAGTCCTGCAATACTGGTTTCCAACGGGAGAAGAGCGCCCACTGTAAGGTCCTGAGGTGCGCGAAAGCCCAAGGTACAAGGTCGATGGTGGACCCCATCACTCCCAGGAGTTGCAGGTAGTCCCAGGAGGTGGGCTCTGGTAACGCAGAGAACCGTCGTGTGTGATCCCGCAAGGATTGAGCTTTGTCCTGGCGCAGAAAAACTTTGCCCAGTAGGGTGTCGAAAGTTGCCCCCAAAAAAAAACCCAAGCGTTGCGAGGGCATGAGGGAGCTCTTGGAGAAGTTCACTACCCATCCCAGGGAATGTAGAAACCGTACTACTCGAGTCACCGCTGAGCGTCCATGATCGAATGACTTCGCCCGGAGGAGCCAATCGTCCAGATAAGGATGAACCAGGATGCCCTCCTTCCGGAGAGCTGCCGTCACAACTACCATGATCTTGGTGAAGGTGTGCAGCGCCGGCGCCAATCCAAACGCGAGAGCCGTGAACTGAAAATGCTGGTCCAGAATTTTGAAACGAAGGAAACTGTGGTGGTCCGGGCGGATGGGAATGTGCAGGTAGGCCTCCGTTAAGTCCAGGGAGGCGAGGAACTCCCCCCGATGCACCGCCGCAATCACTGACCGGAGCGTTTCCATGCGGAACCGAAAGACTCGAAGGGATTTGTTGACTTCCTTGAGGACTAGGATAGGCCGGAAGGAACCGTCCTTCTTTGGTACGACGAAATAGATGGAATAGTGGCCCGAGCCCACCTCTCCGAAGGGCACGGGCGCAGTAGCGCCTATCTCCCGGAGTCTGTCCAGAGTCAGCTGCACCGCTCCTCTCTTGAGGTCCGAGCCACAGGGGAAAAGATGAACCTTCCCTGCGGGGGGCGGACAAATTCCAATGCGTAGCCGTGTTTTATGGTATCCAGGACCCACTGGTCCGAGGTGATCCGTGCCCACTCCGCTTAGAAATACGTTAGTCGGTCCCCAATCCTGGGGACAGGGGAGTGGGCGAGACTGGCATCATTGTGAAGACTTGGTATAGGGGTTCCCGGTTCCGGGAGTAGTGCGTGCGGGCCGATGCCCGCGGAAGGCGTGCAACCAGGGCTGAGACCTGGGGGCGGATGGCCGGGAGCCCGTCTGTCTGTAGCCCCTGTAGCGCCGTTGCGCTCTGGCTCTGGTCCGAGAAGAAGAAAACGCTCTGGATGGTCGAAACCTATCCTCCGGCAGCCGATGAACAGCGTTCTCCCCCAGGGACTTGATGATCTGGTCCAAATCCTCCCCGAAGAGGAACTTGCCCCTGAAGGGAAGAGAGCCCAGACTGGACTTAGAGGACGTATCAGACGCCCAATTGCGTAGCCACAGTAGTCATCGTGCTGCCACTACCGAAACCATGGATCTTGCGAGGACCCGAAAAAGGTCGTACGAGGCGTCCGCCCCATACGCCACTGCGGCTTCTAGCCGATCTGCCTGGGCAGCCTCATCGGACGGCAGGTTCTGAGACGTGAGGAGTTGTTGCACCCAAAGGAGACTAGCCCGCTGGGCAAGCGAACTGCACATCACCGCCCGCATACCCAGAGCGGAGACCTCGAAAACCCGCTTAAGGAAAACTTCCAACTTACGATCCTGTGTGTCCCGCAACGCCGCACCTCCCGTCACTGGGATAGTCGTCCTCTTCGTGACCGCCGACACTGCGGAGTCCACCTTTGGGACCTTGATGAGGTCCAGAAAATCTTCGGGGAGCGGGTACAGCTTTTCCATAGCCCGGCTGCTCTTCAGGGAGGCCTCCGGGGTGTCCCATTCCCTGGTGAGAAGTTGTAAAAACGAGTCATGAATGGGAAAAGCCCGAGCCCTCGGCCGGAGTGCCGCCAGGACAGGATCTCCCTTCCTTGAAGAAGTGATGACAGCGGGAGCTACTGGGGCAGGCGGGTCTGGTGGCGGATCCAAATCTAATTCTTGGATGATCTGCGGGATGAGGTCGTCCAGCTCTTCCCTCTGGAAGAGGCGTAGGGTACGCGGATCATCCCCCTCCTGTGTGCCGTCCCCTTGTCCCCCGTCCGGGAGGTCAAGTCCATGTCCCGCTGGGTCTGGCACCGCCCCCACTGCCGCGGGCGTGGATCGGACCCGGGTAGGAAGGCGGGAGGCCCCCACTCCCGGAGGGTCGGGGGGGGCCGGCGTCGAGGGCGACATCCGAGGGATCTTAGGAGGGGGGGGGGGGGGGGTCCCACAGGTGCTTCCAGCCCCTGCAGATAAGCGGTATGCATGAGCAGGATAAACTCCGGAGAGAACCCCGGCCTGCTCGGGTGCGCTTCGGGGGCGGCGTGGTTCCTGCTCCCTGGCTCTGGGTGCTTGGTTCCTGCACCAAAATCGGGGGAACACCCCCGCTGGTAGAGTCCTCCAGGGATCCGTTCTCCCTCGTGGCCTCCAGGGATCCGTTCCCCCTCGTGGCCTGCGCCTCAGGGCGCTCAGAATGTAAAATGGCCGCCTTTCCCGCCAAAAATGGCGGAGTGGCCGGCCCGCACCGCCCGGGCAAAAAAGAGAAATCAGTCAGGGACTGTGAGGTACCTTCCCCCCCGGGAAGGCATCATGCACAGATGCCCTCCCGGGAAATCCGGGACCCCGGGTCTCCGCAGGCCGCACAGCGGGACGGCCGCGGCATCGGGATCGCTGCAGGAGAAAAGAAAAAGCCACGGGGGGGGCCACGCGCACAAAGGCGCCGCTGCGGGGGGGCCCGGTCGGCCCGCACTGCCCGCTGTCTGAAAATAGAGGAGGGTGCCGCGGGGGGGGGGGGGCCTTCCTGGCCACACGACCCGCCCCAGACATCTTTCCCTAAATGGCTCAGCAGCCCATGAGGAGCTGTAAAATGGCCGCGGGTGAGGGAGTAAAGAGCGAAGAGGCCGGCTCCACCGGCTTTCGCGGGCACCAGGGGCTGAGCTGTAAAGGAAAAAACTACAAAGGAAAAACAAACTTACCCCTGGCTGCAACGAGAAATAAACAGCAAGGCCGCAGAGAAGAGACAAGGAAGATAAGCCACTCCCCAGAAGTTGAAAGAACTCTGCCTTTTTTTTTTTTTTTTTTTAAACTTAATACAAACTTGATACAAACTTGATCCACAGAAAAAGACAACAACAAGCCATAATCAAGCAAGAAAGTGAAGGAAAAGGAGGGGAAGCCTGATTCCCCTACTCGCATCTGCTGGAGTCAGAAGATACTGAACTCCTGCAGAGGGGGTAGTAGTATATATGGATACGCCCCCTCAAAGCTTGTGCTGACTCCATCTGCTGGATTGGGGACATAACCCACTGTCTGGACTGATCCAGGTACGTACAGGGAATGAAAAATTATCTATATAGCTTAGCTTTTCTTTTCCCTTTCTACGAACAAGTAATACTTCAGAAAAGGCAATAGTCTTTGCCATGTTTCTAATCTTCTTTCCTAGATTTTGGAAATCTTTCTGTACTGCTTAGATATCATTTCTAGTGAAGTCATTGGTCCCCAGATGGATGATAACATTAATATTAGAGTCCCTATTTTCTTCTATAATTGCATTGACTTCCTATTTTGCATTTCTTCTAGCTGAGTTCTTCCAAAGTTTCCCTGCAGATGAAGCTTTCTTTTAAGGTATCTGATAATGGTTAAAGGGTTTCTGGGTGCATTGGGTGAAGTCTGCCCTTTCAAACACTTCATTTTCTGCTGCTGGAGCTTCTTCATTTTCCATGGTAGAAAAGGCAGCATGCAAAGGAATCATTGGGGAGAGTGGATGATTCTTCATCATAAGTCTTACTATGCCAGAGCCCACTGTAATCTATTTATTCCTGGATGTCTGACTCCTCTGTGGAGTGGAGGCAGATATCCTGGATGCTCCACAGTCGGGGAAACTGGATATCTCTGGGTCACAGGTCTTGTTCTACCAGAGTCCATAGTAAACCATTTATTCCTGGGTTTTGGAATACTCTGTGGGAGTTGGGGGAGATATTCTGGAAGCTGCAAGGTAGGGGTGGTTTTTTGAAAACTAGACAATTCCTCTTTCAGATGAGTCAGTTCCTTTTTCACTGCAGACAGCTGAAGGCCAATTGAACAACCCTTAAATCTCCAAATGCTAGGCCTTGGGACATAAACACCACAATTGTCACACTGATAAAAGACATTCTGCTAATAAGTGACTAATATATAAGTTGTTACACTGGCATTTGGGTCTTATATTATTCATGTAACCTAAATCTTTGGAAGAACTATTTAAGAAGAAAACATCCTAGGGGTGATTGGGGGAGGAAGGGAATAAACAACATCTGCAGATTCAAACCCCATTTTTTCTGTTTTTAATAAACACAATTCTCAAGTTCTATATAGCCAGAAAAAAAAAAGATTTCAAGCTAAGCAAACACAAATTATGCAGAAATTCCCAGCAAGAAAAATAGTAAGATATGTTATGACAGCTAAAATAAAAAAGCTAAAATAAAAAAGGCTAAAATAAAAAAGGCTAAAATAAAAAAGGTTACAATGTAAACCGAGATGATATGTAAATTTTGCATGAATCCCGGTATATAAAAATGTTAAATAAATAAATAAATAAATAAATAGAAACAGATTCTTAAGTTTTATATAACTAGAAAAAACAAAGAGTTCAAACCAAGAAATCATAAATTATGCAGAAACTCTCAGCAAGAAAAAAAAGCTATGTTATTGAAAAGTTAAAAAAAAATTAAACTCCAAAGACTTATCCAAGCAACAAGTTCATGTAGGTGTGTGAGTCTCAGTATAGATACATTTCTGACAGTGATTAGTTTGGGCCACAAGTACCCAGCGGAGTCCAAAAAGTAGATCTATTTCTTGTTACTCATCCCAGGAATAAGCAATGGCTATCTCAGTTCTACCTGGCCAATAACTGTTTATGGACTTTTCCTCCAGGAACTTGTTCAAACCTCTTTTAAACCTTGCTATGTGAGTTGCTTTGACCATGTCCTCTGGCAAGAAATTTCACAACAGATTCCACTGCTTGATTGTGCACTAGGTGAAAAATATTTTCTACAATTTGTTTTACTTCTGCTGGTTATTAGTTTCATGTTGTTCCCTATTTACTTGTTCCAACCTGCTAATGATTTTATAAACTTCTATCAAATATCCTTTCAGTCATCTCTTTTCCAAGCTGATAAGTCCTAACCTATTTAGCCTTTCTTCAAACGGGAGCTGATCCATACCCACTATCATTTTTGTTGCTCTTCTCTGTAACTTTTCTGGTTTCACTATATCTTTTTTGGGATGAAGTTATCAAAACTGCACATAGTACTCAAGGGGTAATTCCAACATAGATTGATACAGAAGAATTATGATAGTTTCAGTTTTATCCTCCATTCCTTTCCAAATAATTTCTAACATTCTATTTCCTTTCTTGACCATCGCTGTAGAATGAGGTGAGTGTTAAGGGAGTGCTAAGGAGCGATCCCAATTCCGGGGAAAGTTGTGTGCCCTTGGACCAAGACGCGACTGCAGAGAGCTCTGTAGAAGCGCTGAGACAGGTGAGACATGTCCAAGCACAGGCAGACAGGCTGAAGACCAGGGACTCTGACCTCCGCCGAACCAGATACATCAGAAGAGACCCAACAATGCAATGCTGGTCTCTGGGGTAGCCCTCCGGCCACATCAATAGCCCTTTCGGTCCTGCCGTACAGGAATGGCAAATGCGCCAGGATGGACAGAGGTCAAGGACAGGTGATGATACTGGAACAAGACTTGAAGACTGAAGACACAATCAGACGAAGACTCTTGAAAACATGAACAGACGATACTTGAAGACATGATCAGATGATACTTGAAGACAGGGTCAGATGATATTTGATAAGGTTGAGGCAAGGCTGAAGAGAAGAACATCAGGGACACTGATGAAGCCACTTGATGAGTGGACAGATGACAGAAGAGTTAAAACTCAGTATGAATAGGAATCCGGCCAAGCAGCAACCGTCCTGGACTGAGCTTCGGAGACCTGGCGTGATCGACGCAGGCCAACCTACAGAAGCGAAGGCTTCAGAGCCAGCGCGGAAGACAAATCAGAAGGTCATACCGAAGATGAAGAGAGGACGGCCCACTAGGAGGTAAATCTGGAACCAGGACTTCCAAGAAGAAGGCTACCCTGACGAGGGATCCAAAAGGTCTGAACGCTCGAAAGCGAAAGATCTGAAGATGAGGACGTCAAAGGAATCTGAAGACAAGGACATCTGTACACGAAGACATCTGGAACGTCAGGACATCTGGACTGCAACCCCCCCAGACACTTAGTCAAGAGCATCAAGGAGGTGTTGAGAGAACTGGAGAACAAGACATCTGAGACATCTGGACTTCGGACCCCCAGGTCACTCAACCAAGAGCATTGAGGAGGCACCAAGAGGCAGAACAACTGGATGATGGACTTCAGAAGAGACAGGACATCAGACGGGAGGACTTCAGGAAGATCTGAAGGTAAGGACATTAGGAAGGTTTCTACGATGAAGGCATCTGAAGACAAGGACTTAGGATCCGGTGAGAGACCAAAACATAGAACAAAGAAAAAGACAAAGGATCAGGAACCACAAATGAAGAAAAGGGATTTCCCACGAAGAAGAGAGTGCCTTGAAGAAGTGGAGGAGGACATCGGAATCTCCTGGACCGAAGAACTGGAACAGAGGATCCAGGAACAGTCCAGCTCCATCACTGACTCCTTGCGAAGGCAAAGAAGAACTGAAGGCTGAGCCCTTTTGTAGGGCTGAAGAGGAAATGTCGGGGATGACATCACTAGGAGGAGCCACCCCTTGCACCATGCCCTGTTTTCCACTGAAAACTAGGTCTAAAATAGTTCCCCTCTTGTTGGATCCATGACCAGCTGTTGCATGAAGCAGCCTTTTAATGGCATCAAGGAACTTTAACTCTTTAGCATGTCCTGAAGTTACATGTCCAGTAACTGAAATCTTCTATTATTGTTTTGTCAGTTCTATTACCTGTTTAATCTCTGTTAGCATTTTACAGTCTGTTTCCTCATCCTGCCAGGTATGTGATAGTATACTCCCACTACTATAACCTTCCCAGTCACACTTGGAGTTTCTAGTAATAAGGATTCCAGAAAGCAGTTTGTTTTCTGCAGAACCTATCATGCATACAGAACATGTATGCCATTCTTAACATATAGTGCCCTGCTATATTGATATAATTTGTACACTTGTATCACAGTGTCCCACTGGTTATCCTTCTTTCACCAAGTCTCTGATATGCCTATTATGTTACACCTTTAACTCATTACTACAAACTTTTGCCTCTTAGTTAATTTTTTACATTACGTTAACATGTTATCCCTCCAGTTTTCTTTCTTTTTCTCCTTTTTAGTTTTTACTTTAGTTGTTGCACTATGTTGTCCCCTGCCCATCTTCCCTGTTATTTGTATTTTCCATCTACTGTTTGATGTAAACTGATATGATGTACCCACTAAAGTCGGTATAAAAAAGCCTCTAAATAAATAAAATAAATAAATCTTTATTAAGTGTCATACATTCTAACTCTCCAATCTTTTTTCTCATACTTCTGGTATTTGAATATAGACATTTTACAATATGTTTTTTATTTTTGTTTTCACAGCCTGCTTATTAACAGATGATAGAAGCAGTCTGGAGTCATTCATATCTGTGTACTCTTTCTTTAAATCCATCTGGGCTACTCCAATCCTTACCACAGTTTCTCTATCGGTACATTCTAACTTCCCTGTTTTGCGTTTATTTTAATTCAAGTCAGGGGCATTGTTCAAGATGCTGGTGCAGCACGGTTACTGTTTCAAATGCAAGTTAGTTTGGAGTGGCAGTTTTTCTTTTTCTTAGGAGCTGAGATATGGATGATGGAGATATGAGGTGAGGGTAGATATTATCAGTAGGAAGGGTTAATAAGTGTTTTGTTTTTTGTTTGTTTTTTTTTTTGGAACAAGTTAGTTGGTACAAGGATAGATGAGATATGGATTTTTAATGAGGCATTTGTTGTAGTTTGCATTGCTGGTGGGTGTTTTATGATGTTTTTGAGATAGATTGATCTATGGAATATTATGTGTTATTTATCTACTGATGTCTAATTGTAGAAAAAATAAACATCAATGTACTAAAAATACTAAACATGCCATGATGGAAGACTATTTTTGTGTGTGGTTTAATTGTTTTTTAAATCCCAATTTACTTCCCTCTGTAATTTTATAATTTTCTCATTCCAGTTTTAAAAACATAATTTCAGCAATAAAGTCCCAGTGGAGCAATGCTGGCTGGAATCCTACACCTTTTGCTCTAAGTCTATCTGGGAGCCATGAAACAAGACAGCAAAAGAAAACAGCAAAGTTTGTCACAATACCTTTCTGCATCTATTACATTTATCTTTTGATGTCTGAATGTTGCCTCCTTAAAGGTATTTATTTAGAATTTGTAAATAACATAAACTGAGAAATCTTTTTTTTTTTTTTTACTTGGATTGCTATGTAGCTTATTTCCACCTCTGTGCAAGAAACTTGAATGTGGATCCCTTCCAACCACTTAAATGAAGCCAGAGGGGTCAGGGTACATTCCTAAGAGAGATGTATTCAGGTCCATAATGATGAAATTCCTCATAGTGTCTTTTTCTTCTAGTTTGCAAGAATGTGAGGTGAAGCAAATATGGATAGAAGCAGACTTTCCCTTCCACCTCTACACATACCTCCCTTCAAATTCAGATAAATCTTATTGAGGAAGGTCACCTATAATCCAGGAAGCAAAACAAGGTCAGTCAATCCTAATTATTATATTATTTCAATAAGTATTTGAAGCACAAATTCAGAGCTGGAATAGGGGATGATAAGTACTAATTTTAAATTCGTTGTAAAAATTAGTGAAACTGAGGTGTCTATTGAGTTTAAATAAGATGCTTACCGATGTGGCTTGAAGATTGCTGGGATGAGCATCAAGCAGCTCCCGTGGAGGGTTCAGGGGCTTGATATATCTGGTAATAAAAACTGTTGATCCACTGATATCAATGACAGTGGTCAGGCACTGGCGAGTAGGAAACTTTGACATAGCTTCTGCTTTGTACTTCTCTGCTGCTTGGAGCAACTTCTCTTCCTCCTGACTATCAAACTTCACGGAGAAAATATAGCACACATAAAAATGCTTGTCAGTATACATCACAATCATTAAGATGCTAGTGGTTTCAGAATTACAACATACATGCCAGCATTTCAGCAATATTAAAAGATACATTTTGGGAAGAATGGAGCAGTGTAGGAGATCTTTTAGGAGGGGGAATGGGAAAAAAATGGCAATTTTTAAATATACCTTTTCCATCTTGGACCCAAAATACCCTTTAACCAGAGGTGTTAAACAATGAAGAAATCTTTTTCTAAAGGTTTTCAGAGTGCTTGAATATTTTTAAAACAAAACAAACTTGGACAGAGTATCGTGTTATTTCTATGTATTATTACAGAAAAGTATCTTATAAACAAAATATAAAGCACTAACTCTTCAGAATTACCAAAAGTGGATCAGAATTATAGAAGAGAACCAAATCAGCAGCCAAGTAAACAATTCTCATACAATGTTGGTACCACATAAATCATTATACAACTCCAGGTGCTTGTGGAAAGTGGTTTTGGCACATGAAGCCATGTGAGAAAAATGATTAATTCCAAACTTTGATCTCCACTCAATGGCCATCTAGGACTGGAGACATTGTGCAGATAAGTGTTTACCACTCCAGATATAGAGGCCCGCCTCTGCATTGTTCTTAGAGTGATATCTATTGGCATTGTTCTGCCTTGATCTGGTTTAAATAATTTCTTTTAGAAAGATTTCAAATAGTGTCAGTGGCTATGTTATCTTCAAAACTGTTGCATTTAGAGTGGGGAGTCCCACAGTCATCCTGTTTGCCACCTATCCTTTTCAATGTTTACCTTCACTCCTTGGTTCCACTTATTAGAGCAGATGACACACATATTTTGATTCCTCAGGGTCAATTCAGAAATTATACCTTAAAATTATTTAGTAAATGTACGAAGGTGGTGCCAACTGGACCAGGATCTATAAGGTTAGGCTGAATAAAGAGAAGACAGAGGTACTGTGGGTAGGCTGTATATTTGGCCTGAAAATTATTCCTCTTTAGAGATGTGAATCGGAACCGGAATTGGTTTGAATTCCGGTTCAGATTCACATCGTGTTTTTTTTTTCGTCCGGCCCGATTGCGGTTTGTTTATCGGCTGCGCCCGAGCCGATAAACAAAAAACCCACCCCGACCCTTTAAAACTAATCCCTTAGCTTCCCCCATCCTCCCGACCCCCCTAAAAACATTTTACAGGTACCTGGTGGTCCAGTGGGGGTCCCGGGAGTGATCTCCCGCTCTCGGGCCGTCAGCTGCCACTAATAAAAATGGCGCCGATGGCCTTTGCCCTTACCATGTGACAGGGTATCCATGCCATTGGCCGGCCCCTGTCACATGGTAGGAGCAGTGAATGGCCCACGCCATTTTTAAAGATGGTGCCGGCCATCCAGTGCTCCCTCCATGTGACAGGGGCCGGCCAATGGCATGGATACCCTGTCACATGGTAAGGGCAAAGGGCCATCGGCGCCATTTTGATTAGTGGCAGCCGACAGCCCGGGAGCAGGAGATCGCTCCCGGGACCCCCACTGGACCACCAGGTACCTGTAAAAAGTTTTTTTTGGGGGGGTCGGGAGGGTGGGGGAAGCTAAGGGATTAGTTTTAAAGGGTTGGGGTGGGTTTAGGGGTTATTTTTGTGTGCCGTTTTTCCTGCCCTCCCCAAAACAATAAGAGAACCCCCACGAACAATATCGTGGGGTTTTCCTATCGTTTTGGGGGAGCCCCCAATTTCTGACGATTTTGAAAATATCGTACGATATTTTCAATTGTCTGAAGCCCGATTCACATTCCTATTCCTCTTTTCTACTGGCAGGGGCAGAATATGTGGTGTTCTTGGACGTGAAAAGTCTAGGGATTCTATTAGATTCCTCTTTCCCATTAGAGATGTGGTCAGTAACCAACAAAGCTTTAGTAAATCTGAAGATGATAAATCACTAACAGCTAATGTTACAATAAACACATTTTAAGATGACAATACAATGCTACGTATGCAATGCTATCTATGCAGATCTTCCAAAAGAGAGTTTAGGAACACTATAGATTGTTCAAAACATGGCGTGAGGCTGATTCTGGGGCAGAGGAATTGAAAAAGAGCTACCCTTTTGTTGATTTCTCTCCCCTGCATGCCTTGTATAAAGTTTAAGATTTTCTGTCTTACACTTCGAGGTAGATATTGAAATGTTACTTAGCTGGATACATCAGACTTATCCAGCTAATTGAATATCTGCCTATAGCACTTAGCTGAATAAATGACTAATCTAGTTAAATAGGCATAGAGTCAGTAAACAGGCAGTGTGCATAACTGGGCAGTGCCACCTACCTGGCTAACAGCCAGATAAAGTAGCGATATTGAGCTTTATTCAATTAAGTTAACTGGATAAGTTAGATATGGCCCATAGCAGGTCTAACGTTAGCTGGATAAGCTTATCTGGTTAACTTTAATACTTATCCAGGTATATTCTGCGGCATTGCCGTGCTGCTGAATATCCCGTGTAAGTTAGCCACATAAGTCTTACATAGCTGGATATATTTTAATATTGGCTACTTGAAAAAATAAGAATTGTCTTTTTTGGATGAAAATATGGAATGGCATGTGCTCTCTAGAATGCTGCAAGGAAAAGGCTAAGAAATCAAGTACGAGTCAAGAGAAAGGCTAAGAGTTCCAGGACCTAAAGAAATCTTAAAAACTAAGGGATCAATATTCAAAGCCATTTAGCAAGATAACTCACAAATTATCCAACTAAATGCCAACTTTTTAAATACTGGGGTCCTCATCCAGATAGATTTTAGCCAAATAAGTCATTATCCTGGATCAAAAAGAGCTGTTCCAGGAACATTCCAGAATAGGACTAAGTTATCTGGCTAACTTAGCCAACTTTCAGTTGTATCTGGATAAATTAGTCAGAAATGTTAGACCAGCTTCAGAGTATATCTAAACTAACTGGATATCTTCAAATGATTTATTGGTTAAGAGGAACTGATTTTTTTTTAAAGTGCAGGCCTGAGGCCATATTCCCACCATCCTCTTCCTCTAAATATTTAATTAATGACCTTGCTGGGCTCGAGACCCCTCACGCCTCCACAAAAACCCTCAGAAGTGGATAAAAAACTGTGTGGTGGGGTCCTCAGGTCTGAGACCCCCTTCTTTCCCCATATTTTTTCCTTAATCTGGCTCCTCCCTGCTCCCCTTCCCATCCTCTACCCATTCACAACCTCTTTGTAAACTGTGTCTGAGCCCCCCACCCTGGATGTGTAAAACCCTGGCTGGAAGTAAGGTATTTACTTTACTGTTCCCAGCACTTCCAGCTCTGCTGTGAACTAATACCATATCCAGTTAAGTGGCAAGGTATAGGCCACACAAGGCCAGATAACTTTAAAACTTAACCAGTTATATTCAAACATAACTGGTTAGGTTTAAAAGTTATCTGGCTATATGTAGTTGGCTAAATTCCAACTTATCCAACTAACTAGAGCCTTTGCTGCTACTTAGACAAACAAATTTTAACTTATCTGGATAAGTAGCGGCACTTATTCAGCTATATTCTGATTTATCTGGCTAAGTAGAAGCAGGAGCTACTTAGTAGGGATGTGAATCATTTTTGAACGATTAAAATTATCGTCAGATAATTTTAAAATCGTCCAAAATCATTAGAGTGCACGATACAATACAAATGCCCACGATTTATCGTCAGGGGCATTTGTATTGTATCGTTAAATAGGGTACACCAAAAAAGCCCCTAAACCCACCCTGACCCTTTAAATCGACCCGACCCATCGCTATTTTTTTTTTACGGAGGCCCGCGCCGCAAAAAAACCCAAAAAAACCCATCCGACCCTTTAAATCGACCCCACCCCCTCCTGACCCATTGCTAATTATTTTTTTACGGAGGCCCGTGCCGCAAAAAAACCCATCCGACCCTTTAAATCGACCCCCCCCTCCCGACCCCCCCAAAACCTTTTAAAGTTACCTGGTGGTCCAAGGGGTCCTCAGGGGTCCTCGGGGAGAGAGCCAGGGGGGCCTCGGGGAGAGGAGAGATCCAGGGGGGCCTCGGGGAAAGATTTCCCAGGCATCAGCTGTTCTAAAAAAAAAAAAAAAATGGCGCCGATGCCCCTTTGCCCTTACCATGTGACAGGGTATCCGTGCCATTGGCCGGCCCCTGTCACATGGTAGGAGCACTGGATGTCCGGCGCCATCTTTACTCATCAGCCCATATTATACTATGGGCTGATGAGTAAAGATTGCCGGCGCCATCTTTAAAGATGGTGCCAGCCATCCAGTGCTCCTACCATGTGACAGGGGCCGGCCAATGGCACGGATACCCTGTCACATGGTAAGGGCAAAGGGGCATCGGCGCCATTTTTTTTTTTTTTTTTTAGAACAGGTGATGCCTGGGAAATCTTTCCCCGAGGCCCCCCTGGATCTCTCCTCTCCCCGAGGCCCCCCTGGATCTCTCTCCGAGGTCTCCCGAGGCCCCCCTGGACCACCAGGTAACTTTAAAAGGTTTTGGGGGGGTCGGGAGGGGGGGGTCGATTTAAAGGGTCGGATGGGTTGTTTTTTTTTTTTGCGGCGCGGGCCTCCGTAAAAAAAAAATAGCGATGGGATGGGTCGGGTCGGGGGGGGGGGGGGTTGATTTAAATGGTCGGATGGGTTTTTTTGGGTTTTTTTACGGCGCGGGCCTCCGTAAAAAAATAATTAGCGATGGGTCGGGTCGGGAGGGGGGGGGGGTCGATTTAAGGGGTCGGATGGGTTTTTTTTGTTTTTTTTGCGGCGCGGGCCTCCATAAAAAAATAATTAGCGATGGGTCAGGTCGGGAGGTCGATTTAAAGGGTCGGATGTGTTGTTTTTTTTTTTTTTTGCGGTGTGGGCCTCCTAAAAAAATGTGAATTGGAATCGGAAACGATTCCAATTCACATATCTTAACGATCAGATTCGAGCCCCCCCGCAGCCGAATCTGATCGTTAAGACGATCTGGCACACGATTCACATCTCTACTACTTAGCCAGATAAGTCTGAAAAAATTACATATCCAGGTAAGTCAGATAACTGGAGAAGTCTCAAAGCTCTAATTATTCAGCTATCAGATTTAGTCGGATATGTAGTGCTTTTTACAGTTATCCAGTTACCTGATTTAGACCTAGAGGCACTAAGCCACAATATTTTATCACAGAAGGGGTTCCGCTATTATGGAGGGGTGACGCTGTGATAACGGGGCCCCTCCCCTGCAAAAGCATCATAGCTATATGGCTCGTTCTTTTGTCTCACGGGCAAACACCGCAGGACAAAAGAATGTGGTGCGCAGCCCTTTAATGCAATGGCAGACCCAAATTCACAGGATTGCCATCAACTTAAAGGGCCACTAGCCCTAAAAAAAAAAAAAGTTGCGGCAAACGGGGAGATAGAATAGGGATAAGTGCTGACCCCGTCTCAACCTGGAGTTGATAACTGAGGCAGTGCCAAATTCCCCAAAATTGAAAAAATAGAATTAATTTGACTTGTGAGGTGAGAGGGCTAGAGCTGTCTCTTGTGGGGGCTTGGGGATGGGAAGGGGGGGCTCGAGCCTCAACTTTATTTAATAGATTGGTGGGGTGTAGGGGGGGCTTTCACTATGTGCCAACATTAATTCTATTTTTCATTTTTGAGGGACTCGAGGCCACCTCGACTGGCAGCCCTGGTTGAGATGGGGATCAGCACTGACCCCAGCTCAACCACATTTGCTGGCATTTTTTTTTTTTGCCACTGCTTTAAATATAAGGCGGGAGCCTCAGGACCCATGTTAGAGTCTCAGGTCTCCCCCCTTGCATTTACTGCTTTCTCAAAGCACAGAAACCTTATAACTAACTGTGTATAATGCCAAAATGGAGTCTCTGGTCTCACAATGTTGAACTATTTTTTCCTGCACTGGGTATGTGGACCTGAAGGAATTTCCTGACCAAGCAGTTGAACACCTGGTTTATCTTTCTCTGCAAAGAAATATTATTTGCAGAGCAGCTTGCAAATAAGGACTAACTGGTCTCTGAGCACACACAGAAAAGCAAGAACAAAAAGACTAACAAGTAAATTTTAAAAGGTGCACACGTACTCCCAGAAATATGCAGTATTGGGCACACGAGCAAAAATATGCACAGTTTTATATCATGCATGCAAGTACACACATACCATTTAAAAATATCTCTATCACACATACCGCGTTGTAGCTTTTACACGCGTACTCACAAGTGATCGGGGGGGGGGGGGGGAGAGAGAGAAAAGAGTCTTTTAAAGAGACAATATGACACTCTCTATATATCCCACTGTAAAAGGGGCACTTTCAACTCAGGATGGGTTTTTGGGGGGGTGGCAGGGATACAAGGGTCTACAGACCCTTGCACCCTAGGCAGACCAATGTAACACCACCCTTCCCCCAAAACCCACCCTGAGTTGAAAGTGCCCCTCTTACAGTGGGAGATATATAGAGTGTCAGATTGTCTCTTTAAAAGAGTCTCTCTCTCCTCTCACCCAAGTGTTTCAGAAACCCTCTAGCCCAAAATCTACAGCCTTGCACCTCACTAGGACCAGTAAAAAAATATATGAAATATATGAAATCAGGTCTAGTAGTAAAGCTACATAGGTAACATGGCGCGTTGCCATGGTCAGCCTTGCAAACTTTTGGGGTTATGCGCATATGTCCACATATCCACGCCGGCTCTGTAAATAATTAATTATGATGTTAACTTACTTATGTCTTTCTCTCTCTTCTCCTAGTTCCATTACCCTTGTTCATTGTAACTTCATTTCCTATGCACTAGTTTCAGTTTTATTGTTATCCTGCACTCCTTGTTCCAATGTAAACCGACATGATGTGAATTTATCATGAATGCCGGTATATAAAAAAAACCTAAATAAATAACTAAATAAATAAATAAAATAAATATGTCTTGGCCCCACCCTGGAATGCCCATTTCCTGCCCCTTTGGTCAATGCATCTCTGTCCAAGAGACATTCCCACAGTTTTAAGAAAAAACACAAAAGAAACAGGGCACATGGATCAATCACACTGTGAATTGTGGACATCTAGATCACACAGCCAATCCCTTGGTTAAACGAGAGGAAGAATCTTCTGAAGGGAGTTCTTCTTGAACCTCACCCAAATCAGCAGCTTGTTCAGTCTTTGCAAGACCAGTACAAGCCTCAGTCCCCTTGACTTCTTAGAGATTTGAAAATGCAGGAACAGAATCCCTGGCCACATTCCTAGGAAGAAGTGACTCTGCTGCCAATCGCAGAAGGGCAGATTGAGAAGGGTCAGAGTTGAAGATTGAACTTCGTTGAATTGGAGGAGTGTGAGAGAAGTGTTAGTGGTAACCATATTCCACAATTTAAGAAGCTATTGGTCTTTGGTCATCCAGAGCCATTCTGGAAGGAAAGACTGAACTGTTTCTCCCACCAGAGCAGTTGGGGAGGCAGGCTTTGGAGTTGTCAAAAACTGCTGCACAGTTTATGTTGCATCTAATGCTGAGCCTTGGGTTTACACCTTTCTCTCTACTGACCTCGAGAAGGCAGCTGTTCTTACTGAAGGAGAACCTCAATGATGTTGAAATGGGCATAAGGGATGTCCCTTGAAGAATGGCACTTGTAAGAGAAGTACTGGCATTGGGCAGGGGCCACAGCTGATAACTGTAGGTTTTATTTATACTTCTTAATCAGAGCTACTATCTCTTGAATGTTTTCACATCTGAAGACAATCATGTGTATGTCTTCTTGAAAGTTGCTCAACTGCAACTATTTGAGCCTTTGGCCCCTATAGAAGCTGCTGAAGTCCTGGTCACAATATCAAAAGTTTTGTATATGGAACTGATAATGTGCTTCTCTCATTCTTGCTTGATAGAAGAACACCTGTTCTGAGTCTGATTATTCCATCAAATGTTTTAGCTTCTGAACTCATTTGTGAAATTCTGCACCATATAGAACTGGTAAGCTACAATCCAGTCACACAGCATGGAACTCTGGAAGACTTTCTTTCTAAATGCAACCAATGCCATTGGATCCTTCTCTGGGGATGTGTTAAAGTGATCCTATTCTATTCCACTATGCTGATTCTACTACCGCGGAGTGGTGCGGTAATTGGACTAACTCAAATCCAAGAGTGGCCAGCATTCTATATTTTAAGGCCAACTTTCAGGCCACCAGAAGACAAGATATAGTCATCTGCCATGTCCTCATCTGTATACCCTGGAAGAGAGGAGGTGCAGGGGAGATATGATACAGACCTTCAGATACCTGAAAGGTTTTAATGATGCAAAATTGTCAAACCTTTTCTGTTGGAAAGAAAACAGAAGAACTAGTGGTCACAAAATGAAACTCCAGGGAGGGAGACTCAGAACCAACATCAGGAAATATTTGTTCATGGAGAGGGTGGTGAATGCTTGGAATGCCTTCTGGAGGAGGTTGTGAAGACAAAAACAATGAAATAATTCAAAGGGTATGGGATAAACACTGTGGATCCCTGAAGGCTAGAGGACGGAAATGAAGAAAATAATGCACTAGGGTAACTTGCTGGTGTGGCGGTTACTACCCTTAACCGATAACCCTTCATACTGTTAATGCATCTCCATCATAGACTTAGTTTTTGGGTACTTGTCAGGTTCTTATGGCCTGGATTGGCCACTGTTGGAAACAGGATGCTGGGCTTGATGGACCCTTGCTCTGACCCAGTATGGCATGTTCTTATGTTCTTATTGCTCTCTGCTTCAATGGCAGGGGGAAAAGAGGAAATGGGGAATTGAATTCAGAAAACAACCAACAAGGCCTCAACTTTTATGGACTGGGGAAACAAATAAGCATGGGGGTAACTTGCCAATGTGGCTGTTACTACCCTTAAACAATAAGCCTGATACTTTTAATGCAATTCCAACATTGCTCTCTTCTTCACTGGCAAGAGATAACAGGGGATTGAATTCAGACTGCAACCGAGGGCCCTGATTTTTACGGTCTGGGAAACTGATAGTGTAACCTGTACGACACAGCAGATACTACCATAAGCTTTCTGGGCAGACCTGATGGACCATTGGTCCTTATCTGACACAATGTCTATGTTGAAATATTCTGGAAAAATCTGTGAACTGGGATAGCCGCAGAATCTGCTGGGAGTTGAAGAAACTGAGAGAACCTGAAGATATCTGTTCTCATGTCCTTTTCTTTCCTGACACTGATAAAGAGAGTATTTGCAGCTTATCAAAGAACCTGGAATAGCAATGATCCTCTGAAGGGGAGGTACGGTGAGGCTGCTCTGGAATAAGATCAAATGGAATCCCTGTGGGATACTTCTTGTCCCCTGACCATGAGGGAACACCAAGATATGATGCTGACGATGATGAAGGTGACTAAAACGGAGGCCTCCGCTTATTTGAAGGGGAAACATCTGGCAGAAACTCAGAGTGGACAGAGCTCACTTCTTCACTCTCCAATCCGTGAAGGAACTCTCTTGGTGAAGCCTTAATCTCAACACGAGAAGCTCTGAGATGAAGTATGCACTGGCATGAAACTTGGAGCAGCCCACCTATGCAGGAAAGTGTCCTTTATCTTGGACAGGAAATATTCTAATCTCCTTCTTCTGTATTCAGGGCTTAAGAAGGTAAAATAATTCTTCACTAGCTCTGATAACTAGATTCTCATTGGTTGGAGAGCCCTCTGAGCCAGAGGTAAAAGAGAGACATTCTCTTCAGAAACCCAGATCAGCTCGCCCTCACTCAGAGTGAGCTGATCTTGGTTTCTGAAGAGGATGTCTCTCTTCCAACGTCACAGCTGCTACTGCTTTAACAGCAGCCAGCTCAGATATATTCCATGCTAGTTGCATCAACAACTCCTGTTGACTAGCACCTCGCTTCATAGTTGGTGCCAGTAGCTATTTCTGTGCCGTGACATCTATCGCAGTACTCAGACATAAATACCGGAGCTCCCTGCTCTGATATTACTGATGATGCTAA
Source organism: Rhinatrema bivittatum (assembly GCF_901001135.1). NCBI lineage: Eukaryota > Metazoa > Chordata > Amphibia > Gymnophiona > Rhinatrematidae > Rhinatrema > Rhinatrema bivittatum. Next base: position 197,581,573 of record NC_042615.1, read on the forward strand.
TATCTGCCCTTCTGAATATGTTGACTGTGCTTTGGAATATGAACTTCGCATTGATGACATGGGTGGTGCCCTGATAGGCCATGGGTCAGGATAAAATCAATGGATCAATGCATGAGGACATTCCATGCCATGCACAAAGTGGTGCCTGAGTCAATGAGGCTATGTCTCACTTTGGCATCGAGGAGGGGCATGTGCCTTTTTTAATAAAGCCCAATGACTGTACTGGAGGAATTTGACTCACAACAATAAGTTATAGTTTAATGAATGTCTAAAGCATTAAAAAATAGACTTTAGTTTTTACTCAGGTTAATTACTAAATTTCTGTAATATAGCAAAATCTGCGTGAAATCATTTTTATGTTAAAAATAAATGTTAATTTATTGTGCAAAGTAATTCATCATTATGCAAACTGCAATGATATAATAAATTATTAGAGGCAACTGGGGTAGGCTTCTGTCCTAAATGCAAAGTAGATTCACATGATCATAAAGCACTATGATCCCTTTCCCATACACCAGGGCAAACAGTGGAACTATAAACTATTCACTACAGTAGATTCCCTGAAAATAAAATCAAACTGCACAAAAGGGGATTACTCTTTATAGGAATATATACTGCCAACAGCATCATATTTAAAGATATAACAGTAAAACTACCATATAGATGGCGACAAATTCCTTGTACCTGTTCTTATGAAAATATAATTATTTGCCTGCTGATTTCAAATGGAAAGCACATCAAAGAGAGATGCCAGAGGAGTTATTTACTTACGAACATTTGATATCCTACTTTTTCCCAGTCTCAAGATAGATTATAATAAATTTAAATGAACAGAGGCATTAGTACGGCTTACATGCTTGCATGCACTGATTTGTTCATTATTCAAATTATAATCACTTGCAAAACAGCTGAAGTACATGAAAGATTTTTTAAAAATATATATTTGATAATTTCAGATTATATGCATGCATACTAACTAATCAGACATTTTTATAAAGAAAAAATACGTGATTTGTGAGAAATAATAATTAGCCACTAGAGCAGTCCATCTCAGCTAGAATTATATAGTCAAACCAAATTCTTCCAGAGGGTGTGTATAGTGTACTCAATACTTTAGTTTTGTACTTTTTTGTCTCATGACACAAACATTCTTGAAGAATGCAAACAATGAAATAGCTGAAGATATTTCTCTTTAATCATTTTTTCTCATGCCACAAAAAAAAAAAAGATATCTTGGCCAGTTTGCAGGATATGTGTCTCTGTCTTGCAGATATTTGCTTATATGCACATATTTTTGTAAATCTATTCATTTTTTTTATAGATTAGAGGACTTTATCTTTTAAAAATAGTATTTTTAAAAAGTAGACTTTTTGGGGATTATAATTAAAGGATGAATTACAAATAAACTAATCAAAAAGTAGGATCACCTTGAGTTCAAAAATCAAATAGTGGCTAAGTGACAGTTGCATTCTGGTTGGTTGGCACCCTTCTCTCAATGGAGAGGAGAAAGTAAACAGAATTTCTATTTATTCAATTACTCATTTCCTGAATTTAGAATTATTTCAAATTCACAGTATATTTAGTAGCACTATATACACAATGTCTAAGATAATCTGAAAAGCTGGCATACTGACATGGAACACTGCTTTCAGTTTGCTAATTACTGTTTTAAGATGGGAAAAAATGTGTGTAATTAGCTAAAATGCTCTAATATTGAGCTTCTTGACTCCAGTTCACAGGAAGCCCCAGAGGTTAGATTTCAGAATAACTAAAGTATTTGCAAATATGATTAACAGTATGCAAATTATTAAACTAGGATTATCCAGGGTGGGTGAACAAAATTATGAGGTAAGTAAAACATTAAATTCTTGTATAGAAATGGGAAAAATGTAATATTTGGAAAGCTATGTACACTAATGCTCATAATATGGGAAATAAAGTCCAGATCTAGGGACAGTCATGGAAGAAGCTGATTTAGATGTTGTGGCTGTCACAGAGATGTGGTACATGGAAAACCATGACTGAGATATCATTATAACAGGCTACAATCTATTCAGAAAGGACAACCTAGGAAGGAAGGGAGGAGGCATGGTACTACAAAAGAAATAATGTTAAAGCAGCAGACTTGCAGGGTTTATGAGGTGAAGAGCCGGCACTGTGGGTTAATCTGGAAAGAGAGCAAGAAATATCTATTTATATTTCTGTAATATACAGGCCTCTATCATACAGAGATGAAATGGATAGAAATTTAATGGAGGATATTCACAAAATTGCTATGGTGGGGGAGGGGGGGGGGGTAATAGTTCTAGGGGATTTAAATCTGTTGAGTGCTGATTGGTTCATCCCATTGCAGTGTCTTTTAGAAGCAGGGAGATCCAGGATTCTCTGCAAGGAGAACTGTTCTGTCAACTAGTAATGGAACCCACACATGAGAGGGCAATACTGAACCTAGTGTATACCAGTGGGGACAGTATCTCTGATATAGTGGATGATCATCTAGGATCAGTGATTACTGGATTGTGTGGTTCAGTATTAGAGCACAGGAGATGAAGGTTCATTCAAAGGCAAGGGTCCTAGACTTCAGGAAAACTTTCTTAAAATGGAGGAGTACCTTAAGGAGTCATTAGCGGACAGGAAAATCTAGGGGGAAGTAGAAGAGCAGTGGGCAAAACTAAAAGGAGATATTATAAGGGTAACTAACCTTTTTGTTAGGAAAGTAATTAAAGGAAAAAGAGGACATTATAGTTTTCTAAAGTAGTTGGAAATGTAAGTGAGAAAAGGTTAGCTTTCATAAACTACAAAAGATTGCAGAAAGAGGAAGACAGGCAACAATATCTTGAGTAGCTGGGAGAGTAGCAAGGAACGCAAACATCCCAATGGGAAAAAAAAGCAAATATGGTAAAACAAGGTGACAAGACTTCTTTTTAGATATGTTAGTGATAGAAGGAAGTGCAAGTGGAATAGTCTAGGGTTTGGCAGCTAAGATTTAATGCTAAAAAATGCACTGCAATGCATTTAGGAATCAAAAACCTAAGGGTGAGGTACAGTATAGGAAAATTGGTTCTTACCTGCTAATTTTCATTCCTGTAGTACCACAGGTCAGTCCAGACTCCTGGGTTTTGCCTCCCTTCCAGCAGATGGAGACAGAGAAAATTTCGCTTAGGCTGGCATATAAAATGGTGTGCCACTTACAGTCACTCAGTATTGATCTGTATTCAAGCCAAGACAACACGGAAAACTAATCAAACATACATACCTTAACATATACCCTTGAATGAGCAGTGGGATGAGTAAACCCAAAAATGAAAAAGATGCTTTCCAACCTTAAACAACAGAGGAAACCAAATAGAACTTGAGTCATCCTTCTGCCTATTTACAACAACAGATCAAGCGGACTATCTTAACTTCTTCCACGATAACCGGGGTGGGACTCTGGACTGATCTGTGGGACTACAGGAATGAAAATTAGGAGATAAGAACCAATTTTCTTTTCCCTGTACATACCTAGATCACTCCAGACTCCTGAGATCTACCGATTTTCCTTTCTCTGTACATACCTAGATCACTTCAGACTCCTGAGAAAAGGTGGACCTCCTTGGGGTTGTCTCTCTCTGGGGAATGACCTTGCCCCTCATCTGAACCTTGATGCTCCGGAGAAAGGTCCGGCACCGGGAGATCCCCAGGCAGAGGGTCCCCAACTTCTGACTCGCCCGAAAGGTTGCTTGTGTCTCCCGAATGCTCTGGCTGCCTTAGGATTCTCCAAACCCTGGTAGCTGCCATAGACTGCGCCGTTCTGGGCCGCTTGGAAGAACACGGTTCATGCAGCCCCTCATGTGCAGGAAAACGGCGTCCCATCGCTTTCATGTCCAGATATGCTTTATGAAGCAACAGAACGAAATCCGGGGAGAAACTTGAAGGGTCCTACGGATCTTCCCCCAGGACGCTCTCATCATCTTCCTCCCCTGACGGGTCTTCTTGGGTCTTTCTGGGTCCCCTGGGACTCCGCGGACCTGGCACTCGCTGGGGAAAGTGGAGGGGGAAGGCTCTCCTGTTCCATCTGAGCCTGAGTCACAGCTTGAAAAGGTTTCAAATTGGCCTCTGTTCCCAGGTGCAGCGGGAAGGGGTCGGCTGCAGAATCTGACTCTCCTGCAGTTCCCGCTGCGGCCCGATGCTGCCCTGCTGCTTTTGCCGGCATACCTGAGCTGCCCTCTGCCTCGGAGAGGCAGCTGGAACAAATGGCGGCCTGATTGTGCCACGGATGCAACTGCCCGCACACCAAACAGCAGCTAGCATGGCCCCCAAAACATGCCACTATGCCAACGGGAGGATGCCAAGAAGTGAAGGCAGAAAAGGGAGCTTTGTCGGCCCACTTGCCTTTCCTTTCAGTGCACGAATTGACCGCACTGACTAAAAACAACAAAAAGTAAAATTACCTTGTCTTCTTTGATTTTTTTCTTTTAAACTTTAACAAACAAACCCTTATATCAAGGCTGCTGAAGGGCTGTAATAGGCTCCAGACCCCTGAAGGGCAGCAGCAGGCTCGAGGCGTCTTCCTGAGGGGGGGGGGGGGAGGGGGGAACTGGCCCCATCAGTTGTATACTCTGAACGGCAGAAAGGACCAAGCCACAAAAGGGTTCCTAACCCCCTGCTCGTCCACTTCAGCACCTGAAGGGATGGTCCCACCAGGACCTGCCAACCTTCTAGGAAGTTTTAGTCCACTCCTATCTTCTAATCTCCTTTTTATTTTTTAAAGGCTCTTCAGACTGCAGGTTTTGCACTGCCACCATCTGCTGGAGACAGAGAAATACTGAGTGACTGCAGGTGGCACAACAAGGTTATATGCCAGTCTCAGTGAAACTTTCTCTGTCTCTGTCTGCTGGAAGGGAGGCAAAACCCCGGAGTATGGACTGATTTGGGTATGTACAGGGTATGGAAGCAAAGTCTTCTAAGCATGAAAGACGAGTGGGATCTGGGGGTAATTGTATCTGATGATCTTAATGTGACCAAATAGGTGAAAAAAGCAGAAAGATGCTTGGCTGCATAGGGAGAGGAATGGTCAGCAGAAAAAGAGAGATGATATTGCCCCTGGTGAGACTTCATTTGGAATACTGTGTACAATTCTGGATACCACACCTTGAATAGGATATAAACCGGTTAGAATCAGCCTAGAGGGCTGCTACTAATGGTCTTCATTTTAAAACATACAGGGATAGACTTAAAGATCTAAACATGTATACCCTAGAGGAAAGGTGAGATGAGAAGATTATACAGATATTTAAATATCTCAAAAATCTCCATGCACAAGATGTGATCTTCTTTCAACAGAAAGGAGGCTCTAGAATAAAGGGTCATGGGATGAGGGTGAAAGGTGATAGACTCAGGAGTAATCTTAAAAAAAAATTTCTTCACAGATATTGTAGTGGATGAATGGAACCACCTCCTATTGGAGGTGGAGGAGACAAAAACAGTATCTAAATTCAAGAAAGCATCGGATAAATACAGGGAATTTCTGTTGGAGTGATGGGAACTGTAAAGCTAAATTACTTGGGTGGATGGGTAGACTAAATAGACTATACAATCCTTTTATGCCATCATATTTCTATGTTTCCATTTCACTCAAATAAGGATATGCAATTTTAATATGTGAAGCTAAGGATCCTGACCCGCTAAGAGCATCTAGTGACTGGAGTTGGAAAGCTCTACTATAAACAAAAAAAAGGAAGTTTTTAAAAGAAAGTGTCAAGAGGGAACATAGAATTATAATTAAATATCATAGAATATTGGTAAGAACAGTTTGTACCTTCTTAATCATTTCATGCATCTGTCAGTCAGCAAGGAAAGAAAACAAAAGACAAAACATAGAAAAGCCTCCAAAACATAATCTATATTGGTGCAACTAATTCAAAATCAATGAAAACATTAGCAGCTCATATAAAGTAATAATTCTATGTTGATTTGATGCAAAATAACTAAATAAACAAACTTTTGGCATTAGCTGAATAAAACCTGAGATCTGAATATTTACCCCTCTTCCCTGTTTAAATTGTGTTCAGACAATTCATTGCCCATGCAAACTTTAGCCAGGTAAAAAGAGATGGTGCTTGAGGCATTCTTGGCTAAACTTTATCTAATAAACACTGATATCTGATGCTAGCCAGATAAAATTATCCTGATCACTCAGGTCAGACAAATAGTTGTCCTGAGGTTATCCGGAAAACCAAGACAAGCCCCAATTCCCCTTCCTCCCACCCTCTAAGAAATAAAAACATATATAGCTGAAGCAGTGCCAGATGCCTCTCTTCCTCCTGCATTAAGATTTCAAAAAATGTAGTGGCAGTGGTGTCAGATCCTCCATCCTGTCTCCCAAGATAAAAACCATAATGGTGTGTGGAATTCCCTAAGGCCTCCTGCCCAGCAAAGACAAGTAGCAGGAAAGCCCCAACTGCTTCAGAACTAAGTTCTCAACTGGGACTGGTCTCTTCTGTGTCAGTGAGTTCTTAACAGGGATTGATCATTTTACTGAAAGAGAGGGATTGGCCTATTCATCCTGGGATGCATAAATAAATACTAAGTGCAGGTAACTGTCAATTTTACCCGCACTTAATTTACACCACTTACACTTTAGGGCAGTGGTTCTCAACCAGTGTGTCGGGACACACTGGTGTGTCACCAAGGGGTGGAAGGCGTGTCACCAAAAATTTGACATAGCAAGACTATGCTTTCTATAACAGCCACATGTGCTTGCTGCTTGAAGTGAGTGCAGAGTAAGGAGCTGGTACTTAACAGTCCCTCATCACCGCTCCCTGTTGATGCTTTTCCCTCAACCCTGGCAATCACTGCCACCATCCATCCAAGCCAGAAATGTTGCAGGCGTACTGTATCCTGCCCCACCATCACACCACACCTCCCCCTCCTCTGCCCCTTACCCGCTTCTTGGAGTTTCAGTTTTTCTCTGTATGCTTGTTTATAATTTATGGTCTTTTATTCTGTATTAGATAAGGGTCTATCTGCATTCTGCATGTTTGCCAGAGGTGAGGGATTCTGCTAACTAGGATGTAGGAATCTAAAGCAGTCTGGCTTGCTTTGTTTTTCCAATAGTAAGTGTACTGTGTTCTATATTTGCAGTCTTACTTTTTCATAGGTAAGGTTGTTGCTGTTCAAGTCCTGGGTGTTAGTGCTCTTATGGCATTGCTGGTACGCTGGTATGCAGGGAAGAGATTTTGAAATACTATCACTGAGGGGGTTATCAGAATTTGAATATATTGTTTGTATGGTGAGTTGAAAGGGGAAATTTCCTAACTCTGCTCTGTATAAACTCCAGAAGATGTCAGAACTTTCTGAGGTTGACAGTGAAATGCATGAGAGTATGTCTGTATCCAAAAACTGTGTGCTGCATATGCATATCAGTCCCAGATTTCTCACTGATGCAGTAAGCAAAGATTAAATTTTTTTGTGAAACAAAATAGCATTTAATAATATTTTATAAGCAGTTATTGAAATTAAAGAATGCTATCTTTCTCCTGCATCATTTTCAAAAATAAAATATCTAGGATTTTTTTTTGTATAGCTGTTAAATGTAGTGTGCAATGTATCACACACATGCGCATCATCTGTCAGGTGTGTTGTGACAGAAAAAAGGTTGAGGACCACTGCTTTAGGGTATTCTGTGGGGGGAAGGGAGGGTGGTGGGTTAGGGATTTGGTCTGCACTTTTCTTTTTAGCTGGAGTATGGGGGTTCAGGGCTCAGCTGCTAGTTGTCTTTGGTGGGCAAAAGGGAGTAGGGTCCACATGCATGCCTGCTACAATTTTATCTTGAGAGGGGGGATTTGGTAATGATCCCCGCTAGATTTATTTTTCCTGGGTGTGGTTGCGGGGGGGGGGGGGGGTTCTAGTGCCACTCCCCTTCCTTATTCAAAAGACCAATGAGTGGTAATCTTTAATCAGTATATTCAGCAGTACTTTTGCTCAGATAAGTGCAGCAAAATATCTGCACAAAGTTACCCGGATAAAGTTTGCCACTCAATGGGCTTTTGAATATGGAGCTCATTATTTTTTAAAATTAACTGATCATTTTCTTTCCATTTACAATATTTAGTTGTATTAGCAGTAATTCTGTATCCATCTGAAAAAAACTTCAGAATGGGACCAATCATGAACATCTGTTTAAACTCTATTAGTTCTCCAACATGTCTCTGGCAAATCAAGATTAATATTACAGCAGTGTACAACAATTAATCATTCTGAAGATTTTTTTACAACTTACACAAATATGTTCTGCTGGAGGAGTTCCATTGTAATTTTGACTCTTGCCACTTGCAGTTTTTATAACTGCTGATGTGTATGAAATGGGAATGCATTTTTCATTAGCCTTTAACAACAGGAAATTCCAGCTCATTCGGTCATATGATTCCTCACATCCGCTCATCAAAACCTACTGAGGTCTTTTTTTTTTCTCAGCTTAACTGGAAAATGTAATTCAGACTCAAACTAGTCTAATATGATCAATATTTTTAATAAGATCAATCCCTCAACCCTCCGTCTAACCTGGAAATTCCTTTGGTGTTCAAACTATCTGGACTTCTTCAATGTGATTATTCTCAGGTTGTGATCATTTTTATGTTTGGACAATAAAAAGAATCCAAAGATAATGTAGTAATGAGATTTCAGATCTGAAGAATAGGGCCTCAAAAGATTATATACAGTACATCATCAGCTTTGGATAATTAAATTAATCCAATAAAAGGTATCACTACCTGCAAAGAATTCAGTTTTTTTCAAGATTAAAAAAGCTACTACAATTCTGCCATTTACACAATTAAACTGTGTGATGTAAACTGTTATACTATCTAAAGCTGGAAAGACTGAAAGCTTTCTGAGTACACCTTCTAGCTATTAATCACTATAACAACACAGTTCTGTTATAGTTTTGACTCTACTATATACAGTGGCTACAGAAAGACTACATTTGTTTCCAAAATCTTCACCTTTTGTTGCTTTATATCCTGGAAGTAAAATGCATTAAAACAGAATTTGTTCCACCTCACAACAGCAAAGTGAAAAATATATTGCAGAATTCCTTACAAAATTAAGTAAAAATAAAAATATGGGGATAACTTGGTGTCCCACTCCCTTGTTCTTCTAGCAATCCTAAGTACTTAAAACTCTGGTGCAACCAATAGCCTTCAAAAGCACACATTAAGAGGTCCATATTCAGCTGCTGCACAGCTCTGCTAGTTAGGCAGTTATACTTAACCGGTTAACTGGTGCAGTATATTCAGCAGCACAGCTGCGCCACTGAATATAACCAGCTAACTTTAGGGCAGCTCTCTGACCCAAACAGAGTTGGCCTGTTAAATCAGCTGGCCAACTCGATTCCTCGCCAATCCGCCCATTCCCCGCCCCTGTTTTACCAAGCTAAAAACTTAGCCGGCTAAGGGGGTTATTTTCAAAAGGGATTGCATGCAAACAGTCCCTTTTCGCTTGCGATACCTAGATCGGGGCGGGTTCTGGGCGGCGTCCGCACCGGAAGGGGAGGAGTTGGGGTGGCACCGGGGCGGACGCCGCAAAGATGTTGCTGATGGCGAAAAGGTAAGGGCCCTCTTTGCCGCCAGTTTTGCGCCCAATAGCACCACCTTTTACCAAAAGTATACCTGTTTTTTATTTTGCCAACTGTTAACTGGTTTAGGATTCATGTAAGAAAGAATAAATAAAAAATTATATTTTAAACATGAACTCCATTGAAAGCATTTATTTTTTAAATAAATGTCTAGCTTGACCTTATGTATCTGTAGGATTGCTCTATAACACAAAACCATGATTTTTAATTGAATTTAATTAAAAAAAAATGTTAAGGATCTTAATTAAACACATGTGCACTGGAATCCTCACATCTGACAAGGATTGATATATAACATTTTGTGGCATCTCTGTATATATTGATACCTAGAGATGGTCATTTCTGGGGTGCTAGATTATCTAGAACCTAAAAATGAGTGCCTGTTTGCTGTTAGACCGACCCCCAAAAAGGTGTTGCTGCCAGCATTTCAGCAGACCTGGGTCCGACAGAAGAAGCTGCATATATGTGTGTAAGTAGCATGTACATGCAATATATACCTATTTTGGAAACATCACAAGAATACAAGTATGGAGAGAGTGAGGAGCCCTACTTGAAGCCTTGCCTGCACTCCCGTTGCGATTGAGATGAAGCTGATCTTATCTGGGTGAACAGGCATATTTAAATCTGATCGCTGCGGTGTGCCAGCTGAGAGAATGAGGAGGAGCCCTACCTGAAGCCCTGCCTGCACTTCTGCCATGATCAAGGTATGGCTGTCAACTGGGTGAGCCAGTATATTTAAATCTGATTCCTGTAGCGTGCTGCTGCCGGTGCACCAAAGGGGGTAGCCGCTGGGAAATCTGTTTTGTGGGCTATTCCTTAATTATGAAGTTCCTGAATCATGAAGCCAAGAAAAGAAATGGAGCTATGAGAACCTTCCCATTGGAGACAGCAATTCCCCTTGTCCTATCTCAGCTGACTCTGGAAAATTTCTTTCATTTACAAGGAGTTCTAGGAGCATCTGAGCTTGAACCCCTCTGGGTTCTGCTCTACAAGAGACCATGGTCTCTCTGAGCCCTGGAGGGATTAATTCTTCGCAGGCTATTTTGACCAGCTCTGAGAAAGATATGGAAGAAGGGGTAACTTCTACGCCTTTGTCTGTCTGCAACGGGGAGAGCTGTATAGTTAGGGATAATGAGTTTGTTGCTCTTGAGCTTCCCAGGCCTGCAGTTGTCATTCTAGAAGCATTGGGGACAGTTACATCCTACCTGGTGAAATTGGTCTCTTCTAATACCATGGGAGGAATTCCTGATAAAATTAAAGAACATGAGAGAACAATTCAGGAACAAAATGAGAAATTGTTGAGAATAAGACAAAAATTCTACAAATGCATGAATCGAATGTTGCTCTTATTAAAGATAATCAAATTGTATATAGAAAGTTGGAGAATATGGGTAATTATCTATGTAGATTCAATTTAAGATTTTTTAAAATTTTCCACATAATCCTTTGCTTTCAACTGTGAAAATGCTACATAGGTTTTTTTGGAGTGACTGAAATTGCCACAGGATTTTGTTCCCTTTATTAATAAGGTTTATTGTCTTCCTGATAAGGTTAAATCTGAGATATCTGATATTAGAGGAACTCGTTATGAATTTGATAATTTAACAGCCCTTTTAGAGCAATCTCTGTCTAATATTGTAGATACGGCTACATTAGTGGTAGCTTTTAGACAAGAAGCAGATAAACAACTAGTTATGAAGCTGTGTTTTCATTTAAAAGATGTTTTCTTCTTAGGTTAGAAAATATTTTTTTTCAATGTTGTAAGAGAAACTCAACAAAGGAGGAGCTGTTTCTTCTTAAAAGACTCCCAGTTTTGGCTATTGGAGCAACATTCATATTAAAATATCCATGAAAATGTTTGATTAAGTTTAAAGGGGGCAATTATTGGGTTTTTTTTTTGATCTTATACAATTGGAAAGTTTCTTGTAAATCATAGTCTCCTGGAAGGATAAATTCCATAATGCTTGAAAAGATCTGTAATGTTGAACTGATTGTGTTTCCAGTTGAATACTTCTTAGTTATTGCTGTCTCCAAATTTGGACCAGGTGTAGCTGTTCTTTTATTTTCTTCATTGTATTTGGATTTCCTTTATTATAATACATCACTGCCTTTATTACTTGATGAAATTATTTTGAAACTAATAAAGAGATGATTAAAAAAATATAAGTATGCAAGTACTTGCAGTGTTGTGTGTAAATGATAACAATGGAAAAAAGTTGCTATTTAGGGATGTTCCACAGTGAGGTTTGGAAGTACACACACAAGTGGCTACTTTGTAAGCAGTATACATATATATATTACTGAATCTGTCTGTATATTTTTACAACTGCTAACTGAGTTACAGAAGTGGAATTGCACTTGTCTTTTGTTTGCAATTTTTGGGTGAGAGGTCTGGGTTAAGTGCTGGAGGGTCTGGGTGAACTAGAACAGATACTGGTAAACTGGTGATTGCAAGTATGTGCACAAGCATTTTCATATGTGGAATACACAGATTCTGTATAAAATACATGCCTTTGTATTTAACTCAGTGTTATTATGTGCATACGTTATAATTATGAGGTGCTTAAAACATATGCGCACCATTTTATAAAATGGGTAGAGGAAGTTTGCTTTTTCATGCATTATAAATATTTGTGACTACTAAAACATATGCGCATACTTTCAGGACAGAAATATGAAGTATTTTATAAACTGTGCATTTCCCGCCACACAATTTATAAAATACAAGCACAAAGGTCAGTGGCCCCACTTACGCATGCATCTGGTGACTTACACAAACTATTGAAAATTGGGCTCCCAGTTTCTATAGCCCTGCACCTTGATTCAGAAACAATTTCACTTCTTGTTTGCTACTGCCTTCTTCAGCCCCTCCTCAATATACTCCTGCTGGCTGACTGAACTGAACATGGGACTCATTTTATGAAAGATGGAGTGTCCATTGTAGCAAACCAGATGTGACTACATGCCTACCTTCCCTTTTAGGATCTGAAGCAAGACAAAACTAATTCATATCTTTTTTTTCTTTGTCTTAGAAGTAAAACATAGAAATCCTGATGCTGATATATGACAAATTAGGACAAAAAAGAATACACATAAGCTTTTGGAGGTCCATATTCAGAAGCCATTTAGACAGATAACTCACAAGTAATCTGTCTACATGGCAAGGTTTCCTATATTCAGCCATTTATCTGGCTATAATTTAGCCATATTAAAAAAAGAAGCGTTATGGGAGCATTTCTGGAAGGGGTTTAATTATCTGGCTAACAGGGTCATTTATCAAAATAGGTTATGGCGTTAATGCATGCGATAACACCATAACGCACGCGATAGTTATTGCAACACGCAGTGCAAATACAAATGTATTCAAAGGGGAGGGATTGGGGAGGGGTTTGGGTGGGATCACTGAAAATGAGGGGCATTATCGCATTGTGAGATAGAGTAATACACCCTATCGCACATGTTTTACGCTGGAAATAACTACACCTTTTTCCCCGGCGTTAAGCTGTGCAATATGCCCGAATCACAATTTGCGATAAATATCAGAAATTCTGTTTCAGGCATTTTTGGGTGAAGGGAGAGGGAGAGGGGAGGGGAGGGGAGTGGAGGGGAGAGAGAAAGAGAGAGAGAGAGAGAGTCTCTGTGGTGGCCCAAATAGTAGTCAGATATTTATACTGTTATAGGAGGGCCAGCTAGTAGCTCAAGGTGAGGATTTGGTTGTGGTCTAGGGTTTCGGGGCCAGTTTTACATGCAGAGTAAGATGTACGAATAGCACAATAGAGCTCGGTGAAGATTTTAGGGAGGCAATTTTCAAAGGGATTTCCACCTGCTGTACATCCCTTTTGAAAACTGCCCCCCTCCAATACATGGAAAAGTAGCAGTGCTGGGGTACTTCAATTATAAGTGGGCTTTTGATACTTTATTTAATCGAATAAGACAACAGCTTTATACCTGAAATTTTACGTTTATGTTAACCAGAAAAGGTAAAGAATCCTTCAGAGGAGGAAGGATAAAATTATAGTAAATGAATGTTTACAGTGCAAGTATACCATTAAAAAAAAATCAAAAGCAAGGTGAAAAAAATAGTCACACACTACAAAAACAGCAAATATCTTATAACATAAATGGGGATTCTCTGAAGCACAGCAATCCACCTGGTTTAATCATAGTCCCACATTTTCATATATTTTTTGTGTTTCTTAAAATCCAATATGCACAATTCAAAAATCCCAAATCAAACTTTCTGCTTATCTGTAAATTTTGAGAGGTCACTATGATTATATATATATACACCTAGTATTTACAAACAAAAATATATTGATGTGAGATATTTGCTAGTGAATGTTTTCATAAAGTGCAAGTATTTCATGACCATAGCTGTGGACTTGATTTGTCAAAGGTTTCCTCTCATGTTGTATCAGAGGGGAAACCTTTAATAAATCAGGCCCTAGGAAAGCAATCATTTTCCTTTCGTAAAGCACTATGAATACAGACTTCCTTAGCATAAAACTATACACACACTCTTACCACCTTAAAGTTTATTGTTTGCTACCTACTCTGATCTTTGAACAGGACTTCACTAAGGCTATTCAACTTCAATTCTTCCACACAGGTGCTTTTTGCTGGACCTTCAGACAGAATGAGATCTTGTTCCCTTTCTACTGCTTTCATATCTAGAATTCTTGTTGCTAACAGCTAACTAATATCAGCCCTGAAATGAAAAAAGAAATTAGGAAATGAAAAAAAATCATCAGGATTTAAATATTATAAAGCACTGATCAATCAAAGAATTTGAAGGAAAGGGTCCAAATTTTATAAAGCACTGATTAATCAAAGTATTTGAAGGAAAGGCACCACAAAAATATTTGCTCCTATTTTACATACTCTGGGTAGCATCTACAATGGATCTATATTTGGCCCTAATATATTTTTCCTATTATAATCTTCTATTTTAATCTGTTTTGATCATTTCCTAAAACGAGGCTGATCTTTTGCTGTCTCTCATAGCATTATTGATAAGCAACTCACTTTGAAGAGGTCGCTGTGCTTGAGAAGCCTGCACTATTGCCAGCTTAACTCCAAGTCATCACAAGATTGTGATCCAGTTTTTTCAGCATCTACTGCAGGGGTCGGGAACCTTTTTGGCTAAGAGAGCCATGAATGCCACATATTTTAAAATATAATTCCGTGAGAACCATACTAACTACAACCCCCCACCCTCCTGAACCCCCCCTCAAGACCTACCAAATCAATTTACTACAACCCCCTACTCTCCTGACACCCCCCAAGCTCTGCCAAATTAATTTACTACAACCCCCCACCCTCCTGACCTCCCCCAAGATCTGCCAAAAGTCCCTGGTGGTCCAGCGGGGGTCCAGGAGCGGTCCGGGAGCGATCTCCTGGACTTGGGCTGTTGGCTGCCAGTAGTCAAAATGGCACCGACGGCCCTTTGCCCTCACTATGTCACTGGGGTCGACCAATGGCGGCAGCAGCCCCTGTGACATAGTAAGGGCAAAGGGCCGTCGACTGGCTGCCGACGGCCCTTTGCCCTTACTATGTCACAGGGGCTACCGCCGCCATTGGTCGACCCCAGTGATATAGTGAGGGCAAAGGGCCGTCGGCGCCATTTTGACTACTGGCAGCCGACAGCCCAAGTGCAGGAGATCGCTCCCGGACCCCCGCTGGACCACCAGGGACTTTTGGCAGGTCTTTGGGGGGTCAGGAGGGTGGGGGGTTGTAGAAAATTAATTTTGGAGGTCTTGGGGGGCGTCAGGAGGGTGGGAGGTTTTGTTAGATTTTTACTTTTTTATAAAGATTTGTCTGCGAGCCAGATGCAGCCATCAAAAGAGCCATAGGTTCCCGACCCCTGATCTACTGTAATACATTCTGCAGGACAAAAGCACCAAACTGCTGATAAAGTGAGAAATCTAAGACTGGATTAATATGTCATGAGGACAAAGAGTTTAGTCAACAATACTGATAAAGGAAACAAAATCACAGTATCATACTTGTCAGTGATTATGCTAAATCTACAGCAACCTTTCTGGATCTTTTCTTGCTGCCACATTAGAGGGGAACATTTAAAAATAAAATACATGGGTGTACATATGCGCGTGATTCCTGGCGCGTGCACATGGACGCACCAATTTTATAACATGCACGCGCCAACATGTGCATTTTATAAAATCTGATGCCCATGGGGATGTTTTTTAAATACGTGTGGTGATGTGATCCTACTTTTTCCCAGTTCCCTCCCAGTCTACTCCAATTAAAGAGCGGACTGGGAGGGAACTTTCCTATCCCCCCTAACCACCCTACCTACCTTTTCCCTCTCTTCCCTGACCACTAACCCTTACCTATCTACCCTAATTTTTTTTGTTTTATAACTTACCTGCTCCTTCAGAGCAGAAGTAAATTATGCGTGCCAGTCAGCTGCCAGGGCGTGGTTCCCTGGGAAAAGGCCTAATGGCTGCTGTCCCGGCCTGCCCCTGCCCAGACCCTGCCCCCCGATCTGCCCCTTTGAGACAGGCCGGCACTTCTGTGCATACCAAGGGATACTTGTGTGGCTGGGCCGTTTTTAAAACGCACTCAGCGCGCACACGACCCGGCCACGTGTATATCCCCTGGTTTTAGTGCATGCAGCGCTTTTAAAATTTGGGCATCAGTGCACAGTTTTAGGTAGCTATAAAACTTCAATATGTTTAATAATCTAATTCCTGGTTAGAACATCAAATTAACCAAGTTTCAATAAGAGAGAAATTTCAATACTGTACAAAATTGTTAACACACTTGAAAACTAGTCCAGAGGATAGCCATGTTGGTCTGCAGTAGCGAAAACGACACAGAGGACGGTGGCACTTTACAGATTAACAGATTCATCAAAGCGTAAGTTTTCAAGGACAAAAGTCCATTTGTCCTCAAAACAATATGACTCAAAAAAGCAAAACTGCTTAGCTGTAATAGGTGTTCTCAACAAATCAAACACACAAGTGCATGATGTCATCAATGATGCCAATATGAAATGCACTATCTTAAAGCTCAGAAATATCTTGAAGTCTTTTTGAGTATACATTGGTATTTCTGAAGAGTTGCCAATTCATAAGCTAATCTTTAACTCTATGGGGAAGAGGGTGGGATTGTATGGCTGATTTGTTCTGCTGTTCACAGAGTCACCTATTACAAGTAAGAAACTGTATTCTCTATGGATAAATAAACACAAATACAGCCACACAAGTGGGATTCTCCAGCTGAGATTTGCATCATACTGAATTATCTTTTGTTGAATAAGAGTCTTTGCAACCCAGAAGAAAAGACCATAGAGGGAGAGTTGAAGCTTTTATTTAATTATGTTTTTGTAGAACTGCTTGTCTGAAGTTTCTATCAGTACAAGAGTCTTCTTCAAGACATTAATGCTTGATAAAAGTATATATGAATGATGAACTGGCTGCTTTGCAATTGTCTTATTTTATTTATTTTATTTAGAACTTTTCTATACCGACTTTCCAATAACAGAATTACTGATCAATTCGGTTTACATTTTGAACAATAACAGTGACAAGAAAATGTCTTACAAAAAACAGGTAGAAATAACTTGGAGATAAATATATGGGGTTAAATAACAAAGAAATACAATATACAAAGCCTAATATAGGCTGAGGCAGATAACATCGGTGTGGGGTTGTGTAAAGAGTTTAGGACTGACAATAGGTAGGGAATTATATGTTGGACTTTTGAACTGCCAAGGAGTTGGAGTTGGAGTTGGAGTCTTAAATTGAAGCTGAGCGAAGATGGGCTACTGAAGTTACAGTTGCTCAAATATGATGACCTTTCACCTTATAAGGAAGTTGAATTCAAGAATTAGTGAAGCAAAACAAAATACACTGAGAAATCCAATTTGATAAGTTCTAATTTGGATTGCAAGGCTTTATTTGGTGGTATCACAGAATTTTTTTAATGACTTGGTTCTCTTCAAATAGAATAAAAGGACTCTTCTGCAGTCTAAGTTTTGACGAGATTGTTCAGCCCAAGTTGAATGAGATCTTGGGAAGAAAACTGGAAATACGATGGATTGATTTAAATGCTACCTCAGGTAAAAACTTAGGGGTAGATTTTCAGACGAGCGCGAACAGCCTACTTTTGTTTGCGCTCCAGGCGCAAACAAAAGTACGCTGGATTTTAGTAGATACGCGCGTAGTCGCGCGTATCGGCTAAAATCCTGGATCGGCGCGCGCAAGGCTATCGATTTTGTATAGCCTGCGCGCGCCGAGCCGCGCTGCCTCCCCCCGTTCCCTCCAAGGCCGCTCCGAAATCGGAGCGGCCTCGGAGGGAACTTTCCTTTGCCCTCCCCTCACCTTACCCTCCCTTCCCCTACCTAACCCACCCACCCGGCCCTGTCTACACCCCCCCCCTTACCTTTGTCGGGGGATTTACGCCTCCCGGAGGGAGACGTAAATCCCCGCGCGCCAGCGGGCCTGCTGCGCGCCGGGCCGCGACCTGGGGGCGGGTATGGAGGGCGCGGCCACGCCCCCGGGCCATAGCCACGCCCCGTACCCGCCCCCAAAACGCTGCCGACACGCCCCCGCAACGCCGCACGCTCCGGCCCCGCCCCCCGACACGCCCCCGACACGCCCCCCTCCGAGAACCCCGGGACGTACGCGAGTCCCGGGGCTCTGCGCGCGCCGGGAGGCCTATGTAAAATAGGCTTCCCGGCGCGCAGGGCCCTGCTCGCGTAAATCCGCCCGGTTTTGGGCGGATTTACGCGAGCAGGGCTCTGAAAATCTACCCCTTAGGTTGTCTGCTCAATACTATCCTGTTTCTTAAAGTTTGTGTGTAGGGAGCATGTACTACTAGAGCTTGAAGTTCACAGACTCCGCATACATGGATCATAATTTTAAAGCGAGGGCGGGCATATTGGCATGCAAGTGAAGGTATACTGGAATTTTAAATCATGCACACACTTGTGTGCGTATGTTCTAAAATATACCTGCATGCAAGTAAGCTTCTAATTTTAAGAGGTTACTCAAGCAAAGCTAGTAAGCATGTCTTCTATAGGACTTTGTCAGCTTTTACGTGTGTATGTAAGTGGATTTTTAAACATGCTTGCGCGTGGCATATTCCCAGTTTTACAATTAGTCCACCAGTTTGACCAGTTAATATCTAGGTCTTTCACAGCCCTTTGATTCTTCATCCTGTATGCCACCCAGTTGACCGGACCCTTCACCCTGTCCTATAATCCCTAAAACTTGAGATCTACAGACTTGCTCTTCATCAGGAGTAGCAGTAAAGTTACACAGATATTTAACTTATGCATGCTGTGGTTTTTGGTTTTAACATATGGACTTGCACATGCAAGTGCTGGTCCCGCCCCAGAACGCCCATGCCACGCCCCTTTCCATCCCTTAAGTTTTCATGTGCACACGGGTAGATATGCGTGTAATTTGTGGCTTTTTAAAATCCGTGTTGCTCGCACACAGTCCACATATACACATATGTGGGCATTTTTGCATGAGCAACTTTTTAAAAATCTACCTCTAAGGTTATTCATATGACAAAAGTTTCCAAGCCATAAGATCAACTGTTAATAACATTTCAAACAGTGGTTTCATCAATTGAGAACATCATCATCAAGATCCCATTGTGTAGGAGGTATTTTGATAGGCAGGTGAAGATGTTAGAAAACTTTGATGAATTTTGCTATTAGATAACAAGATATGGAAAGTGTTGGTGATATGCACTATAGCACTCGAATGAATCTGAGTTTGATTTTACTACATAATTGGAAAGTTCAAAGAGATATTGGAGTAGAAAGGAAGTGGAGCAGTGGAATGGTCCCCATTATATCAGAAGGAGAACATTGTATGAGTATCTGTTGGATGGCTTCCCAGAAGCTAAAATAATCTGTTTTACATCAACAGGAAAAGGCATCGCCAGCACTACTCTGTTTTCAGAATCCATGCTCTGAGCGCTAGAGGTTAACAGATGGCATGAAGAAGTAAGCCACTATACTGAGTAAGGAGATAAGGAAATATTTGAAGATGGATTGAAAGAACCACCACTAATATCTGAAGCCATGGAACCCAGACTTGACGCAGCCAGAAAGGAGCTACAAAATTCCCTTATACCTTCTTAATTTGAGAATCATTCTTGATATGAGAGGAACTGCAGGGACAGTGTACATCAAAGTCCTGTTCCATAAAATTAAAAATGCAACCAATGCTAGGGAATTAAGTGTTGACCTTTTCAAGCAGTAGAGTGGACATTTGCAATTGCTTGGGGGATGCAAAAAATTCTATATGTGGTGTTCCCCAGAGTCGAAATACGAACTGCACAGTGGAGAGATCATGTATGAGGTTGAAGATGTTGACTCAATAAGCCCACTACGATATTATCTTTTCCTGGAAAATAAATAGCATTTAAATGCCTTTTTCTTACTGTTGCCCAGTTCCATATCTTCACTGCTTCCTTGAAGAGTTTTGAAAAATCTGTTCCTTTGTTGTTCCTTTGTTGTCTCTCTGAATTTGAATCATTGATTTCTTTAACCATATTTTGAAAACCAGAAGTGCTCTGAAGATGGCTTTGAGTTCCAAGAGATTGATGTGATGATTCTCTTCTCGAAAGGTCCAGGCTTCTTGGGAACAAACTGTTTTGAGATGGGCAACTGAGCCTTGTGGGGAAGTACCTCTAAATCTGCAGATGATGAAAAGTCTGATTGCAAATTAACCGGGCATTTATCATTTCCCTATAGAGACTTAACGCTAGTGATAACACTATAATGCACATGTTAAAATGCACAACGCACATTAGTATGCAAATGTTACATTTGCAATGCAAGTGGGTGGAGTTTGGACAGAGTTCATGGTAATAAGCAGCTCCTAACTTGGAATGCAATAGAGTAACGTGTGTTTTAATGCCGGAAATAACTACACCTTTTTTCTGTGCGTTATGCCTGCGTTACCGAGGAAAAGGTTTTTATCACACATGGAGAGAGAGAGAGAGAAAGACTCTGTATAGAAATCAATATGTCACTCTTTATTCATACCACAATAAGAGGGGGTACTTTTAACTCAATGTGGGGTAGGTTTAGGGGGGGGGGAGGGTTACATACACAGTAAGAGGTGTGAACAGCAAAGCTGACATCACTGAAGATTGTCTGTTATTTGAATTGATGAAAGGTACAAGAGGAGTTGATTTGTACAATGGACTCTACCTAGCTTGTTGCACTCTCTACCTAGCTTATGAAACCAGAACTGGACTCAGCACAGCTAGAGGCAGAGAGAGCGCCACAGCTACCCAAGTCAGATGTCCACCCTAACCTTCAAAAGGACACTGCTTCGGAGGAAGCTGGAAGCAGCAAAGCAGCTGATATCAGATCCTGACTGGCAAGCACTCACAGAGAAGTATGCAAGTCGAGAAGAGGAACCCGATGGTTACTGTCTGCCTGACAGAGATAAAGTGGGAAGCAGAGACTGCACCACAGCTGACTGAGTCACCTGTCTGCAACTCGACCATTCAGAGGGACTCATCTCCAGAGAGAGATGAAAACAGCAAAGGGGCGGAAGGCAAAACAGACCCTGAGTTAGAAGAACAGCTTGCAAACCAGGCTAAGGAACTTGTGACGGAGTTTGGGATACCAGAAAGCTCATGGAAGAGCTTCATAGCCTGGCCTGGAGAAGAACATACAGACTGCTGTGCTGGATGCAGCACTCATTGGCTACTGGGAGGTGCTGCAGAAAGGCCAGACAGAGGTGCTGTAGTGGGCGGATGCAGATGTTGCAGCAAGATGCGAGAGAGGCCCCACAGGAAGCCCAGACAGTAGTATTGTAGGCTGCTCAGATGCCAGCACTGCAGAAGGACCACAGAGAGGCACTGCAGATGATGAAGGTGCAAAAAAGTTAAGATGACCCGTGAGGAAGGTTTCTAGTGTAACAGTAGGGAGACAGGAGCTGAAGAAGAAGCAACAGCCCATTCATGACATTCCAGGTCTCTCTTAGCCAGGACCTTCTCAAGTTGCTAAGGCCACCAGTTATGTAAACGAGATGGAACCCTATACTGGTAAGGAGTGCCAGAAGAATGAGAGTCTGCGGAATGTGACTGACTTACAAAACAGCCCAAAGAGAGGTGCCAAAAAGAACTGGAGAGGGGTGCCACAGTGATCCCCAAGAAGGGGGGCATGGAGAGCCCAGAGATAGATTCCATGGAGATCCCAGCAAGAGGGACTGTAGAGGAGTTAAGGTGTGGCATTACAGAGGAGACTCTCAAAGAAGTGCAAGATTTATAAACCCAAGTGGTGGGTTTGCAGGTGAAGCTGAAAGCAGAAAAGCAGTTGTGCTACCAAGCAGAGAAGCAAGAGGAGAGCCTCAGGATAGACCTGGAAGTGGTGGCATTAGAATTAAATAGCTGTCAGCAGACCAGAGAGGACCCTGCAGAGCTCAAGGACCAGATCTTCATTCTGACTTCCCAAATTTAGAGCTTTTTGACAGAAGCAGAAGATGCCTGAGCGGCAGTGAACAGCTGATACAGGAGCTGGCGGCCGCAGTGCAGACTCAGCATGTGCTACTGTGGCAGCACAATGAGCTAATGAAAGCATATGAGGTCACAGTCGCTGACCTGAAGGCACAGTTGGCAGATGTAACCAAGAAGCAAGAGAACAGCCAGTTGGAAAAGGAGCAGCTCTTATAGAGTATATGCCATCTGCAGGCAATCTACATTTCACCAGAGCTGGGTGAAAAGTAAACTGCTGCCCCGTAAAGTAACATGGTGCAGCTGCAGAGACAGCTGGAGGAACTCAGAAGGAGCCATGACCAGAAACAAGCCAAGACATGGGATCTGGAGGTCACCAATGTTGAGCTTCAAGCCCATTCGCAGGAGGTAGCTCTCAGGGAGAACCGGGCCCAAGAAAGAGAAGAGGCAATCCAGTAGGAGTGTGCAGAGATATCAGAAGCATATGTGGCTTGGCACAGCGGCTAGCAGACTTGCAGCACCGGACCAGCACAGAGTACATGAGTGAATAAAAATATAAGAAGAAAGTGGCAATTCTGAAAAGCACCATGCAGGTACTGCAGAAACAGGGGGTAGCCATCAAAGCACAGATCCAGGAGCTGAATACTGTCCAGGAGTGCATCCACCTCAAGTACACTCCTCTAGTGAGCGCCCAGGAGCTAGAGCAGCATCTCCAAGCCATGGTGAATGAGCTCAGGCAGCAGTGTATGGAGCAGGAGAAGAGCTGAGAGTGAGTCTGGAGGCAGCGAAGAAGAAACAATGGGAGAATGAGAGACTATAGGCTGAAATATTGTCCATGCAGGAACAGGAGCAGGTACTCATGCACAGAGTGCAGGAACTGAGCAATACTCTGCAGCAACTTCAAGAAGAAAAAACAGCACAGATGGATCATGTGTACCGGCAAAAGTTTGATGCCATGCAGCAGAAGACCTTTGAATACGTGCAGGTGAAGGAGACACTGGAGAGAGTCATTGCTGTATCACAGAACAACCTAGCAGAGAAGGTGACTGCTGTCCAGGCTAAGGACATTGAGCTAGAGTTATACCTAAGCTTGCAAGGAAGGGACATACTAAAGCTTTGGCAGGAATTTTTAGAGTCTGATATAACTAATGGATGCTGGGGACACTTCTATTTTTCTGGAAAAAGACGTTAGTAGTGTGCACAGGCAAAGTGATTCACTGAACTAGGAGCATCAAAATGAGATCATCAGAAGGCAAGAAAGTTTAAAAAATGCTACAGAATCTCATCCAAATGTCCTGCAAATTAGAGTGGAAAAGATTTTTAGAGAAAAGGAATCTGTGAAAAACAAGCTTGAGTATGCCAACAAGGAGAACACAGAGGTGATAGAACTTTGGAAGTTAAAGCTGAAGTCAGAACAGCAAAATGTAATGGGAAGTTTCAAATCAACCAATATGCCGAGAGGTCTGTTCTTGCAAAGGAGATTGGTGCATTGGAGAAAATGAATGTAGATACCATGGAAAGAAAAGAGAAAGCATTGGAAGAATTAAGGTCTAAGCTAGAAAGTGAAGCAAAATAGCACCTGATAGAAAAGAAAGATGCTTTGAGCAAACTGCAGCTGGCAAGAATTAAAATAAAGGAAGCGGAGGCATTTAAATAAAATGCAAGAAAGAATTGGGTGAGATAGATCGTTTTACAATTCAGTTGAAAGCAGATGAAAGCAGGTTGATAAACCTTGACCTAATATAGGATGCCAATTCTGAAGGGAACTTGAATATTTGAACACTGAAAGAGAACTTGAAGCAGTGGAGATGCTAATAAAGAAAGAGAAAATGGGAAACGTTTCTCAGAGAAGCCAGACATTTGAAGTAGCTAAAGTACTACAAGAACAGGATGAAATGCCTGATAGTCTTGAGAATATTACATCTGTGGAGTGTCAATTCCAAGATTATTCGGCAAAAGAGCTCTAGGTTTGGAAAGAGAATTGGGAGTTAAGAGCCTTCAAGAAAGAAAGAAAAGCTAGGAGACAAGTAGAAGATAAACTACAACAGCAGCACCCAAGAGATGTCGCAAGAATCCTATCGGAGGAAAAGTGGAATTAAGACCTCCAGATGGATTAAAATAAAGGACTATGGGGTGGACACCGGGCAAAGGATGCAATGAGTGGTACTAATAGAGCTATCTGGGGTAATCTTAATGTGTGGAGGTGAGCTTGAACCTATAGCCCTGACCCCAAGCTTAGATAGTGGGAGGCCAGATGAAAGGGAATGGGGATGTGAGGCCCTTCCCTGGTTCAAATCCAGGGGGGAGTAAAAACACTCAGACCAATGGGTATGGGTCCAAGCTTGAGAGGGGGGTATGTGATGAAGGGATCCTATTTCCCCTATTTAACCTGTACAGGACTAGGCTAGATGCCTGGACTACCTTAAATTCCATACAGGGAGAAAGCTCTATGGGCGGGACCCTGCTAGGATGTTAAGAAGTAGAGCCCAGCTGGGATCAGAGGTACCTGTGTCTCCAGGAGCAAGGAGCTACTGATCCTCTCTGAAATTGTGTTGTGAGTACACTACAAAGGTAGGCAATATACTGGTATGTTGATTTGCTGTTTATGATAATAAAAGTTGAGATTGTATTAGAAAAAGCTGGAGTCAGTGTGGTTTCTGCTCCAGCCCAGAAGATTTGTTTGGTCATCCTCACATGACATATAGTAATCCTGAATTGTAAGGTAGCTGATTGCAACGATTTTTTACCTCTATTGTCCAAGCACTTAAATTCCTTCCATAGAGGAGTACTGGAATAGGTTTTTAATTTTTTTAAGCTCTTTTTAGAGCTGATTCCACTAACAATGAATTATGAGAGAGCTGCATCTTGGTATCTCCTGGACATTTTTTATCTCTATATTTTAAGGAGAAATTATTACTTACCTATTAACTTCCTTTCCCCTAAGGAAGGCAGGCCAATCCCCACAAGTGGGTTATGCACCTCTACCAGCAGACAGAGACAGAGTAAAAGCTGACATCACAGATATATAGCTCTGCCCTGACATCAGCCTTCCAGTATTCTCTGGAAAACCCAAACTGTGGACAAACTTATTATACTTGAAATGATTATTAACAATCAATCACTCATGCTTCCAACCCAGAGAAACACTGAGTATGGATCAAAGAATTAACTTTCACTAAACTGAGGGACCGGATAAAACATTTACTAGTCCTCCAATGAGTAGCAGGAACACCACCCTGCAACATCTGCACCTAAAGAGCGAACCAAGGCAAAAACTGGCAGCTGAAGACGGGTCGGGGATTGGCCTGCCTTCCTTAGAGAAAAAGAAATGATCAGGTAAGTAGTAATTTCTCTTTCCTCTGCACTCAGGCAGGCCAATCCCCGCAAGTGGGATGTACCAAAGCTACTCCTGAACAGGGCAGGAGGCTGTCTGTGGTCCAGTTAAGATTCCACGCATGAAAGCTGCACCCTACAGAACCTGAACGACCAAGAGGAAAGCTTGGGAAAGTATTCAAGAAAGACCACAACGCTGCCTAGGAAAACTCGGCTGGCGACAATAATTAAGGCTCCGCCCACAATAGCACCTGAGCTCTAGCGGAATGCGCTCTAACTCATTTAGAGAAAAGAAGCTCGGCAACCACTCAGGCGGCTGTGATGACATCATTTTTCCAATGGACTAAAGCTGCCCACATTCTCAGTTCCCCTTGTTTACCTCCACCATGGAGCAGAAACAATCAATAAGACTTCCTGACATGTTTAGTAGCCTCCAAATATCATCTCAAATGCCACTCAACATCCAAGGTATGCCATAAACAATAATCAAACTAATTTCTATTCCTGCCCATCATGGGCAGGAGAAACAGACCAACTGAACCATTTTCGGGAACAGAAGGTACGGTCTGGAACTGCATCATCCCCAGAGTAACAAATAGAAAAAATGTTCTTAGGGAAAGTAGTTTCAAGGAAAAGCTACATAGTGGTCAAAAGGTAGGAGCCGCCAAGTATCCAGAACCAGATTAAGGTTTCACAACTAAATCAGAACGCTGCGGAATAGGTGATTTTTGGAATGAAATCAAAGGAAAATATAACACTTAGTTTAAAACAATTATATTAGTTACCGATTGCTCAGAGAATAAAATTTAAGATACTGATTGTATTGCATAAAGCCATTTATGCTGAATCTTATGGTCTGAAAGATAAGGTAACTTAATATGCTGCAACTCACTCTTTAAGATCTTTCTCCCAATTGCTTTTGCCTGTACCATCAGTGAGGCAGTATTCTTTATGTGCTACAAGAAATAAGGCTTTTTATATTATGGTCCTGATATATGGAATGCAGTATCAGCTGAAATCCACGGTGAGTCTGATTATTTACATTTGAAAATTGATAAAATCATTTTTTAGCCAAGCTTTTAATTAATTTTTATTTTACTTTATTTTTATTCTAATTTTTTTAAGAGTAGGTATAATTGATGCTCTGTATGTTTTTTCTCCCCAATGAATGAACATTGTTAGAACTGCAGATCATACGAATTGTTAAGTAAAAAAATAAATAAATAAAGCCTCTGAAGAAAAGCAGGATATGACCTATCTTCAGATGGTGTAGTACTTCTAGGTAGTTCCAGTGATCCTGCAGATTCATAATAAAAACGTAGTCAATAAGATTCAAAAGAGGAATAGGAATCCTCTTTGGAGTCTGATATGATCAACGGAGATTCCTTTTTCAAAGGTTTTTCCTCTGGAGCTACAGAATGAGGAGATTTCAATTTGCTTGTGATTCCTGAACTCTTTGATAAGGCACGATGGGAGAACAAAGATAGCAGAAAGTTTCTCCATCAAAGGTTCTGAAAAGAGTGCTAGAGCTGATTGGATGGCATCTTTTTCATAAAAGATTGTACAAAATCAGTCCTTAGCTTAGGAACAAATGTGTGGCATTCCTGAAGAGGATGGAGAGGTTGTGCAATTGAAAAAGAATTTAACTCCAGGAACAGAATAGGTGTGTAACTCTTTGAGAAGATGTAGAACTTGTGTGACTGCACTGATGAGAACTTTTGGCACTAATAGCTTTGAAGACTCAAATACAGATGGTGCTGATAGTGCATACGACATCAGCTTTTCAGCACCAAAGTGGCTCAGCATGTAAGGTCCATATTCAGTGCCACTTATCCGGCTAAGTGGTGGCAGGTGAATATCTGCCTAGGATCAGTAGCTGCCGCTTAGCTGGATAACTACTTATCTGGCTAAATCATTAGCTGGCTAAGTAGTGGGCAGTGTGGGGGTGTAACTAGGAGGAGTTGAGCTAGCCTGATAACTTATCTAGCTAATTCTGGTCGTGCCGGATACATGTCCCAAAGTTAGCCAGATAAACTTATTTGGCTAACATTTAGATAACTGCATATATTCAGCTAACTAGCTCAACTGGATAGCAGCTGAATATGGACCTCGGTGCTCTTTTGTTTATGGTGTCAATAAAGAATGCTTCCTATCTTTTTTGTGTTTGGAGGGATGGGAGGGGAAGTTGTCATCTTGCCCCTCTTCCGAGACTTTGACCCTTTAGATTTTGGTGCTGGTCTCTTAGAAGTTCCTTCCATCTCTGAGGAAGAAGATATCTTTTATTTCAACTTCATGTCCCTGAATGCACAAGCCCGCAGGGATTTTCAGCCACTAGCCTCATAGTCTGAGGGTTCATGCTGGACTGGATGGCATCCTTTGGGCCTAAACATCTGAGGCAGAGACCATGCAGATCTTGACATCCCATTTTGTATCTGCACCTAATGCATGCTTTAAAAGATCTCTTACCAGCCTTCAATATTTATGATATAATAGGAAACTGAGGAAAAAAGACAATTTTGTTTTAGAATCAAAAAGGGACGTAAAGTAAAAGAAAATAATGAAGACAACTTGAGACAAAGAATGCAAAAAAAGTGCAAAAAGAATACCTCGGCAGCAAGAGAGAGCAAAAAAACCATTTCAAGTGGAAGAAAAACAACTGAGAAGACTTTCATCGCCATGGCTGCACAGAAAAACCTGTGCATGCTCAGAAGCCTTCAAGATCTTCCTGAACTCTAAGCACATTCCACGTCAGTGCAAACAATGACATCACCTATGTGCAGCTGTATTTGTATCTGTCTGTCTGCAGAGAAATCTATAATTCTATAAGGTGCTACCAGCCTCTGAAAAATACTGTATTTGAAATTATTTCTTCAACCAGAAAGTATGTTATAATTCTTTACAACTTTGAAAACAAAGAATATAAGGTAATTGAAACTAAAATGATCAAATGTTATCAAGCAAGCACAAAGGGACTCAACAGAGACATTGGTTCTCTCACTCTACTAGTCAGTCTTTCTACAGCAGCAAAGTCTGTTTACTCATCTCCCTCATCTATCACACTTTTCCTTGAACATATTACTTCATCTTTTTACTTTACAACTCTTTGCAAACAGTGACCCTGTGTAATCCAGTTTACAATTTATTTGCATATTCAGATAGCAGCAGTCCGATGAAGGGAATGTAGCTCCTGAAAACTAGTTGCAAATGAATTAAGTTAGTCCAATAAAACATTATTACCTATAATTTGTTGTTGAAGCTAGAAAGAAATCATAAACACAATTAAAAGCTACCTTTTCTCTGACTGATTTTCCAGGCACAAGCTGAGGTTCAATGGTGACGAACAGGGTTAAATAGGAGCCCTCACTTAGACTCCGAACTGCATCATAGCCCCCTTCATTGCCTAGGTTCCTCTCCTTGCTGTATCCCAGAAGAACTGGAGGGGTATCAATCTTAAAAGTGCCATCAATCTGGGAAACATAAATAAAAGCACATACCTATTTTAGTCACATAGTTGCAATCATCTTAAATCTCTTCTCAGGCAAAAGTATTCCCAAATCAAAAATGGAACAATTCCCATGCTATTTTGCTGTGGTTAGATTTAGCCATAAAAATGTTTCGTTATTCTTCTCTTCAATTTTGTTTTCTTTGTTAAGAATGTTGAAACAAAAAATAAATACTGAAGTCACAAGTATGTGAGACAATTAAAATAAGGCTATACTCCCAGGCTCAAATGATAAACACTGGCTTTTTAAATTGATCCAACTCAATTAGAATAGGTCTCTAGTGGGCTTTGGCATCATGAAGCATCACTCACAACTAGGGGTTTCTGCATTTTGTATTACAAGCCTCCTTCCTGTTGAGCCCAGACTTTGAAGTGAAAGTCATTGACAAGGGGCCACAGGCCACATCTCTCTCCACAATTTAGAACATGTGAATCTGGAGTCTAGCAATCAACACTAAGCGACGTCTGAGAGTCCCTCAGTCACCATAGCATCCCCAGCCTTGGCCAGCCTGAGAAGCAGAATCCAGTCTGGGGAATCAAAGCCAGCTTGATATAGATTGTGTGCAGCACTGCCTCTGATATGGCCCTTAACTTGCTCTGTCTCAAAGTAAAGCAAACTCCAGGCACTTCATGCACTGTTCTTCAAGAGGCATCCTCTGAGGAAGTGAAAATAAAGTTTGTTCAAATACTGCAGAATGCATATGGTATTTACTACACTTTAAGACTGATACATTTTTTATTATCTAACAATCTATAATGCAACTCAGTTTTGGTAGGATGTTAACAATAGTACTTGGTTTGCCACTGGAAGTGCAATATGAGCATCTTTTCCACTGTTACTGCTATAGGACATAGATGTATGGTCCTCACATGCAGGCCAATACAGTAAAGCGCGGCTGCGGTTACCCTGTTTCTAACCCGCTTTGCACGCACAATTTGGACGCGTATGTCTCACCCGCGATTCAGTATCCTGTTTTACGCGTCCTTACCGCTTCTTGAAATCGACGCGTATCCCTTTCTGCCAGCGTCATGTATATGATATGTTAATGATCGGATTAGCTATTCCCTCCAATACAGTATCATGTGCCCCGATTATCTCCTTTTTAACCTATTTTGCTGCGTCTTTAACCTGCTAATTTACCGGCTACCCTTACCCTGGCGTTAGTGTGGTGTTCGGTCAGCTTCGTACCGGACAGCGCCATGGACAACATTTATATTATTGCTCTGGCGCTATTTTTCGTTCGGTTGAGAAGGAGAATGAGATTTGCTCAACCGAGAAACGCTGGAAATGCTCGGCAGATTGGAGAGGTGAACAGGGGGGGCCCGCAGCAAGGAGAACCCATCCGACCGGAGAACCCAGCAGCAAGACCGGAGGAGGTATGTGATATGTTTCGGTTTAACTGTACCATCCATCCATCCCTGGGCCTCTCTGAGGCTCCGGACACGGACGTAGAGATTGGCGCCCGTAAAGAATGGCGTCCATGTCTCCGGACGCCTCTACGGACGCCGGAGAGATGGACGCCCGTAAACATCGGCGTCCGTAAAGGCGGAGACAGGGACGCCTCTAAGGATGCCGGGGAGATGGGCGCCCGTAAACATACGGACGCTGGAAAGATGGGCACCCGTAAACATAGGCGTCCGTAAAGGCGGAGACAGGGACGCCTCTACGGATGCCGTAAGATGGGCGCCCAAGGCAGCGCGAAGGTCCACGAATGGACCTTTGAGCTGGGCGCTGAAGGCAGCATCTTGTACGCCATTCGTGGACCTTTCCCCTGCCTTGAGCGCCCAAGCTGGACGCCCAAGATGCGACTTCATGGACCTCGAGCGCCCGGCCGGACGTCCTTGAGCGCCCAAGCTAGACGCCCAAGGTCCATGAACCCCCGAAGTTGCTTCCTTGAGTGCCCAAGGTGTCTTGAGCGCCCAAGCTGGAGTGCCCAAGCTGGATGCCCAAGACGCGACTTCATGGACCTCGAGCGCCTGGCCAGACGTCCTTGAATGCCCAAGCTGGACGCCCAAGGTCCATGAACCCCCGAAGTTGCTGCCTTGAGCGCCCAAGCTGGAGCGCCCAAGACGCGACTTCATGGACCTCGAGCACCCAGCCGGACGTCCTTGAGCGCCCAAGCTGGACGCCCAAGGTCCATGAACGCCCGAAGTCGCGTCTTGGGCGTCCAGCTTGGGCGCTCAAGGCAGCAGGAGTTCACGGACCTTGAGCGCCCGGCCGGACGTCCAAAGGTCCACGAATGACGTCCGAGCAGCGAAAAAAAAAAAAGCAAAAAACCATCCACTTACCTGTTGGAATGACATTTCAAATGACATTTCTGACATTTTCTGACATTTGAAATGGCATCTGAAATGACAGGTACCAGCGCACCCGGGATACTGTATAGGCGCTGTATACCACTCTATACAGTAAAATGGATTACGCACTCCTACCGCTTCATGGATGCACTTTGGACGCCGCTTGCATTTGCATCTCATTTGAATACTGTATCGAGCGGTATGAGAACCAAACTGTGCGTGCGGCAAACGCGGGTGCGCCCGGCACTACCGCACTCTTTCTTACGCGACCTTACTGTATCGGCCTGATGATTACTTACATTCTTAGTGCTAGGATATTTGGACAAAAAAAATGCATCTGGCAGGAGCTGCAGACTGCTATTGCTGAATGTCACTGGGCCTGAAATTTGAAAGGCTTCTTTCCATTCTGTCTCTTCGAGAAATCTGAATCAGTATGTTTTACTACCTCCCAGTGTTTTTTCAACTGCATTTTTAAAGTTTCCACAATGACACTATTGCACTTACCCTTGCTTGAAAATAGATGGTAGTAAAAGGAATTCGAACAGATCCTAACCAATGTCTTTCAGTACGGGTGTGAATCCTACTTCCTCTCTCTCTGTCATCCTTAAAAATAATTTTTTAAAAAGTGTTCATACCTTAAAGATCAAAACTGAAGTAAGGGTCATAAATATTTAGAAAGTGATTTAGAAAACAATTCTCATTCTCTCAAAGATAACACATGACTTGTAAAGGACAGCATAACCCTCCTCATAGATTCTGCAAGGCAGATGAACTTTTGACACCAATATCCACCATCTTGAATTTTTTTCTATCAAATTCCCTGATCCCCAACTTTTTCTCCATTAAAATGTGTTATGAAACAAACAAATCTAGTACCAAACATATTACTGTTTCCAAATTTGAACATCTATATGAACTAGAAATGAACAAATATATATGAGGTCTAGATTCAAGGGTAAGTCCGACTAACACTTGGAGTCAGCTAGACAAACCCAAAGATTCCAATATTGCACCCTGCTCCCCAGTTACATTTTATGGCCGCACAAACTTTACTCAGTTAAGAAAAGGAAGAACTGGCACATTCCTGGGGGACAGTTTCACTTTGTCTAAGCAGCAAAGATACTGAGCACTGTGTGGACAAAGAAAGCTGGATAAGTCTGGTCAAAAAAATACCTGTGCAAGGGTTAGCTGGGTAACTTCAGCTGGGTATATTGAGCAGAACACTTTTCCAGGTATGTTCCACTAAATATCCGGGTAAAGGTTTCCAGGAAATTTTACCCAGATAATTTCCATGCTAGACAGCTTATACAATATGGACCTCATATATATATATATATATTTATATTTGCCAATTTCCTCATATATATATTTGCCAGTTTCCTCTGTCTCAAACCGAATCTTCACCCTACTAGCATTTTTACATAGTTTTACGAGTTATACCCTCTGTTTGTTCATCAGTTTTCATGATCCTAGTTCTGTATTCCTTTGTTCAATGTAATTTGCACTCTATGAGGCACTGTTTTCTGTTACAATGTAAACCGCATTGATTTGTAACTTCTTACAAGAAATTCGGTATATAAAACTGTTAAATAAATAAAATAAAATAAATATATCTTAAGTTTATTGATTGAGTTTTTTGGCCCAGCAGTTCTTTTGAGCTTCCAGCTCAATCAGAACCAGTATCTTGTGAGCTATGGTGCCCTGAGCCTTCACTTGTTGCTATTCAATGATTTTTTTTTCCAGTTTATAACCCTTTTTCTTCCATTTAGCTTAAGCATTACAGCTACAGTCCTTGGCTGGGAGCCACAGACTGTCTTATTCTGGAAAGAAGAACACTGTACAAAGACAGAAACTCATACATTTAATTTGAAGTGTAGTTTGGCCATTGTGCTGGCTTTTCAGCCTGAAGAAAAACATCCATTACCACAATCCACATCACCTGTGGACCCAAAAGTTTGGAAGTCTCTGGCAGTTGCTGATAAGACTTCTATCAGTAAGATGTTATAGGCTGATAGAGACCATTCAACCATATCTTTTGGCATAAGAAGGGTCAAAATTATGTCCCAAACCACGTATGTTATATTTTTACAAGAATTATTCTAGGTGGTTTGGAGAAGTTTTTAGTCACCAAACTGTAGCTCATTAAAATATGTACTAGAAAAAAATATTAAGCAAATTCACAATATGTATCTTCTGAAAATTATATTTAAATGACAAATATTTTATATCTAAACAATTATAGCTTTTTAAATACTGATTGGGAAGCATTCCAAAGACACATTTATAAAACATGTGTTCCAGATTTGTCAATGAAGACTTTGCATTAATTTCTATGCCAATGAAACCTAAAGCAATTTTTGCTCTGAAGCAAATAACTTTTTAAAATTTGCCCCATAGTATTATAAAGATAAAATCATAGATTTTTTATGGATATAAGCCAAAGGAAGTAATAACATTTAGATCATTATTCAAAGACTTTCTAAAGGTAACTTTGAGTTACCTGTAAAAAAGAAATCCAAACATTTGAATATTTCCTCCTACTGACTGCATGAAGTTTGTGCACATAAAATTTATCTGGATTAAAAAAGATGTTGCTGGAGAAGTGCCGAAGCAAGGTTAAATGTTAACCGGTGAGTGTACATATTGAACACTCTCTGGCTAAAGAAATGTATAAAAGTCTATTTAGAAAAAGAGCCATCCCACACTTATCCAGGTGTATTCAGTGGCTGACTTATCTGGGCAGGTCCTGCTAAATGTCCAGGAAAAGTTATATGTGGTTACTTTACCCGGATAACTTAACCATTCACCGGCTCTGTAATAGGAAAATTGGTTTTTACCTGCTAATTTTCGTTCCTGAAGTACCACGGATCTGTCCAGACAAGTGGGGTTTATGCAACCCTACCAGCAGATGGAGGCAGAGAACAAATCTTTGAGGCACTGCTACATATAACCGAGAGTACCACCTGCAATCCCTCAGTATTGACTTGTACCCAAACTAAGATGTCTATGTGAACAAACCCCCTATAAACGATAAGGCGAACAGAGAATCAAAGTTGGAGTCCCCTGGAATTAGACCCCTTTAACACAGAAAACACATACCAACTATGTATACTTCTCCTTCAGCTGAGTATATCACATACCAGTGCAGCAACATCCAGAAGCGAGGAAGTCTTTCGAAAAGATGGGGATGAGTCTCTGGACTGATCCATGGTACTTCAGGAACGAAAATTAGCAGGTAGAACCAATTTTCCTTTCCTGTTTGTACCCCGGATCAGTCCAGAGAAGTGAGATACATCCAAGCCCCTCTATTCTGGGTGGGAACTTGAAAAACTCGCGCGCAACACACTTTTTCCCCAAACATCGCCTCTTCTGGTGCCCACACATCCAAGCGGTAATGTCTGGTAAAAGTGTGATGAGAAGACCTCGTCGCCCCTCAACAAATCTCCTGCAGAGAAAGCAGATGACACTTCACCCATGAGGTTGCCTGCGCCCCAGTGGAATGCACTCTCAACCCCTCCAGCACTGACCGGCCCTTACAGATGTAAGCTGAAGCTATCGTCTCTTTTAGTCATCATGCAATAATGCCCTTGGAAGCCTTATTTTCCTTCCTTGCACCACTGAACAGAACAAACAGATGATCAGATCTCCAAAAGTCAGATCTTATGGAGACCAGATATCGCAAAAGAATTCAACGCACACCCAATAAGTGAAGCTCCCTTGCCACCGAAGCATTGGCTGCCAAATTCAGAAAGGCTGGTAGGTCAACAACCTGGTTAAGGTGAAAAGAGGTTACCACCTTTGGCAAAAAGGAAGGAATCATATGTAAAGAAACCCCATCCTCCAAAAAACACAAGAAAGGGTCCCTTTGGGACCACACTTGCAGCTCAGATATTTGTCTAGCCGAACAAATAGTCACCAGAAAAACTGCCTTAAGAGTTAAATCTTTTAATGATGCCCTTCACATTGGTTCAAAGGGAGGATCACACAGCCCATGAAGAACCAAATTCAGATTCCATGCTGGACAGATTTTCTGAACTGGAGGCCATAGATGTTTTGCCCTCTTTAGGAACCGAACCACATCCAGATGAGACGCCAACGGTCTTCCCTGATTCCTACCTCAAAGGTAACCCAAGGCTGCTACCTGGACCCAAAGGGAATTATAGGCCAAACCCTTAGTCAAACCGCTTTGCAAAAAGGCCAGGATCTGCGGAATGTCCACTTGCAAAGGCTGCACCCTGTTCTGAAAACACCATGATTCGAACACCCTCCACATTTGGACATATGCCATGGATATGGAAGGTCTCCTTACTTGAAGCAAAGTCACAATCACAGGCTCCAAATAACCTTTCAAATGAAGTCGTCACCTCTCAAAAGCCAAGCCACTAGACAGAAGCGATCCTCCTGGTCTGAAAATATGGGTCCCTGTTGCACCAATCCTGACAGATGGGTCAAGCAAACAGGACCATCCACTGCCAGACGCAGAAACTCCGCAAACCATGGCTGGTGTGGCCACTCAGGTGCTACCAGAATCACCCTGCCCAGATGAAGCTTGATGTGCCACAGTACTCAACCTATAAGAGGCCATGGTGGGAACACGTACAGCAACCGATATGCTGGCCACGGTTGAACTAGAGCATCGATGCCCTCCAATCCGACCTGTCTTCTGTGACTGAAAAACCAATTCGTTTTTTAATTTCCCGGAGTCGCCATGAGGTCCACTCTGGTCTGCCCCACCTTGCCTGCAGCAAGGTGAAGGCTTCCTCCGACAATTCCCACTTACCTGGGTCCAGACGCAGTCTGCTGAGGAAGTCCGCTTGCACATTGTCCACCCCGGCGACATGAGAAGCAGCTATTATCACCAGATGTTTCTCCGCCCACAGGAACAGTTCTTGCCACTAGATGACTTTTCGTATCGCCCTGACGATTGATGTATGCTACTGTCTTCACATTGTCTGAGAACACTTGCACCGACTTGTTCCAAACATGTGGAAGAAGCGTTTCGCACTGCCCTGGTTTCCAGCCAATTGATAGATCAGGTCACCTCCTCCGGCGACCACCAACCCTGGGCTGACTTCCCTTGACAAATCAGCCATCAGCCAGAGAGGCTGGCATCATGGTCACTAGAACCCAGTCAGGCACTTCCAGATCCATCCCATTCTCCAGACTGCACTGAGACAGCCACCATGAGAGACTGGACCTGGCATCTTCTGGCAACGGTAAAGGAAGCTGAAATTCTTCCGATAGCGGATTCCAATGGGATAACAGATCCCTCTGCAGAGGACGCATGTGAGCAAAGGCCCATGGAACTAATTTCAGCGTAGATGCCATGGAACCCAGGACCTGCAAGTAATCCCAGACCCTGGGCAATGACAGGTGCAGCAGTCGAAGGAACTGACTCTGCAACTTGATGACTCTCTCTGTAATCAGAAACACCTTCCCTATCTGGATATCGAAGTTTGCCCCCAGATACTCCAACAACTGGGTCGGCTTCAAATGACTCTTTGCTAGGTTTGTTACCCAGTCCAATGACTCCAGAAGCTGTAGTACCCGCTGGACTGAGCCACGGCACTCCACCTCCGATTTCGCCCATATCAGCCAATAATCCAGGCATGGGTGCACCAGAAAACCCTCCTTCCTGAGTGCCGCTGCCATTACCACCATTACCTTTGTGAACGTTTGCGGCGCTGTCACCAATCCAAAGGGAAGAGCCTGAAACTGGAAATGTTCTCCCAGAACCATGAACCTCAGGAACCTCTGGTGTTCAGTCCAAATGCGGATATGACCCCTAGCCTGGTCCCTGCCTAAGTCCTGCTGGCCCTGGCACCCAAGGGCTCAACCTGAGGTGAACGGGGTTGGTATAGGTGAAGCTCCTGCTGGGTCTCCTGGATCTGTACTGCCTCCCGGCTACGAGGTCCTCTGGGGGCCGACCCTCAGGGGCGTTACCAGCGCTCATGCCGGCTCAAGGGTCCACAGGGCTAACAGTTTGATAAGGCCATGGACCCGGCGGACTTGTCTGGCCTCCAGGCCATTCTGGGCCTGGCCCAACGACTTCAACAAGAGCAGCAGTGTCTGGACGTGATAGCGGCTACCGTCGAGCGCCTGGCCAACCGCTTGGACACGGCACCATTGCCTGGGTATTCGCCTTTGCCAGCAGCCTCTGTACCAGTTTCTTCCACTTCTGTGCCACTGCCAGCACCTCCCCGATATGCCGGGGACCTGAAGCAGTGCCGTGGGTTCATTAACCACTGCTTCATGCGCTTCTCTCTACAGCCAATACAGTTCCCATCGGAACAGGTCAAAACGATCTTCATCTTGTCTCTACTAGATGGCAAGGCTCTGGTGTGGGCCTCCCCCATTTGGGAGTGTGGCAACTCCTTGTTGGGGGATCTCCCACGGCTTGTCCATACTTTCAAGCAGGTCTTTGACAAACTGGCTCGTCAATCCACGGCTGCCTCTGAATTCCTCCACCTTCGCCAGGGGTCTCGCCCCTTGATGGACTACGCGGTAGAATACCGTACCTTGGCTTCTGAGAGGCTGGCAGTAGGACAGCCTTTGAAACATTTTCCTAGAGGGCCTGGCCTCTAAGATTAAAGATGAACTGGCAGCTCGGGATCTTCCCAAGGATATGGAGGCTTAATTGACTTATCTGGATGAATTGATCGCCACCTACAGTAGCGTCCTACATGAGCAAAAACCAGGGCGCAAGCCGGTGTCATTGGCTCCTTCCTTCTCACGCCCACTAGTCCCAGCCTCGGCTCCCAGGCTGGGGTCATCATGCTCAGAAGAACCAATGCAATTTGGTGTAGTCCCCTTACTCCTGAAGAAAGGCAACGACATTGGTCACTAGGACTCTGCCTTTAATGCAGCAGCAAGGGCCACTTGCTGGCCCAGTGCACAGAGCAATGGGGAAACATCCGAGGCTAGGCATCACAGGGGAGCTGATCCTAGGCTGTGTGAACCCTGCTCCCCAATGCACCGTTCCAGTGACTCTCCTTTACCCTGGAGGATCCTTCAATACCTTGGCCTTCATTGACTACGGGGCTGGAGGGAACTTTATTTTGGCTGACCTGGTGAAGCAACTACAACTTCCTGTACAACCTAGGGCTCCCCCCTTATGGATATCCTCGATTCAGGAGGACCCCCTACCAGGCCGAGTCACTTCAGTCACCTCACCGGTGTCACTCCGCACCGGAGTCCTTCATGAGGAGAAGATCACCTTTTTTGTGTTAGAGAAGGCCATCCACCCAGTGGTGCTGGAACTCCCATGACTCCAAAGACACACTCCACTCATTGAATGGGAGACCCTACCAATCGCCTCTTGGGGCCCTGGCTGTTTCTCCACTTGCCGATCTGGTCTGCCCTGAGCTCGACTTCTGCTGGCCACGGCCTCCTTGGCTCTCCCAGTTCACTATGCTGATTTTGCAGACATCTTCTCTAAAGAAAAGACTGAGACTCTCCAGGAACATCGGCCCTTTGACTGCGCCAACGATTTACTGCCCACACCACTTCGCCTTGAGGTCGAGTCTATCCACTGTCCTTGCCCGAGACTCAGGCAATGTTACAGTACATACAAGAAAATCTGGAACAAGGCTTCATCCGGCCCTCAACCTCCCCAGCAGGGGCCGGGTTCTTTTTCGTAGCAAAGAAGTATAGCTTGTTAAGGCCATGCATCGAGTACCGAGGCCGCAAAGCTATAACCGGTCGGGACAGGTATCCTCTCCCACTGATCCCTGAGCTTCTGGACCGCCTGCAAGGGGCAAAAATGTTCATTAAACTAGATCTTCGTGGGGCCTACAACCTGGTTCGCATTAAACCTGGGGATGAATGGAAGACCGCCTTCAAAACGCAAGTTTGGCACTATAAATACTTGGTAATGCCCTTCCGATTGTGCAACGCCCCTGTGGTCTTCCAGAACCTTATGAATGTGGTTTTCCGGGACATGCTCCACACCAATGTCATTGTATACCTTGACGACATCCTAATCTACTCCAAGGATCTTTCCACCCATCACATGGAAGTACGCCGCGTACTGCAGCGCCTCCGTGATCATTGTCTCTTCGCTAAACTCGACAAGTGTCTGTTCGAGCTCAAATCCCTTCCTGGGATACATTGTGTCTATCACCGGCTTCCATATGGATCCTGAGAAGGTGGCTTGCATCCGAAACTGGCAACGCCCAAAATGTCTCCGTGCCCTCCAGCGCTTCCTCAAGTTTGCCAACTTTTAGACACTTTATTCCCCGGTATTCACAGTTGGTAGCGCCTCTCACTGCCCTTACGAGAAAAAGAGCCAACGCCAGACTTTGGCCGCCTGAAGTACTCCAAGCCTTCCTCCGAGAGCCCTGTCTCCACCATCCTGATCCCTAATGCCTGTTTGTGGTGGAGGTGGACACCTCGGATATGGCAGTAGGAGCTATATTCAGCCAGCACTCTGACTCCGGAGCTCTATTACCATGCTCCTACTTCTCCTGGAAGTTCTCTCCTGCCGAAAAGAACTATGGCATCGGGGACAAAGAACTTCTAGCAATTAAAATGGCATTTGAGGAGTAGCAGCAGTGATTGGAGGGGGCCCAACACCCCGTCACAGTGTATACCGACCACAAAAATCTAGAATATCTCTGTCATGCCCAGCGCTTGAACCCCTGGCAGGCCTGCTGGTCGCTATTCTTTGGCAGATTCAACTTCAATCTGTGGTATTGCCCAGCCTCCAAGAACGCCCGAGTGGACGCCCTATCCCGGACCTGTGAAACGGAGGACTCACCAGTTGTTCCCCAGTACATCTTGGACCCCGCTAAAGTCCTTCTCTCGGCCACAGATGTAGTACCCATAGGCAAGACAGTCGTACCACTCCACCTTCATAGGAAGGTCTTGTCCTGGGCGCACGATTCCCTAACAGCTGGCCACCCTGGCAGAACCCACATGCTAGAGCTCTTATCCTGGTACTACTGGTGGCCCGGCATGAAAGAGGATGTCCAAGCATATGTTGCCTCTTGCCCGACCTGTGCCCAGCAGAAACCTTTGCCAGGTCACCCTTGGGGTCTTCTACAGCCACTACCAGTGCCGCAGGAGCCATGGACCCACATCTCCACAGACTTTGTGGTAGATCTTCCCTCGTCTGATGGAAATCAAGTTATTTGGGTGACCACTGACAGGTTTTCTAAGATGGCACACTTCATGGCTCTTCCAAAGCTCCCCTCTGAACTAAACTCGCTCAGTTGTTCACTCAACACATCTTCCACCTCCATGGTCTTCCTCGACATATAGCCTCAGATCAGGGCTCCCAATTCACAGTAAAATATTGGAGAACTTTATATAAAAAATTCAGAATTCAGCTGGACTTTACATCTGCCTTCTACCCACAGGGAAACGGCCAGGTGGAATGTACCAACCAAGTCCTGAAAACCTTTCTTCGTTCCTTCATTGGAGACAGACAGGACGACTGGGCAGCCCTAATACCAAAGGCCGAATTCTCTCATAATCCACATGTCCAATCTGCTACGGGGAAGTCGCCCTTTCAGCTAGTCTTTGGGAAACAACCAGTACTGCCTTTACCAATACCTCTGACGGTGTCCTCTCCGGCTGCCCAACTTACTGCTCAACAACTCCACTCACTTTGGAATGCCACGCAGGCCAACCTACAATGTGCTGCAGAGGTGGCCAAGAAAGGCGCAGAAAAGCATCGCTGTGCAGCCCCACGCCTCAGTCCCGGGCTGTTGCCTGACAGAATTCTGCTTCTGCGACTCTGGACCAAGGCTCCTGCCCATACGAAACCTCCACACCTCCTGAAAACAAGCTCGCCGCGGAAAAGTCTTCTTAGCGGCCTTTCTGTCCTCCGGTAACCTATTACCCTTTGACTCTCCCAATTGTTTCATGAGCTGCTCTAGGTCTTCCCCAAAATGTAGCTTCCCCTTGAAGGGGAGATTCAACAGCTGGGCTTTAAACCATACTTCTGCTGACCATTTTCGCAGCCAAGGAGTCTCCGCACTACCACTGCAGAGACCATACTCCTGATGCAAGTCCGGATAATGTCATAAAGAGCATCGGCCACATAGGCCACTCCTGGTTCCAAGCAGGCTACCTGTGCTGACTCAACTGACGTCCCTGACCGCTTGTCATGTGCCTTCTGCACCCAGTATAAGAAGGCTCCCTGCATCAAACTTCCACATTCCGCCGCCTGAAGACTCAAAGCTGAAACCTCAAACAGTCTCTTGAGCAGAATCTCCAGTTTCCGATCCTGGATATCCTTTAGAACTGCTGACCCCGCTACCGGAATAGTCGTCTTTTTGGTAATCACAGACACACCTACATCCATCTTGGGTATTCTCCAGAACTCCAAGGTCTGCTCTGGCAAGGGATATAACTTCACCATAGCCCTTGATACCTTGAGGCCAGCCTCGGGAGATTCCCATACAGCTCCTTCACCTTCTTCAGCACCGGAAAAGCCTTAAGTGAACCCCATAATCCCTCCAGAACTGGGTTCACTCCCTCATTATCCAAGTCCTCCTGGATGACTTTAATCCCCAGCTCCTCCAATACCTGGGGAATCAGCAGCCCCCGTTCCTCCTTCCAGAACAGATGGACCACCAGCGGGTCATCACCTTCCATAATCGGTACCATATCCGGATGACTCTTGTCTACAGCTCCAGTCACCGATGTCGGGCTACTTTGGCGACAGTGTCATTCGAGCAGGGCTTTCAGGGGCCCACCCTATGTAGGGAAGCTTTGGTACATCCCATCGTCTGGACTGATCCTGGTACATACAGGGAAAAGAAAATTATTCCTTACCTGCTAATTTTCGTTCCTGTAGTACCATGGATCAGTCCAGATGCCCTCCCTAAGAAATTTGGGGGATTGGGGTTTCCTGCTCGACTTCCCTTCTGACTTTGTTAATCTGTTTACTCTATTCAGCTGTTATCCCCTATCTTTAAGGGGCTGTTTTCCATAGTTCTTTTTGCAAGTTCACTCCAACACCAGTTTTGAGGTGTCTGTTCTATGCATTATTATTCATAGTCATACCTGGTTATTTGCTTGATCCATCCTTCTCTCTTTATGGCTTTGATATGCTATATACTTAGGGATCCTAGAGGGTGCTGCCTTATAAGCCAGAGCACCCTCTAGGAGCCCTCAGTATATAGCATATATACCCTCTGAAGCTTTGTTCTGACTCCATCTGCTGGACGGGGGACATAACCCACAGTCTGGACTGATCCATGGTACTACAGGAATGAAAATTAGCAGGTAAGGAATAATTTTCTTATATCACATTGGTTTACATTCAGGTACTGTAGGTATTTCCCTATCCCCAGAGGGTTTCCAATCTAAGTTTTGTACCTGAGGCAATGGAGAGTAAAG
The DNA here is from genome assembly GCF_901001135.1 of Rhinatrema bivittatum. Classification (NCBI taxonomy): domain Eukaryota; kingdom Metazoa; phylum Chordata; class Amphibia; order Gymnophiona; family Rhinatrematidae; genus Rhinatrema; species Rhinatrema bivittatum. The sequence goes on from NC_042615.1 coordinate 197,624,127, forward strand.
TGACTTGCCCAAGGTCACAATAGCCTAGTGGTTAGAGCCCACCCACATCTGCTGGTCATGCACCCTGACCAGCAGATGGAGACAGAGTCAAACAGATTCGCTGCTATTAATTAAGTTGACTTAGAAAATAGCCACTGCTATTACTAGCAACAGTAACATGGAATAGACTTAGTTTTTGGGTACTTGCCAGGTTCTTATGGCCTGGATTGGTCACTGTTGGAAACCCTTGGTCTGACCCAGTATGGCATGTTCTTATATTCTTATGACTTCACCCTTATATGCATCTGTGTTGACCTCATCCTGCCAGTATTCTTTCTCCAGCAGATACTACAGGTGTGCATTTCATGCTGTGGACTGAGACCTGGTAAGCTGATTTGGAATTCTGGCTTGAGTGCCTCCTGAGGTGAAAGACCAGTTCTTCCTCCTTCATTTGAAGGAGGAAGACCTTCAAATGAAGGAGGAAAGACCTCAAAGGCCTCCTGAGGTCTTTCACCTCAGGAGGCATTTGAGCAGTGCTTCATTTGAGCAGTGCCCTAGAATAGCTGTAGACGATAGTGCCTTGCGAATGTATGCAATGATTTCCAGGTCGCCGCACAACATATCTCCTGGGCGGAGACAGCCTGGCTTTCCGTCCAGGATGCCGCCTGAAATCGAAGAGAATGTGCCTTGACCCCCATAGGAGGTTGTCTACCTGCCCCTATATATGCCGCTACAATAGACTTCTTGAGCCATCGGGCAATGGTTGTCTTCGTCGCCTTGTGGCCTTTCTTTGGGCCTGACCAGAGGACAAACAGATGGTCCGAAAGACGAAAATCATTGGTGGCCTCCAGGTAACGAGGCAGTATGCGCTGAACATCCAATTTTCGGAGCTCCCGTGAATCATTGGTAGAGAAGGACGGGAGTTCTACCGTCTGGTTCAGATGAAAGTCCGAGACAACCTTAGGCAAGAATGAAGGTACTGTGCGCAAGGAGACCCCAGAGTCAGAAAAACGGAGATAGGGCTCCCTGCAGGACAGCGTCTGTAGCTCTGAGACCCGGTGGGCAGAGCAAATGGCCACCAAGAATACTGTCTTGAGAGTGAGGTCCTTGAGAGTGGAGGAATGCAGAGGTTCGAAGGGAGGTCTGGCCAGTATCCGGAGCACTAAGTTGAGGTTCCAGGAGGGACAAGGACTCCGGATCGGGGGCCTCAAATGTTTTAGCCCTTTGAGGAACCGAACTATGTCAGGATGAGAGGACAGCGGAAGGTGCCCTTGCAGGTGGACCAGGGACCCAAGAACCGAGACTTGGACCCTCAAGGAGTTGTAAGCGAGACTCTTATCTAAACTGTCCTGAAGAAACGCAAGGATCTGAGACACGGAGGCTGATCTCGGCTGTGTGGAATGAGGAATGCACCAGGATTCGAAAACTTTCCAGACCTGTACATAAGCGATGGAGGTTGATGTTTTCCTAGCCTTCAGAAGAGTCGTGATTACGGCCTCCAGGTATCCTCAGCGCCGGAGTCGCCACCTACAAAAGCCAGGCCGCAAGATAGAAGCATTCTGCCTGGTCGAAAAATACTGGGCCTTGGCGTAGTAGGCGCGGCAGGTGGCCCAGGCATAGAGGACCGTCCGCCGCGAGGTTGATTAAGTCTGCGAACCAAGGACACCGTGGCCATTCTGGTGCGACCAGGATCACCGGACCCCGGTGGGCCTCTGTTCTTCGGAGAACCTTGCCCACTAGTGGCCACGGAGGAAACACGTAGAGGAGTAGATGACGCAGCCAAGGAAGGACCAGCGCGTACACGCCTTCTGCACTGTGGTCCCTTCTGCGACTGAAGAATCGCGGTGCTTTGGTGTTGTGAAAAGTGGCCATGAGATCTAGGTGGGGGGTCTCCCAGTGATGAATGAGAAGCTGCATCGCCTCCTCGGAGAGTTCCCACTCCCCAGGATCCAGAGTTGTCGACTCAGGAAGTCCGCCTGAATGTTGTCTATGCCCGCAATATGGGAGGCTGCGAGGTGAGAGAGATGGATCTCCGCCCATGACATCAGGTGGTCTGTTTCCAACGAGACATGTCGACTCCTCGTGCCCCCGTGGCGGTTGATGTACGCTACTGTGGTCGCGTTGTCCGAGAGGATCCTGACCGCCCGGTGCTGAACGAGGGGAAGGAACCGCTCTAGTGCCAGATGTACTGCCCTCGTTTCCAGGCGATTGATGGGCCATGCCGCTTGAGCCTTGGTCCACAGATCCTGTGCTGAACTCGTCTGGCAGACTGCCCCCCAGCCAGCCAGGCTGGCATCTGTGGTGACCACCACCCAGTCTGGGATTTCAAGGGGCATGCCCCGTGCCAAGTGGAGTGGGTTTAGCCACCAAAGGAAGCTGTCCCTGGCGAGCTGGGGAAATGGGAGGACGACCTGGTACTCATGCGACACCGGTTTCCAGCGAGAAACGCCCGTTGTAGTGGGCGCATATGTGCGAACGCCCAAGGTACGAGATCGATAGTGGATGCCATGGATCCCAGGATCTGTAGGTAGTCCCAGGCTGTGGGAAAAGGGAGGCAACAGAAGCAATGAAGCTGCTCCCGGAATGACTGTGCACGATCTGGTCATAGGAAGACCTTGCCCCTGGCTGTGTCGAAGCGTGCACCCAGGAAGTCCAAAGACTGTGACGGAATAAGACTGCTCTTGGTGAAGTTGACAACCCAACTGAGGGATTGGAGAAGTAGAACCACCCGGGTGACCGCCACATGACCCTGTGTCAGTGTTTTTGCGCAGATGAGCCAGTTGTCCAGATATGAGTGAACGAGGATCCCTTCGTGTTGGAGAGCTGCCGCCACCACCACCATTACCTTCGTGAATGTTCGGGGGGCGGTCGCCTGACCGAACGGGAGGGCCTGGAATTGGAAATGCTGACCTAGTATCTTGAAGTGGAGGAAACGCTGATGCGCTTTGAGGATAGGAATGTGAAGGTAAGCCTCCGTCAGGTCCAGCGAGGCAAGGAATTCCTCCTGATGAACTGCCGCGATCACAGAACGCAAGGAAATGAAGGACCTTGAGAGACTTGTTGACCACCTTGAGATCCAATATCGGGCGGAAGGATCCCTTTTTCTTGGGTATCACAAAGTAGATGGAATAATGTTCTGATCCCACCTCCGTGGGAGGCACTGGAATGATGGCCCCGAGTGCGAGGAGTCTGTCGAGCGTCTGGCGAACAATGAGTTGCTTTGAGGGGTTCCGCAGGGCGAGAAGAGGAACCTGTCCCTTGGGGGTTGAACAAAATCCAATGCGTAATCGCGCCTTAGGATGTCTAAAATCCACTGATCTGAGGTGATGCGGGCCCACTCCTCAAAGAAGAGAGCAATTCGTCCCCTGATCCTGGGGGTCGAGGAGTGGGTGAGACTGGCATCATTGAGAGGACTTGGAAGGAGCCCCTTGGGCCACCCCGTCCCTAGTTGGCCTGCGGCCGCGAAAGGAACGCATCCACAACTGAGACTTGGAAGAGGGCATCTGAAGCACTGTCTGTCTAGTGGTGCGGGAGCATCATTGTGTGCGAAACCTACTTCTAGAGGGATTAAATGATCTAGAGGATCGTGGTAGGTCCTCAGGTTGGTGATGTACCGCATTCTCCCCGAGTAGCTTGATGATCTGGTCCAGATCCTCCCCGAATAGGAATTTTCCTTTAAAGGGGAGTGATCCTAGCCGTGACTTAGAAGAAGAGTCTGCCAACCAGTTACGAAGCCAAAGAAGACGGCGTGCCAAGACTACAGAGACCAATGACCTCACCAGAACTCACAGGAGATCGTACAGGGCGTCCGTTCCATAGGCGATGACCGCCTCAAGGTGGTCTGCCTGACTTGCTTCCTCCGGCGGTAGTCCCTAAGAGGTAAGAAGTTGCTGAACCCAACGGAGCCCCGCCCTTTGTGTGAGGGAGCTACAGATGGCCGCTCAGACCCCCAGAGCGGAGACCTCAAATACCCTTTTGAGGTAGACCTCCAGCTTCCTGTCTTGAATATCCCCCGCAGGGCCGTGCCACCCATGACCGGAATTGTTGTCCGCTTTGTGACAGCCGATACTGCAGAGTCTACCTGCGGGACCTTAAGAAGATCCAAGAAGTCTTCGGGAAGAGGGTATAGCTTATCCATCACCCTGCTAACCTTCAATGAAGCTTCGGGCGCATCCCATTCTCTGGCTAACAGTTGTAGAAAGGTAGGATGGGTAGGAAAGGCTCTTGACGGGGGGGCGCAGCCCCGCTAGTACTGGGTCCCCTTTCTTTCTTGAGGTAGAGGGTCCAGGCGGCTCCTGGGGGGCCTCAATGTCTAACTCTTGGAGGATATGCGGGATGAGGGCATCCAACTCGTCCCTCTGGAAAATCCGTAGAACCCTCGGATCGTCTCCTTCCATCTGTGCCATGAGCAGTGGGTCATCCAGGCCAAGCAGGGGCTCGCCTAGTCCGGGATCTGGAGCCGGAGCAACTCCCTCTGCCAGGGGGAGTGCGAGCCCCAGCCGGGAGACCCCCCTGGGGGGTCCCTGATGCCCCCTCCCCCATGTCCTGGGCTGCCTGGAAGGCTCCCCCAGAGTTATCCGCCACCCTGTGCACCTTGGGGGGCGGGGGTCCTGTCATGGGGTCTGGGGGCTGAGACATTCTTGCCAAATAAGCATTGTGCATTAGAAGCACAAAATCTGTAGTAAATGAGGAGGGGCCCGGGGGGGGGCAAGGTAGACAGAGTCTACCTTGCTGGATGGGGGACATAACCCACCGTCTGTACTGATCCTGGTTCATACAGGGAACTCAGATTGAATGTCGGTATATAAAAATAATAAATAAATAAATAAACGATCCATTCATCTAGAATGGTCTGACTGGATGAAGAGGAAGTCTGCTTTGAAAATTATCCCATCAAATCTACCTGCACAAGTTACATCTGCTAAAATGTCTGCGCAAATGTTTTGATGAAAATTTACACACAAACTCTTTAAAATCCAAAAGTATGTATGCAAGTCCAAACCCAGTCCCCAGCTCGGCTCAATCTGGGTAAACTTTCACATCACATAGGTGCACAAGTTTACCGCATATCAGGTGGGCAATTTTCTAAAAGCCCATTTCTGCAGTTAAAACACTGTGCTCTAGACATCCACTTTATATTTTCAAAGATTTAAAAATGATAACAATTAACCAGAAAGCTCACAATGTTGTTAATTGATGTCCTTTATTACATTCCTGATCAACAGCAGGCGCAAAAGAGATTGTAAAAATGAGACTGTTAATGTCAACTGGGGACAAACAGTGAGCTGGTAAAGATACACATGACCTATCAGTACTCCTTTTATGCAATTAAAGTTCCCAGTCACTATTGTATTTATTTATTTATTTTTAATTTTTATATACCGACATTCTTACATCCGATGTAAATCATACCGGTTTACATTAAACAGAATAGCAGGAAATAAATGTATGTAGCTGAGCTTTTAAGAATAACTTTCCCTTTCAATTAATTCTAAAATTAAAGGTTTGACAAATGATGTAACAGGTATTGGCTGCCCTTCAAACCCTGGACTCACCTCTAAGATGTCATAAACAACTTCATCAAATACATTGATAAACATGTCATCCTTCACAGACTGTAAACTGGTTGTACTGTAATCACCATTTGGAGCTCTACAAAGAGAGAATACTAAAAGTCTTAGGAAACAAACAATTCATAGCCTATGAATGACTTTTCTGCATTACAAACAAAAGCAGTATCATAATTTGTGAAGTAATTGCTCCTACAACTCGCCCATGTTGCCAAGGTCTCCATCTGTCTCACAGAAAGTCTCAAAAAAGTACAGAAAAGTAGCAGCATGCAAAATGTTTTCTTAGGCTTACAAGCATTAGAACATTACTGTCTTCCTCCCTAAAGGACCCAGCAGAACATATGATTGGCACGTTTTGGCATGCCATTACCCTTCCTGGTAAGACTGCTGCAGTAGTACTGTTACAAACCAAAGCATTGGGTAGAATTTAATTTCACTTCTCCTATAAAAAGTACTGATAAACTGACATGAATGTAGATTCTGCACACCAGTGATGAATTAGTTTCCAAAAGGAAGGAGCCTGATTGATACCTGAACGGAAGCTCGAGCTCTTCATTCCAGTTTGGGTTTGGTCCCTCTGCTCTTGTGGTCTGGCAGACTGTACGCTGGAAAGAAACTTCTACGAAGGGATGGACTAAGACCTAAATTAAAAGAACAAAATAAGGCAAAACTCCACTCATTCACTGATACATTTTCATAAGCTTATTAGGGACTTAGACATGTAAAATAAAGGATTACACATGTAATTTGGCCTGATGTGCTCAGGGGATAATTCTAAAACTGCCTCCTTTGGTGCAAAGTCTGCAGTGCTTTACACTAATTTACAAAGTAAACGTGTGTCCATACTTTACCTGAAAATTATCCCAGAAAAATTACCCACACATATTTATCTCTGCTAATTTGTCCGGGTAGTTTTTCAAGAAAAAGTACATGCATAACTTTTGAAAATCCAAAAATATGCATGTAAGTGCAAATCCCTCCTTCCCCAACCCTCAGAAAGTCTCCCCCTACTACGGCTAGAAGTATGTACTTACAGATTCTATGACTGTATGTTTACCCACATAAAAGCCCATTTCCATGGGTAAAGCACCGTTTTACCTATGGAGAGGGTTCAGGATATGATTTTCAAAGTGCCTGTTTTACTTATGTAAGCAGCACTTTGAAAATCAATTACATGATTGTGCATGGAAAAGAACATGTGAAATCCCATTTCACGTGTACTTTTAACCGCACTAGCAAGTGGCATTCTTGTAGGCGGAGTCTGGGTAGAAAAAGCATTTGTGCACCTACTTGCCAAAGTATGCACGTAAATGTATAGACAAAAAATACTGGTGCTCAGAAGCAGGTGTAACTTTTTGAACATACGTGTATATGTGTACTGAAATAAACTTGCAAGCTAAAGTCTGTGGGTACTTTGTGCCTGCAGACTTTGGCCCTATGTGGGTTGTTATAAAATTTTCCTCCTAATGTGCATATTCAGTTGCTTAAAAATATCTGCACAACTTTATTACATTGATAAATTTACTCACACTAAATGGAGAATTCTAGAGAGAGAAAAGGGGGAGGCATGTTAAAGATTTTCAGACATAACCTGGATTTTCCAAAAGTTACTTATGTGCATAACTTTGCACCAAGTTTTGAATAGGTTTAATTATCATCATCATCATCATTGTTTATTTAGGAAATGCTTTTCCAACAAAAAGAGATCAAAAGGTGTTACAACAATAAAATCAGTAATCAGGAACAGTTACAATTAGTCAAGGTTCTGTTTCAGTACACAAAGGCAATATCAGCAGCTGCTTTGGGCTTCCGCCTGGCGGTGCTCCAATGGGCGTGTCAGCATTGCTACACTGGTGGCATGGGATAGGACCTCATAAGCAAGAACAACTTAAGGATTGAGTAGTTTAGTGGTGCAATTTGTTTGGTATCCTCTGTATGTCAAAGGTTGTTTATAGTGGTTTGAATGGTGTGATATGTTAGAGGTCTGCATGTGGGTTTTATGCATTTAGGTTTGGCTAGTGCCAAAAGCTACTTCGAAGAGCCTGGTTTTTTTTTTACTGATTTTCTGAATGTTAGGTGATCTAAGGCTGCCCTGATGTATGGGGCAGGGAGTTCCAAAAGGCTGGGGCAGAGCCTGCAAAGTTCTTTTTCCTGGTGATTGTGAGGTGCATAGTTCTAGGGGATGTAGTCACATGGCAGGCTTGAGACAGTGAGCATAGTGGGTGAGCTGGCTTGTAAGGGGTGATGGAGCTTTGGAGGCAGGTAAATGTCAGCTCTTTGAGGGATTTGTAGGCCAACATCAGAATCTTGAAATTGGTGTGGTAAAATGTAGGCAGCCAGTGTACGCTTTTCAGGATTAGGGTGAGTCAATAAAATTTGTATGCATTCATTTTCATGCAAGCAGCAGTGTTTTGTATAAGTTTAAGGCAGTGGTTTAGGGTGTTGGAGATTCCTACATACAATGCATTACAGTAGTCCAAATGTAAAATTATAGTGACTTGGATAGCAGTTGCAAAAGCTATGTTTTCTAGTCGTGGATGGAGATGGCAAAGGTGGAAGACGTGCATATGTTATAAAATCAGTGCGTCCATGTGCGCACGCCGGCAAACATGTGCACATGTGCACCCGCACACGACTCTAAAAATCTACCTTTAAGCTCTTGACGTGAGAGCTAACAGTAAGAGTTGTTCTCCCCAACAGTCACTATCAGGAAAGGGTGATTGGTATCCTTTTTTCCCAATCCAGAACATCTCTGTCTTTTGGAGGTTGAACTTGAGTATGCTCTGGTGTTTCCAGTTTGCAATATTCTCTAGTGTTTGGTTGAAGTGTGTGATAGCTTGGTCCTGTTTTGAGCCAATTGGGATTAATAGTTGTATGTTATCAGCATAGGAGTAATGGGAGATGTGGCAGTCTCTCATGAGTTAGCCTAGGAAGGCTAGATAAATATTAAAGAGGGTGGGGGGTGAGAGAATGGAATCTTGAGGTACTCCACAAGAATATGAGTGGGGTTTGGAGCAATCTGCTATGATGGAGATAATTTGGGTGGGTCTTGGAGAAAAGATGAGAACCAGATGAGTGCTGTGCCTGCCAGTCAAACGTCATGAGGCTGGGTGAGGAAGAGGTTGTGATCCACTGTATCAAAAGCAGCTGAGAGATCCAAGAGTATGCGTAGGGCTGAGTTTCCCTGATCCAAGGTTTATGTACATATATTTAGTTTAAAAGTCAACCTGTACATGTCGCCTATACTTGTGCATGCTTAAAATTACACACACACTGTTCCTTTGCAGGAAGGCACACTACTGGAAATTTACCTCTCAGTGTCTAAGTTGTAAATATTCACTGGACCCTTTATATAGCTCCAAAAAATAATGTAAACTAGCAACTACATGCAATAAGACATACCCGGCTAATTTACACATGCTATTCAGCAGAATGGCCATGCTGCTGAATATCCATGTATAAATCGCCATTTAGCTGGATAAGTTATATCCAGCTAAGTTAGACTTGCTCTATGGCAAGTCTAACTTATCCGATTAACTTCATTGGATAAATCCAAATATTGGCACTTATATGGCTAAGTACCATCGCTCCATTACTCCCGTTGCCCGCCTCTGACTTATCCAGCTGTCTACTTAGCTGGATAAGTAGTGATTACAGAATGTAGCCAGATATTAAGCGGCCATCAATTAGTCAGATAAGTCCCTAATTATCCAGCGAAGTAGCACAGAATATCGGTCTCCCCATGTCTCCTTAAACATTCATACCATACTATACCTGGTTGACTACCCAGTCAGTATTTGGCGTTGGGCTCTGAGGAGATGGAGAAGCTGCAGTCATTTCATTAAAAGACCTTGACGATCTGGACTGTATGGGTTTGCTAAAGAAAATATGTGAATGTTATAACATCGATATACTTTCCTTGCATATATTCAAAAATGTATACCATGTGTGTGAGAGCTCAGTAACAATCACACAGATGTTTTTATTTGAACAGCTTTTAAATAAACTTTCAGGAGTCACTACAGATTTCTTTAATGATTTTTAGAGCTCTTGAGTATGTCTTTTGAACTGAAAAGCAATTATATAACAGACCATCTCTGGCCAGATGTGACTGTTGAATCAACTGCTTTCACAGGGTTCAGTGATATCACAAAGGCAGTCTGTAGGCAAACCAAAATAATCAATTTAGCTGTTAACTGTATTCTAAACAAAATGCCACTTTTATGTGTCTCTTCTGTATTACTGAGAACACCAAGGGGATTCCATATAAACCAGCTGCTTTGTATAAAATGTCCTAACAAAATGTTTTGCAGTTCTTGTATGTATGTCATGTTCATTTCCTAGAATTATCCAATTAACATTACCAACATACTGGAGTGGATTTTCAAAACTTTTGGAGCATTTGCAAGACTAGTCACTCATTTTTGTAGACTATTTTCTGCTAGGTTATTAAAAAACAAACACTGGATATGACTGTCTGGCTCTCTTCCAAGGAAAGGACTAAATATTTATACTGGACATTAACACTACTGATGCCAGTCCTCTGGTAGACTCTTACCTTGTAGATGGTTTTCGTACAGGAATATCATAGGCTCTAATGATGTTGACTAGAAGTTTAATGTTTCCATCTGACAGATTCTGTGCTGTGACTTTCTTTCTTTCCTTTCGTCTTGGTTTCAGTGGTCGTTTTGGTTCAGCTAATTTGAAAAGGCCAATTCCCAGAAGGCTGATATAGCAAAAGTAAGACTTTAAACATTATTGATAATACATACATTTGATAAGCATATTTCCCCCTCAATTCCTACTTGTTGAAATAAAGGCAGGCAAAGAGTTGCAGGTGATACCTTTTTATTCTGCACTAATTTGTTCATTTTGAATTGATCTGATGAAAAGAGTATAACTATTAAAAACTAATCAGAAATATATTGATAGCTCAAGAAAGCAAAGCCGCTTACCTGTAACAAAGTGTTCTCTCAAGACAGCAGTTCACAAGTCATAGAAGTGGGTTACATAACCATTCAAGGGGTCAAGAGAAATATACTTTCCAGAACTTTCTGGGAAAGATTAAGAGGTCAATATTCAGATGGTATGTTTTGCTAACTGTTAGTCAAATAAATTGGTGTTGTTCAAATTAGGGAGAAATTTAAAACCTGAGATTTGTCCAGCTAAGTCTACATGTCCAGCTAAGTCTACATGTCTACATACCTACATGTTCAGCCACAAAAAAATAGCTGGATATGTTGGAGGTATTCTAGGTTGGAGTTGTTAGCCATATAATTTATCCAGTTAACTCCAATATTCAACTTAGCTGGATACATTATCTGGCTAAGTATAACCATGATTTAGGGCAATCTTAAAGTTAGCCGGATAAGTTTATCTGACTAACTAGGACTTCATACAGCTATATTGGATTTTAGTAAAGCTTTGATACGGTCCCACATAGAAGACTCATGAACAAAATGAGAAGCTTGGGAGTGAGTACTAAGGTAGTAGCATGGAATACAAACTGGATGATGGATAGAAGACAGAGTGTGATGGTAAATGGAACTTACTCTGAAGAGAGAACGGTGTTAAGTGGAGTGCCAGAAGGATTGGCGTTGGGACTAGTTCTGTTCAACATCTTTGTGAGTGACATTGCGGAAGGGATAGAAGGTAAAGTTTGCCTATTTGCAGATGATTCTAAGATCTGCAACAGAGTCGACACGCTGGAAGGAGTGGAGAGAATGAGACGTGATTTAAGGAAACTTGAAGAGTGGTCGAAGATATGGCACCTGGGATTTAATACCAAGAAGTGCAGAGTCATGCATTTGGGACGTGGTAATCCAAAGGAACTGTATGCGATAGGGGGTGAAGCGCTGCTGTGCACGGAACAGGAGAGAGACATTGGGGTGATAGTGTCTAGCAATCTAAAGATGGTGAAGCAATGTGACAAGTTGATAGCTAAAGCTAGACGAATGCTGGGCTGCAGAGAGAGAGGAATATCTAGTAAAAAAAAAAAAAAAAAGGAAGTGATAATCACCTTGTACAAGTCCTTGGTGAGGCCTCACCTGAAGTACTGTGTTCGGTTCTGGAGACTGTATCTCAAAAGGGACAGAGATAGGTTGGAGGTGGTCCAGAGAAGGGCAACCAAAATGGTGAGAGGTCTTCATCAAATGACTTATGAAGAGAAGTTAAAAGACCTAAATATGTATACTCTAGAGCAGTGATTTTCAACCTTTTTTGAGCCGCGGCACACTTTTTACACTTAAAAAATCCCGGGGCACACCACCAACCAAAATGGCACAAAATGACACTAAAACAGTACATATTATACATATGTTTAAAAATATAGATTCTAAATGTATCTATACTCATTCAGTGTGAAACCTGGGCCTGTTTCGATGAACACAAAAGGGATATCCTGGCAGGAATGGTGGAAAGACACACACGAAGCTCTTCCTCAACAGTTCTCAGTCTCTCCCTGTTTTTAGTTTTTATGGCAGTCAAGCTTGAGAAGCCCAGCTCACATAGATATGTGGTTGAAAATGGGAGCAATGTCAAAATAGCTTTGTTGGCCAGAATGGGGAACTCCTTGGCAACAGATAACCAAAAACTGTCTAAAGGAAGATCAGCAAACTTTAGCTTTAAACCGCGATCTTGCTTCAGTTCAATGAGTTCCTCTTGCTCCTTTAAAGTCATGTCCTTTCCAGCAACGGATAATGAACTGTATGGGTCCCTAACCCAGTCAAGGCATTCTGTGAAGGCTGAAGAGAAATAAAATGACAATTTCTCCTCAAGAGTTTTCAAATGTCTGCCAATCACCTCGCACATTGCAGCAGTGTTGCCATCATGCAGTTTCTCGGTGAGCGGGAACATCTGAAGGTTGCCACCCTGAACATGTTGTTGCCAGAGCTGCACCTTTAAACGGAATCCGTTCATTTTATCAGTGCTTGTAAGCAGGTTTTCATTTCGGCCTTGCATCCGTGTGTTCAGTTCATTCAGATATTGAAATATATCAGCCAGGTATGCCAGCTTTGTACACCACTCATCACTTGCAAGCAGCTTTGAAAAATTGGACCTCTCGTTTGTCAGAAATATTTTAAGTTCCTCTCGCAACTCATACACACGGGCCAGCACTTTGCCGCGTGACAGCCACCGGACCTCCGTGTGGAGCAATAAGATTTTATGTTCCGCTTCCATTTCTGTACACAAAGACGCAAATAAGCGACATCGCAAAGGTCGCATCTTCACAAAGTTCACTATGCGCACAACATCATCCAACACAGGAACTAGATCTGCTGGTAAGGTCTTTGCAACGAGGGCCTCACGGTGCAAGAAACAGTGGGTAACAAGAACATCTGGGTTTCTTTCTTTAACCCTACTTACAAAGCCTTTGATGCGCCCGACCATGGCTGCGGCTCCATCAGTGCAGACACCTGTGCAGTTTTCCCATGTAAGCCCACTTTTATCAAGATATTCCGATGTGACCTGGAATATTACCTCTCCTGTTGATTTTTCTGGCAGTGCCTTGCAAAATAGGAAGTTTTCTCTAATGGCTTCTCCATTCACAAAACGCACATTGGCCAACAGCTGACAATGTCCACTGATATCCGTCGACTCATCAAGTTGCAAGGCAAATTTCTTACTGATGCGCACCTTTTCCAAAACAACTGTTTCAATGTCAGCAGACATGTCATCAATCCGTCTGGAAATTGTGTTATCAGAGAGAGGCACTTTAGCTATCTCTTTGGCTGCGTCAGGGCCAAGCATCTCATTTACAATAGCTTTACAAGCTGGTAGTATTAATGTTTCTGCCACAGTGTGAGACTTTTTTGATTTAGCTATGAGTTCAGCAACAAGGTAGCTAGCTTTGAGGGCTCTCTCATTTACCTGTGTGCTTTTTCTCAAAAAAGTTGCTTCTTTCTCATTGTTTGTACGTAAGCGTACAAAATACTCCATCGGCTTGTTTTGAACGGAAGAGTGTTTCGTTTGGAGATGGCGTTTAAGCTTGCTTGGCACCATGGTGCTATTGGATAGCTTCTCACCACACACCAAGCACAGTGGTGTTGGTGCTGTCGCATCCCCAGTGAAAGTAAATCCAAATGAAAGATAGCTTTCACTGTATTGCCTTGAGCTCACCGTCTTGTCTTTTTTCTTTTGTCGACCTCTCATACTAGGGCCTTCATCTAGGTCAGAATTGTGTCCAGGGTCCTGTTCGGCATTTGCCTTTTCCATTCTCAAATACTTCTCCATCACTGCTGAGATAGTGTGCGCAGCCACACACTAAAATAGAAGAGTATTACATTATCTGCCACACTTAAAGGACCTCTGCCAAGCATATACTGCAATATAAAGGGGTACAATGAGAAATACTATGGTCATGAGGCCAGAGTACAAGTACCAGCTCGGTGATGTCATTAAGTCGCGCGAGCGTTCAAAGCTCGCGCATGTGTTATTGTACACGGCTCCTACACTGTAGGAAGCGTGACTGCGCATCGTAGGGGAACAAAACACAGGGGGCACTATAGTTTGGGGAACTTTCCCCGCGGCACACCCGACCATGTGTCGCGGCACACTAGTGTACCGCGGCACACTGGTTGAAAATCACTGCTCTAGAGGACAGGAGGAGTAGAGGAGATATGATACAGGCCTTCAGATACCTGAAAGGTTTTAATGATACACGATCAACAACAAACCTTTTCTGCTGGAATGAATCCAATAGAACTAGGGGTCACAAAATGAAACTCTGGGGAAGATGACTCAGAAGCAATGTCAGGAAATATTTTTCATGGAGAGGGTAATGGATGCCTGGAATGCCCTTCCAGAGGAGGTAGTGAAGACAAAAAAGGTGCAAGATTTCAAAAGGGCATGGGATAAAAACTGTGGATCCCTAAAGGCAAGGGGAGGGGAATGAAGTAAGGCATAGGGGTAGCTTGCTGGTGTGGCAGATACTACCCTTAACAAATACGCCATCACATGGGGGTAACTTGCTGATGTGGCCGATACTAACCTTGGCAAATAGACTTCAAAATGTGATGCAATTCCATCATTGCTTGCTGCTTCAATGGCAGGAGGAAAAGAGGAAAGGAGGCATTGGGTTCAGACAACAACCAACAAAGACATTGAACTGTATGGTCTGGGAAAACACTTGAACATGGGGGTAAGTAGCTTGATGCGGCAGTTACTACCCTTAACCAAAAGCCTGATCCTACACTTCTGATACAACTCTAACACTGCATATTGCTCTCTGATTCAACAACGGGGGGGGGGGGGGGGAATTGATCTCAAACAGTAACCAACAAGAGCCCTGAGTAACTGATAGGTATGGGAAACTGATAATTATGGGAGCTTGATGGGCAGACTGAATGGCCATAGGATCCTTTTCTGCCATCATTTTCTATGTTTCTATGTTCAGCAAAGCGCCTAATGAGCAGTGCTCTGCTGAATATCCATGACAATTTATTTGGCTGTCTTAAGCCAGACAAACTATTCACTCACCGTACTTCTGAATATTGACCTCTAAAGGTTTTTACTGGACAAGCGCAGGACTTCCCATATTGTGGTACCCTTGCAGCTTCTTTCAGTTCTTCTTTCAGTCAAGCTTACAGAAGGGAGAGAACAACTCCAAAGGTTAGGACAGAGGGATTGTATGTTTGAACTGCTGTCTTCACAGAACATCTGTTATAGATACACAACTTTGTGTTCTCTGAAAACAAGGAGATTCACTAGTCACGCTACTAGACTCCATAGCTAAAAGTTGTGTTCGACAAAAGATGTGGAGAATATACAATAGTGAGTGACAAGATGTTTTTGTTGGAGTGATCTTTTTGTTTTGTTCTTTTTACCTTGGTTTCAATTTCTTAGAAGCTAGAACAAGTTGAACCTATTTTTGTGTGGAAGTAGTCCCTGGGGAAGGGAGAAGAGGGAACATCTGATTTTTATACCTTTCAAAGTTGGCAAGTGATTAGGGGGTGGGGCACACATGGTTGGGGAGAAAATTCAGCTCAACTCAAGAACCTCTGGGCTGATACTACTGAAACTTGATAGCATGACATAGGGTATAAGGAAGGTTATTTGGACAGAATGAAATTTAGGTCAGTCCTTAATTGCCGACTGTTTATATGGTAATGTAATATTTCCTCCTGCATATATTTTCTAAATGATTTGATTTGATTTTACCGAACCAATTTTTGCGTAAAGCTACTTTCCTAAAGGGAACTTCTGACTTTTGTAACTTTCAAAAGTCACAAGTGATTGTGGGGATACATGAGACAAAGATGGAAATTTTCTCATAAGAAATGTATGGGAGGCAACTTAAATGCATTATATCTTGAGAACTGCTGGGTCAGTTCTCACAAAATTGAGTACAATGCCCTTTAAACGAGACAGTTGAAATGTTACAAAAGTTGCGCTCTGTATTGATTGCATTAACAGTTGACATTTCTTTTTTTTCATGAAGAGTTACATGCATATGAGTTACATATTTGGAGTTAACTTTTTGGGCATATCCTATTTTTTTACTGTTTGCTTTTCTCTGGGGGGGAAGAACAAATGCAATCCCTCATTATATGTTTTATTGTGGGTTCGGATGGGAGGGGGGAGAGGGAGGGATGAATGGGGGGAACGGAATGCACAATGGTGATCTCCATCATTTAAGGGTTTAGACACATTAATGAGTATTGGGATAGCGGGGCGGTGGGGAGGGGAGGGGGTGGGGAGACGGGATTTGGAGGGGACTGGGATGTTCAGAGGGGAAGGCACCTGATCTCATGTTTTGATTCGGTTACTTGTTCAAGAGGGTACTTACTTAGTCGCTTATTCTGGAAGTGGGGTAAACAGTTGGATGTGGGGGTCTTAGCTGGGGAGACTCCCATTATGCAAAATATTCGATTGTTTTTCATAGAATATGTTGCTATTACCTTAAATGGCTAGCGGCGACACTAGGAGTTTCTCCTGGAATGTATGTGGTGTTAACTCTCCTATCAACCGCTCAAAAATTTTAACGGCTCTAAGGAGAAAATCAGCAGATTTAGTCTTTTTACAGGAAACTCACTTAAGTGATTTAGAGCACACTAAATTACATAGAGGCTGGGTGGGCGTGGTACACTTCGCCTCTGCCTACTTCAGATCAGCAGGAGTAGCAATCTTAATTGGGAAATACGTTCCTCTTAAGGTTCAAACTGAAATTAAGGACCCCCGAGGCAGATACCTAATTTTAGTAACTGAATTCCACCACTGCACATATGTTTTTTTGTAATCTATATGCTCCCAACAATCCCAGTTTAGACCTCTTCTGGGAAATCCATAATCACCTACTCCCTTATGTGGACCATACGATTGTCGTGGGAGGAGACTTTAACTCGGTCCGGGAGCCACAGTTGGATAAAGCTACACCCCATGCGGGTGTTTCCGCCTCTGGCAATGGCATTCTTATTTTGGAGCATTCATTGCAGTTAGTGGATGCTTGGCGGATGCTGCATCCTTCGGAAAGGGACTACACCCATATCTCCCGGGCACACCCTACCCAATCCAGACTGGATTATATACTAGTCAGTGATCATATTTTTTGTAAAGTGCAAGAGGCTCGTATAGATGATCTGGTAATTTCCGATCATGCCCCAGTGTGGATTTCGCTAACTGGACCTCACTCTCTACTGCAGGCATTCCTTTGGAAATTCCCATATTATCTGGCTGATGATATCCATTTGGTGGATTTTCTCCGTGGAAAGTGGAAGGAGAATCAGCATCTTAATAAGGAGCATTTGATTGACCCTATTCTTTTCTGGTACACAGCGAAGGCAGTTTTGCGAGGGGACTTTATTGCCTATACGGTGCGTCGAAGGAAAATGTTAGACAAACAACTACCGTCCCTAAGTGCTCAATTAAAATTGGCAAAGGGCGCTTTGACGAAAGCCTATACCCGCCTTAACAAAGATTGTTTTCTCACTTTGCAAAGTTCTATTAACATCCTGTTACACCAGCGGGCGAAAAAGAGCTTAATTTATTATCAATACAAGCTATTTCAATTTGTCAATAAATCTGGCAGGCTGATGTCTAATTTGATACGTACACAATGGGGCTCACGTTACATACCAGCTATTCGAAACCCTTCTGGGCGAGTGGCATTTGATACCCCTACCATCCTGAAAATATCTTTATCGGTTTGAATCTTGGGATCCCATGGCCTGTACCCGATTCCCCTCTTCACTTAATTTGCCTTGCTTAACTCCGACGCAGCAACACTGCTTAAACCAACCCATTTTGGAGGACAAAGTGAGGCAAACCATTGGCCAAGAACATTAAGACCCCAGGCCCTGATGGATACACAGCAGAATTTTATAAGCCACTGACAGATTTATTAGTCTCTCCCCTCACTCACACCTTTAATGCCCTCCTCTCCACTGGTTCCTATCCTCCTCATACTAATATGGTGCACATCACTCTCATACCCAAACCCGGGAAGGACCACCTGTCTCCCACAGCCTATTGACTCATTTCACTATTAAATCAAGATAAAAAATTCTTGGCTACAATCTTAGCAGATCGATTGGTGTCCATACTTCCCTCCTTAATCAACCCCTGTCAGATAGGCTTTGTGCGGAAAAGATATGGCCATGGCACTTTGTACACAAGCAAGAGAGCCATACTTAGTAGAAAGTTTTGATGCTGAAAAAGCGTTTGATAGAGTCGAGTGGGGATACCTCTTTCATATCCTCCAACATATGGGGTTTGAGGGGCTTTTTATGGCTGCGGTTCGGTCATTATATCACTCTCTGACTGCTGTGATTATAGCCAATGGGTTGCGATCCGAGAATTTCCCCATCAGTAGGGGTACTAGACAGGGCTGCCCATTGTCTCCACTGCTATTTCTTATTCAGCTTGAACTTTTTTTGCAAATGATCCAGCAAGCTCGAGAAGTGCAGGGAATCCATTTTGCTTCAGAAACCTTTAAATATGCTGCGCTCGCTGATAATCTACCGGTGTTTCTAATCCATCCCATGGCTTCCCTCCCAGCTCTCTTACCGATATTCACAGACTTTGGATTATTTTCAGGCCTTAAACTCAACACAGATAAGTCAGAGGCCTTAGCATACCTTCACACAGTACGGGCTAACTGGGAGGGTCCATTTCCCCTCCTGTGGACGCAGGGGAAGCTAAGATATTTGGGGGTCTGGCTTTCAACCCGACTGTCTCAACTTTACTCCTTAAACATAACTCGATTGCTTACTGACACCCAAGAACGTCTAAGACCTGGAAGTCCCTCCCCTTGTCCTTAGGTGGTAGAATTAACTTGTTTAAAATGGTGCTTCTCCCTCGGTGGCTTTATCTATTTCAGAACTTACCTTTGATTTTAAAATGCAGAGATCTCTTATGCTTGGAAAAGGGGATGCGGGCTTTTATTTGGCACGGTAAAAGAGCTCGGATCTCTTTTAGCCACTTGAAGGTACAGTGAAGGAGGGGGTGCCTGGGGATCCCAGACATGGGGCTTTACAGTTTGGCCAGTAATTTAAGACTGGTCAACGATTGGGTGTTAGGGGACGCCGCTTATGTGAACCTTTTGGCAGAGCAAACTCTTGCTGCCCCTCTAGATTTGCACTATGTGATTCAGGCTCCCAGAAGGGAACTGCCTTTTTCAGCCCCACTGACCACCTTAATAGCTCCAGTTCGACATGCCTGGCTGACACTTACCAAATTGCTGGCGCTGCCTTCACTGTGTGCCTACTTGCTACCAGTTCGGGGTAATGCAGATCAGCAGATTTCCAATGATGGGGTAGTCAGGGTATTGTACAACTGGGCCACGTATTGGATGATGCTGGCCAGTTGCCACCTTTGCATGAATTACAGGTGATGTACGGACTGAATGGCCTACAGGCTTTTCCTTACCAACAGATTCGCCATTATGTGAACTCCTTACCCCAACCTTCTCTGCAACCCACTGTTTTTCAAGCTAAATAAACGACAAACACCCTTGCTCTCCTGCTACAATAAGCAGCTGTGGCTTCAGAGAAGGATGGACCCCAGTCCGATGCTAGCTGAACACTGATGGAGTACTTACAGTGTCAGACACCTTGATACGTTCCAGTTTTCACTTATTACTCACAGTGTCACCCAATATGTATTTCCGTGAAATGCAATATAGGTTTTTATGGTGGGCGTTCATTTCCACCATGCTAGCCTTTCGCTTTCATTTGGTCTCCTCGCCAATGTGTGGGAAGTGTGGGCGAGCGGAGGGCTCACTCTCTCATTTGTTTTGGGCCTGCAATTATATTAAACAGTTTTGGTACAAGATCGTGCGATATCTGACGACCCTCTTAGATATTAACATAACACCCACACCTCAATTGCTGTTATTCGACAGTATCCCGTCTTCATTAATACGAGGGATGGGTTTGCACATCTTTGTTAAGAAAGCATGTTATATAGGGAAGAAACTCATCTTGCTGCACTGGAAGGACTCAGCTCCGCCCACCTTCTGGGCTTGGCGCAACCATCTTCATAGGATGATGCAACTGGACTGTTTGGTGTCCAAAACCTCACCTGCTCAACGCTGGAAGTTTTTACAGTTCTGGGACCATTATGTTCAATCCTTGCCGCATAGATCCAGGAGTTTGATTCTGAACAATTGATGGACTGCATCCAGATTCTTTTCTAAGTACCTGAGCGCCTCTCTACATTACTGTATTGATTAAGGTGGCTTTCATCTCTGTCTTCTAAATGGGGGGTGGGGGATGCCCTGAAAGGGGAATAATTTGCGGGAGATAAATGGATTGGTTATGCTGTTCTCTTGTTAATCCTGATGGCATTAATCTGTGTGGATGCATAAGGATTCCTGCACCCACGCAGCGGTTATATGTATTTTACATGTAAAACAATAAAAGTGCCATTAGATCCATAATTAGCCTTCTCCACTAAGCCATCATTAGGGTGAAAGTCTCTCTCCCAGGTCAAGAATGTGCCAATTCAAAAAATCCAATTGGATATTTTCCACTCCTGCTATATGAGCTGCTCAACGCACTCATAAGTGCTTCTCCATCCAATGGATAAAAGGCTCACGTCTTCAGACATCTGCAAACTCCTAGTTCTGCTTAGCGATTCACATATGATGCTGCAGTTGCATTGTCCAAAAGGTTCACCTGGCCTGTCCTCGAATGACCGGGATGGCTCTCATCTCTAAATAACTGATGCACCAACTGGCCTCCAAAAAACTCCATGCTCATGGTGCAAATTAATCTCGACAATGAGGTCTCAATCCATACAGACTGGCATTGTTTGTCTATTCATATATCCAGATTCTTGTCACCAGTCACTGGTCTCTGCTGATAGGGGAAGCTTCATGGAGCAGAACTACGATTGAGATGCCCACCAAGAAGGGATTCATGTAATGGATGCATGTGAGCCCTTTCCCAAGTCACCAGGTCTAGGGTAACTGCTATAGAACCTAGAAATTGTAGATAGTCCCTTATTCTGGAACTCTAATCAGACATCAGATTATGCACATGGTTCTGAATCTTCCAAATTCTATCTGCTGTCATGTGCCCTTCATGTTGAAGCAAGCCTCCAGATATTCAAAGTACTGAGTGGCCTCTAACTTGCTTCTGGCAAAATTCACCATCCACTCAGCTCCTGCACGTGCCTTACTACCCAGCAGTACTAAGCTAACTTTCTACCAGCGACTTTGGACAACCAATCATCCAGATATGGATGCACTTCCATTCGGTGGGAATATGAAGAAAGGCCTCTGTTAAATCCAGGGATGTCAAAAACTCCTTCTGTCACACTGCTATCATGCCTGATCTCAGAGTTTCCATCTGGAAATGAGGAATTCACAATGCCCTATTAATCTGCTTCAAGGCCTGAATAGGCCAAAAGGTTCCTTACTACTTGGGAATCATGAAATAAATAAATACTTTCCTTGGCCCCGCTCTGGGACCAGAACAGCGATCAGCCAGTCTGGCAGAGCCAATTCAGCATAATCTGGACCACCTCCTACTTTAAGCAGGAATGACAGTGAGACACCAGAAAGGCATTTTAAATAGGTCAAGAAAATTCCAGTGTGTAACCATCTCTCATGACTTCCAGAACCCACCAATCTGAAGAAATATGGACTTACTTCTGGGAAAATAGGGCTAAGTGACTGCCTATTGGAACCTCTGGAAAAGGGGCCCTCCAGCTTCACTGGTAACAAGTATAGTTGGCACTACTTGCATTCCCATCTCGTCAACCTCTTCTTTCCCCCAGGGCTAGGACCTACAAAATGGCCAGTTTAATTAAGAAGCAGCAGCCTTTCAAAGGTGGTAATGTCTAGCCTCCCTGAAGCAACTCTGAGCCAGAGTATACCAATCAGAACCACTAGACCTATCTTTTAAAAGCCTAGGAAATTTAGATTCCCCTGAATCCTTGGCCAACTTCTCCAAATCCTCTCCAAAAAGGAAATTTACCTTAAATGGAAGTTTCGAAAAGTGCACCTTGGAGGCTGAATCAACCACTCAGTTCCTCAGCCAGAGCAAGTGATTAGCAGCCATCACCGAAGCCATCCTCCCTGCAGATGCCCAAATAAAATCATATGAAGTGTCTTTATATATCCAGCTATCTAAAAGCTGGACAAGTCTATCTCGCGAAGTTTAGGACAGGTCAATAGCCCGACCAGATTTACCCGGATAAGTTATTTGGCAAACTCTGAATATCGGGGTTAGCTGGACAACTCAACAACTCTCCATTATGTCCCAGGGTGCCCACCACTTAGCCGGCTAAGTACTTATCTGGCTGAATTGTAGCTGCTGATCCTGAGCAGATATTCAGCTGCCTTCACTTAGAAAGATAAGTTTCAACTTAGCTGGCTAAGAGGCACTGAATATCTACCTCAAAATGTTTAATACTGTAGACAAGTGGATTTAAAGTATAGCAGTTAGTGATAGTGTAAAACTTCCTTTTTCTTTCCCCTGTTTGTGAATGCTTTTCTGATAGTTCTGCGACTTCAGGATATTGTGAGGTCCCAGAGTCCCCAGAAACCATCATGGAGTAGCTTGTGAATACGGCACCTGCCCAGAAGCAAGAAGAAAACCCAGTTGGCAGTGAGAGGTTGTCAGGAGAGAGGCACATGTGCAGGTCCAGGAAAGGCCTTTGCAGTGCTTGCTGGAACCCTCAAGTGGCCAAAGCATTAACCCCTGGTGAGTGGTAGTGATAGTAGGAGGCATTATGTGATACTACTTCACCTGAAAACATAAAACTTTCCAGTGAATTCCATTCTAAATGCCAAAAGAATTTGGGATACCTCATCTAAACAAGTGATCTACTTACATCCCCCTCACCATCCAGACCATGACAGCTAGAGATTGGATGTTGAAGTGGAACAAAAATGCCTGGTATAGCATAAATAAGGCTGAAGTAGACCCTAACCTGACTGACTTCCTGAGGGACAGATTCCATAAGAACTGAAAACAAATTTGTCTTAGACAAAAAGTATCAGAATTCCCTGTGAACAAAAACATGCTATGAGTATTAGAATAACAGAGTTCCCCGATCTGTTCTGAGTTTTACCAAGATCTTTGCCAAGGTATTGAGGGAACATAGAGAAGTCCTGGCAGCTCCATTGGCTGACCTTTCCAATGCTTCTTTAGAGTCAGGAATAGTGCCAGAGGATTAGAGAGGGGAAGATATGGTTCCTATCCACAAAAATGGAAGTAAGGAGGAGGCTGGCCAGTTAGTCTGACCTCTATGATGAACAAATTAATGGAACTGCTGCTAAAACAGAGGATAGTGCAGTTTCTGGAATCCAATGGATTGCATGATCTGAGAAAGCATGGTTTTAACACAGATAAATCTTGTCAGATGAATCTGATCAATGTCTTTGATTAGGTAACCAGAGAGTTGAATTAAGGAAGAGCACTAGACGTAGTGTACTTGGATTTAAGTAAGGTTTTTGACATGGCACTACACAGAAGGTTTATAAATAAACTGAGCACCCTTGGTTTGAAACTTAGAGTGACTGACTGGGTTAGAAACTGGCTGAGTAGGAGGCAAAACAGGGTAGTGGTAAATAGAGTTTATGCTGAGAAGGCGGCATTACTAGTTGTGTGCTTCAAGCATCAGTCCTAGGACAAATTCTTTTCAACATTTTCATGTGTGACATGGTGGAAGGATTGTCGGGAAAGGTTTATCTTTTTGCTGATGATACCAAAACCTGCAACAGAGTACACTGCCAGGAAGGTATGGAAAACATGAGAAGGGATCTAGCAAAGCTACTTTCAAAGGATGTAAACTGGTTGGAGTTGGTCCAAAGGGCAGCTACTAAAATGATCAGTGGTCTTTGTATTAAAGCATATGTAGAAAGTCTTAAAGATCTAAGCATGTATACGCTAGAGCAGGGGTGAGCAATTCCAGTCCTCGAGGGCCACAAACCTGTCGAGGTTTTAGGATATCCTAATGAATATACATGACATAGATTTGCATACAACTGAGGCAGAGTGCATGCAAATCTCTCTCATGCATATTCATTAGGGATATCCTGAAAACCAGACTGGTTTGTGGCCCTTGAGGACCGGAATTGCCCACCCCTGCCCTAGAGGAAAGGTGAGATAGAGGAGATATGATAAAGACATTCGAATATCTCAAAGGTTTCAATTCACAGGAGGTGAGCCTCTTTCAATAGAAAGGAGGCTCTAGAACAAGTGGTCATGGGATGAGGGTGAAAGGAGGTAGACTCAGGAATAATCTTAGGAAATATTTCTTTACGGAGAGGGTAATGGATGAATGGAATGGCCGCCCCGTGGAGATAGTAGAGGTAAAAACAGTATCTAAATTCAAGAAAGCACGGAATAAATACAGGGAATCTCTGAAGGAGTGATGGGAATTGTAAAGGCTAGATAAATTGGATGGATAGGCAGATCAGATGGGCCATATAGTCTTTTTCTGTTGTCATGTTTGTTTTTATGTTTACCAGAAATATTCAAAAGTTCATTCTGATCAGCAACACACACAATTATATAACCGATTCATGTGACTGATGAACCTGTTATCTTCAGAGAAAAAGGTATCATCTGAAAATTGTTTGCATACCTTACAGCTTTATTTTGGTACACTAACACAATGGCTATATTACTTCATTCATCATTGTTGACAAAGTGTGTTACACTGCCGTTTTGTGTTTTATAAATGTATTAACAGTACAGTTTGTTTCATAATTGTTCTCTTTAAACTTTATTAAAACATTTTTTCAAGTTTTAGGGCAAAAGTACAACTTTTATGGTACTATTAAACATTTAATACGGAACTATAAATAAGGACTGATGAGAAATACAATGTCCTATGCAGAGCAAACACTATGTTTAATAATCAATGAAGTAGTTTGATCCTACAAAAGGAAACCCCAAGCAACCCATAATGCGCTTCACTAATGCTATCTGAGCCATAGCTAGCTGTGGCATTTTCATAGAACAATTATAGACTGCCAGTAGGTAGCACCCAGCATATATATATACAAAACTATACAATAAAGGAGTTAAAGGGCTTACTCTCAGTTTAGTGATTTATTGTTGCATAAAGTGCACAATTTTTAGTACCATTTAATCCCTAAAGTAGTGAGATTTTGACATTCTGTTCTGTGAGATAAAATTGTGAATCATGCATACTCATATACTATTGATCGATTAAATGGGAAACTCTTTCTTTTTGCTTTATTTGGAATGTGAACAACCTGAAAGGAAAAATCTCTACATACAGAGGCCTATACAATAAAGTTTAACATGCACATAAAGGCCACTTTTCATGTAGTAAAAACAGCATGCTATGCAATATGTCCTTAACGTGCATGTTAAGACGGTCCCCCAACATGTTAATATATATACATCAATGTAAATTAGGGAGCATTATAAGCAAATGGTGCTTTGCTGGGCTCATAGTGCTCATAGTTGGGTTGGGTATGGGAAAACTGAGTTGCTTACTTATATCTAGTGTTCTCTGTAGATAGCAAGATAATCAGCCTCACTGTGCCAACATGGAGAATTTTTCTCAAACAGAAAAGCCTAGAAGATTTTCCAAACATGCATGGACATTCCTTTGCAATTGCTGCTGCACAAACCTCTTCAGTTTTAAATCTAATCAGAAAAATTCCAAAAGGGAAGAGTGCATGTGTGTCTCATTATCGTGCTGTCTAAGGAGAACACCCATTACAGGTTAATCTCCATTCACAACCAGGATGAGCAGTCACACAAGTGGGAAACCCTAGCTATGGGATGCCTTCCAACAGAAAGGGAAAAATAAATAAAAATCACCAACATGTGGGACACTATATTTTCATGGGACAAAACCCTTTTCAGATTTCTTTTTTTTTTTAAAGATGACCCAAAATAATAAAAATAGGCCCTGCAGGATGGAGTTGGATTCCAACCCTAAAATAGACTGGCCAAATCTGCTGTCTCATCACAAGTCAATATCCATACAATAATAGATGTAAATGTATGGACAAAAATCCACGTCACAGTCTTGCAAATCTCAATAGATGCCAATTGAAGACAGGCAACTGGCATAGTAATGGCTATGGCATTATGAGCCTAAATTTACCCATCCAGTGTTAAACTTCCTTGGAAATAATAGAAGGTGATGCAATCTGTTATTCAATAAGGGGCGGATTTTAAAATGAGCGCGAATAGCCTACTTTTGTTTGCGCTCCAGGTGCAAACAAAAGTACGCTGGATTTTAGTAGATACGTGCGGAGCCGCGCGTATCCGCTAAAATCCTGGATCGGCGCGCGCAAGGCTATCGATTTCGTATAGCCGGCGCGCGCCGAGCCGCGCAGCCTACCCCCGTTCCCTCCAAGGCCGCTCCGAAATCGGAGCGGCATCGGAGGGAACTTTCCTTTGCCCTCCCCTCACCTTCCCCTCCCTTCCCCTACCTAACCCACCCGCCCGGCCCTGTCTAAACCCCCCCTTACCTTTGTCGGGGGATTTACGCCTCCCTCCGGGAGGCGTAAATCCCCGCGCGTCAGCGGGCCTCCTGCGCGCCGGGACGCGACCTGGGGGCGGGTCCGGAGGGCGCGGCCACGCCCCCGGGCCCGCCCCCGGAACGCTCCCGACACGCCCTGAAAACGCCGCACGGTTCGGGTCCGCCCCCCAACACGCCCCCCGACACGCCCCCTCCGAAAACCCCGGGACTTACGCGAGTCCCGGGGCTCTGCGCACGCCGGTAGGCCTATGTAAAATAGGCTTCCCGGCGCGCAGGGCCCTGCTCGCGTAAATCCGCCCGGTTTTGGGCGGATTTACGCGAGCAGGGCTCTGAAAATCCGCCCCTAAGAGAGGATACATTTGGCTATAGCAATTCCTGACCTGTTTAGGTCAAAAGAAACAATAAGTTGATTGGAGTTTCTAAGAGCTTGAGTCCTCTCCAAATAGAAAGCATGGGCTTTCACACAATCCAAATTGTGTAGGCTTATTCACTCTTTTGAGCATGGCCTTGAGGCCATTCATGGAAAAAAGGCAAAATATCAAATGTCTATAAATAATAATAAAAAAATGTTGGTAGAGCAACTGGCTGATTAAGGTGGAAGTCCCATACCACCTCAGGTAAGATCTTAGGATGAGTGCACAGTTCTACTGTATTATTATAAATGTTTGTATGAAGTAGATAAATCACTAGGGCCTAGAACTCATTAACTCTGGGCCACAAAAATATGAACTTTTAGAACAGATACTTGAGCCCACAAGAGTTCAAAGACTTGAAAATGGCTGGGAAAGTGCCACATTGAAGTCTCAAGATACAGCGGGTGGCTTAAAGGAAAGCTTCAGTTGAAGCCAGCCCCATATAAATCTGACAACAAGGGACTGTACAGAGATGGGATTTCCTTCTATATAATTACGATAAGCACCAAATGCACCGAGTGAACTCTAATGGAGTTAGTCTTTAGTCCAGATTCTGCAAGATGTAGAAAGTACTCAAGTAGTTTTTGTGTGAGGCATGAGAAAGGGTCTAGGGCCTTGCTCTCACACAAGATGGTAAATCTCTTTCACTTCAACCGGGATTCCTTTCAACTCAACATCACATTCAACATCCAGTCTGTAAGAGCTAGAGACTGTATGGTGGAGTGAAGATGTCTCTCTTGGTCCTGTGTGATCAGGGTTGGAACATTTTCCAACTGAATTGGTCTCCTGAGAAATAATTCTTGAAGGAGAGGTAATCAAATCTGTCTTAGTCAGTGAACAGCCAATACCCATTCAGAATTTAATTCTCAGTGGGGACTGGTCATTCACCTGTCAGTGAAGAGCCAATCACTACACAATGAAGTGAATAAATTAATACAAAAGTGCCCAGAGCTGTCTGAGGAACAGGCACTTTTATATTAAGAGAGTGGGAGGAGGTAAGAGATTGTACTCCTCCTGCTCTGCATTTCTGCAACTTCTGAGAGTCCTGGGTTGGAGAAGGGGGTTTGGGGGTGTCAATTTGGGGAGTGGGAGGGGATCCACTCTTCCTACTCTGAATTATTATTTTATTTTTTTTTAAATCAGGAATGGAAATGAGGGCTCTAGTTATTTTCTGTGTGGGACCAGGAAGGAGCAGGGAGTTGCCACCACTAAATATTCTTCATGTGGGATCGGAAAGTGGCAGGCACGGCATCTCAGTCCTTTGTTGTTTTTAAATTTTGTGCTTTAACATTTATTCAGCTAACTTTAGGACTGCTATGTAAAAGCCCTAAAGTTAGCCAGATAAGTTAACAAGATAACACTGAATATTGGTGTTATCTGGCTAACTTAGGTAGATAAATCCGCTCCACCCCAGAACACCCCCAAAATGCCCCTATATTATCTGGCTAAATTTTAGCTGGATAATGACTTATCCAACTACAATTTAGCTGGATGAGTGCCTATTATATTGAAAAGTGAGCATTTAGCCAGGTAACTCACAATTTACTCAGCTAAATGCCTTTGAATATGGACATCTTTGTGATTTGTTTTAATTATATTTTAATTTGTATAATAACACTGAGCTTTCTTTGTTATACTGCAATCTATAAATCAAATGTATAAATAAATACATCTTCAATCCCTAGGCTTTGAGCACCAAAGAGGAACAGCACCGTGGCTCTAGTGCCTCTGCATTTGCCGTGACCCTTTGAGGCCGTCAATATGAAGGAATCCATCTCCTGTGATAAGTGGGAAGTGTGCCTTGCTCCGGGACCTCTTCTTAGGCTTCAGCTCTAAGGAATGTGACTGGTTCTGATAAGCTACCAGTAGAAAGCAGAGCTCCTTGGTCCTTTGGTGCTGATACCATTGGTGCCAATGGAATGTTAGATATAAATGTTAAGTAACTTCATCTTTCGAAACTTGACAGCCTGAAGAGAAACCTTAGTGCAGACATTACAATTAGGAACATTATGTTCAAGCCCCAAACACCTGATGCAACCTCTATGATAATCTGTAAGGACATCCTTCAATTGCATATGATGCATCTCTTGAAGCTGATGGCCTGCTTTACTGTCACTGTGAGAAAAATAATTAAGGAGAAATCATACAAAATTTTGACAAGTACTATGAGGCTGACACAAAGCCAAAAAGAGAGAGCTTGGAGGATCAGTGATGACAAAAAAGGGAAAAAAACCCCTAACTAGTGAAACTACAAAGATGACCGAGGAGGCCTGCAACAAAAAAAAAAGCAAAAAATAATCACCGAAGACAAAAAAAAATCAAATTTCCAATCAAAATGACTGAAAAGACTCCTGCAGCAGTGGGAATGCAGGCTCAGGAAAGTTTTCTAGGTTTTCTATGCTCTGAAAGAAAATCTCTGCTTTAGCGCTATTGGAAGGTATCACCCACTTGTGTGACTATCATCTGGCTTGTTAACAGAGATTTTATATGCTTATCTATTCAAAGTGGAAAAATTGCAACTGGGCAGACTGGATGGGCCAATTTGATATTTTTATATCATCATTTAGTAAGGTACTATTTAAGCACCATATGGGGACCTCCCCCTCCCCCTCATGGCAGCTTCCCATGAATGAAAACCTATTTTCACTCATGGGAAGCTGCCGTGGCGTAGTTATTAAGCCCTGCTGGAATCTTTTCTTGGAAAGTTTGGATGGATATATCTGAGCAACAATATCTTTCATCATAAAACAGAGCAAAGATGAGACCTTCATGAAGCAGCCATATAGTGAAATGCAGACTATCAGGATTGGAGCTGAAGCACCAGGATTACATATTCTCAAGAAGCTGGTTTCCTTATGGTATATGAGATACATATTTTTTTTCACTGTTACTCTGTTTTTGATTATTTTCTTTGGGCTGTGTATTAGAGGGTTTGCAAGAAAAGTATAAAGCATACTATAATTAAATGAAATCATGTGAATCTGGGTTTTTTTTTCACTAGGTGATAATGTGACAATGTGTTAATGTAATACACTTCACAGCATGCATGATTGCACCATAAAAATGAAAATAAAAATGAGAAGGCAACATGGTAGACAAGAGAGACTGTGTATCTTGTGAGACAGTTTGAATAACTTCACAGTTGTTCAAAGGCTCAGTACGTTGAGTGATTAGCTCTTTTGTGGTTAGTACTTTAAATTTACTTATAACTAGTAGTAATATCTTGCATCAGCTTGAAAATGTAACTTTTAAGTTGCTATCTGTAAGTGACTAGGAAAGAAATCTCCAATTACATCACCAACACAGAGGGGGCAATTTTTGTTTGTAAACTTCTGAGTTTGTTAAACTTTAATAACTTACATGTTTGATCTTTTTCTTGTCAATTTTAGGCATGCCATTCTTACATGGGAATATCCATCTCCCAGGGCAACTTTTCCCCCAAGGGAAGAATACAATTTTAGCATATGTTACAATACAGAAATATGTATGGGGGTTTTGTGCACAATTTCTGTGGCATGAATGAATAGCTTGAGAGTAGGACCCTTATTCCATACCAGAACAAAAAGAATAGGATGTAAAAGGAAAAGAATGACAAATTTGTCATGACATACCCTGGACCACCAGAACTTAGAGAATACGGAACAGCAGAAAAAGAACAAAAGAAACAATGAAAAAGACAGACATGCTAAAATAAATATGTAGGTTAACCATATATGCACATAAATGGCATTTTGAAAATTACTCTGTGGATTGTACGTGTTGAGGGGGGCGGAATCATTTACGTGCATACTTTTGTTTTTCTGAAGCATACACATAAATCTCGGCATGAACATTTATACCTGCTCTCTAGCAGATAACAATGTGTGTGCCTATGCCGTGCTACAGTATGCATGGGCCTGCTTATGTTCGCAGTGGAGTTGCACGTGCAAGTCTGCTTTAAAAATTAGGGCTGAAGTCCGCTTTACCCTAAGTGGGCTTTTCTATAAATGGGCTTAAAGAGTGCTCAAAGAGAGGAAATATAAAATAAATGATGCTACAGTTGTCATCAGTGTTATGTTAACAATGTGGGGACATAGTATAATTTAAAAAAAAAATCTAAAAAATGTGTTTTCTCTTTTACATAACAGGGAATCAGAACTCCATGAGGTATGCTACTCTAAAGCTCACTTAGATGGTAACAATCAAACCTAGAACCTTTCTAAGTTTACAGAAAATTTAGTAGCATGTCTAATTGCATGAAAAAAGAACAAATTAATTTATACCAAGTATCTATTCAATAATTAAATGGTCCCCTCCCCCCAGCACACAGTCTCTTTTCAATTGTGCAATGAAAAAGAATTATTAGTATAATTCGTCAATTTCCCAAATCCATGCACAGAATGGAAGAGGAAGGATGAGCTGATTAGTTAAAAACACAATACCTCCAAAGAACCAAACAGGTCTAGTTTTCATGATATCCACAATGAATATTCAAAATTACATTACATTAGATAGGAAAATTTGTTCTTACCTGCTAATTTTCGTTCCGGTAGTACCACAGATCAGTCCAAACAGCTGGGTTTTACCTCCCTTCCAGCAGATGGAGACAGAGAAAAAATTCGAGAGCACCCCCTCTTAATCTGGTGTGTCAACTGCATCTTCTCAGTACTAATGATTACCAAAGCAGAAAAGTATATGTAAAACAAACAAACAAGGACAAGAAGGAAATGAGTAAATCAACTATGACCATGAAAAAATCTGTGAACAGGATAAGGAGAAACCTGTTCCCCTTTAAGAACCTGTAACGGAGTTCATGCGGACTCTCAAACCTGACCACCACCAATGGGCAGGAATCTGGACTGATCTGTGGTACTACAGGAACAAAAATTAGCAGGTAAGAACCAATTTTCCTTTCCCTGTACGTACCCGGATCAGTCCAGACAGCTGGGATGTACCAAAGCTACCCTACCTGGGGTGGGACTTGAGAGTCCCGTTCGAATGACACTGCTTTCGAAATTGTTGACATCCGGAGCCTGGACGTCCAAACAGTAGTGTCTGGAAAAAGTGTGCAGAGATTTCCATGTCGCCGCCCTGCAAATTTTTTGTAGCAAAACTAACTGGCACTCTGCCCAGGAAGTAACCGGCGACCAAATGGAATGCGCTTTTAAACCTTCAGGGACAGGCCATCCTTGACAAATATAAGCAGAAGCAATAGCCTCCTTCAACCACTGAGCTATAGTCGCTTTGGACACTTTATGTCCCTTGTTAGCACCATTCCAGAGAACAAAAAGGTGATCGGAGACCCGAAAAGCATTAGTAACTTCAAGATAACGTAAGAGGATTCTCCTAACATCCAAGCGCCTCAGTTCTCTAGCGTGCGGCGCGTCCAACTCAACATTGGTAAAAGCCGGAAGTTTCAATGACTGATTCAAGTGGAAAGCTGAGGCCGCCTTTGGCAGAAAGGAGGGAACCAGTTGAAGTGAGACCCCAGTATTGTAAATTCATAAAAAAAGGTTCCCTGCATGAAAGAGCCTGAAGTTTCAGAGCAAATTGCCACCAAAAACACCATCTTCAGAGTTAAATCCTTCAAGGTGGCCTGCTTAAGAGATTCAAAAGGAGCGCACAGGACTCTGAGAACCAGATTAAGGTTCCAAGACAGACATACCGGATGAACTGGGGGATTCAAATGTTTCGCCTCCTCGGAGGAAACACACCACATACAGATGTGCCACCAAGACCACCTAATGAAGCTTGCCTCTCAAGCATCCTAAAGCCACAACCTGCACCCGGAGGGAATTAAACACCAACCCTTTACTGAGGCCTTTCTGTAATAAAGCTAGAATCTGCGCCACTGAGGCCTGTCGAGGCAGAGTCCCCTGTTCGCAATACCAAGATTCAAAGACCTTTCAGACCTGGCATAAGTCAAAGAAGTAGAGGTCTTTCGGGCTCAAAGCAGGATAGTGATAACATCTTCAGGATAGCCCTTCTTTCTTAACTGTTTCCTTTCAAAAGCCAGGCCGCTAGACAAAAGCAATCTACTTGGTCGAAAAATATAGGGCTTTGCCGCAGTACGTATGGAAAATGGCTCAGACGAAGGGGTCCGTCCACTGTGAGACTGACTAGATCGGCGAACCAGGGCCTCTGAGGCCATTCCAGAGCCACAAGGACTACCATCCCTGGGTAAACTTCTATTCTCCTCAGGAGATTGCCAATCAGTGGCCATGGAGGAAATACACAAAGCAGAACATTGTGCGGCCAGGGAAGCACTAGGGCATCAACCCTTTCCGCTCCATGTTCCTGTTGGTGACTAAGTAACGTGGTGCTTTGGCGTTTGTCCGAGTTGCCATTAAATCCATATGAGGAGTACCCCATCTGCGTGAGATGAGGGTCATTGCTTCTGATGATAGCTCCCACTCTCTGGGGTCGTCTTTGGCGGCTTAGAAAATCTGCTTGTACATTGTCAGTCCCCGCTATGTGAGATGACGCCAGCAAGGCCAGGTGTTGTTCCACTCAGGACATTAACAGTTCCGCTTCCCAAGCTACCGGATGAATCTTGGTTCCTCCTTGATGGTTGATGTAGGCTACTGCTGTCACATTGCCCGAAAGATACTGGAGCCGGTTGTGCAAGGGCGGGAGAAAACTCTGTAAGGTTAGACTCACCACTCTGGTCACTAGGCGATTGATGGACTACCATGCCTTTTTCTTCGCCCATTCTCCCTGAACCGACTGGGACTGGCACACTGCCCCCTAACCCGAGGCTGGTGTCCGTGGTCACTATCACCCACTGAGGCACTTTGAGGTCCACCCCATGCCTCAAGTGGACACGGGCAAGCCACCATCTAAGACTGGACCTGGCGGACTCTGTGAGCGGTAAAGCCATCTGGAATTCCTCCGACATCAGATCTCAACGGGATAGCAGCGCTTTCTGTAAGGGCCTCATATGAGCAAACGCCCACGGGACCAACTCCAGAGCAGATGCTAGAGAGCCAAACACCTGCAAGTAGTCCCAGACTCTGGGAACTGAGGTCATCATAAGTTGTTGAACCTAACACTGGAACTTGGTGATCGATCCTCCATGAGGAAGACTCTGCCTAGACGGGTATCGAAACGTGCTCCCAAGAAGTCCAGAACCTGAGAAGGGCAAAGATGAATCTTGGACTGGTTGACAACCCAACCGAGGGACCTCAGATGGTGCATGATCTTTAGTACCGCTTGCTTGCAGAGCTCATCGGATTCACGCAGATGAGCCAGTCGTCCAGATATGGGTGAACCAGTACATCCTCCCTTCGGAGGGCTGCCGCCACTACTACCATCACCTTGGTGAACGTACATGGAGTGGTAGCCAGACCGAAGTGAAAGGCACAGAACTGGAAATGCATTTCAAGGATCTTGAATTGGAGGAATCTGTTGATCCTCGTGGATTCCGATGTGTAGATATGCTTCCGTGAGATCTAGGGAAGCAGAAACTCTTCCAGGGAGTAAGGATCCATCTGTGCCATCTGGGTTCCTATTGAGAAGACCAGCAGCAGATTTAGGCGTACCCTGACACTTACTTGCAGCACCGGGCATGTGGAATTTCATCGCCTACGATCTGAACTGTCAAGATTGAAGTCCTTGAAAAAATTCAATCCAAGAAAAGGCAGAGGGATCCATGCCAAAACAAGGGGGCACCTGTCCTGAGCCCACTGAACTACCTTCCGCTGCTGAAAAACCAGTTAGGGGAGCTCCAAATTCAGGTGACCCTTATGGCAGCTCTTTTTCCTGTCCTGCATCAGGCTCGGAAGAACCAGGCTTAGCAAAATCGGATGAAGGCAGTTCCCCCCGAGCCTCCAAGCAACACTGACACAAATTAGAGGGAGCACCAGGCTGAAATGCCTGAATATGACAAGTAGCAAAGAGGGTAAGGTGCTTAGGTTTCTTTGCTATAAGTGCCACAGTCTATCAGTATGCAGTAATAAATGTCTGAGGAGTGTGCATCCAGCTGTAATCTCACTGCAAAAAATTAGGTGTCCAAAATTTAGGAGCTCAACACTGTGCCTTGATGGGTGCCCAAAAATTGGGCTCCCACGAGGTCGTACAGACTTGCGCGCACAGATAAGCATGTGTGAATGAACGCATAGATAAACACCCCTAACCAAGAGGATGTCCAATCAGGTGCCCAACTAAGCGTCCAAGTAAGTGCCCCACTAGGCGCAGAAATTGAATGTACACTTGGACGCTCTCACACAAACTGACAGAACTGAAGAGAGCAGCCTATTGCGCACGAAAAAGCATGCAAAACACCACCTCAGCCTACCAAGTTGCAAACAAGAAATGCCTGAAAGCGGGGCCTAGCCAAAAGGCTGCTCAACCCACCAGGCTGCTCACGTCCCCCAAACTCCCACGGAGGAGGAAATGAACATTAGATTGGCGCGCCAAGCACAGAGACCGAATGAGAGAGGAACCCTACAAAAACTCACCTCCCTCTCTGATTATATATATATATTTTTTTTTTACTTTTTACCTGGGCTCAGCCCATCCCGGCTGAGTACAGAATTGGTCTCTAGTTGTGGGAGGAGAGGGCGTATACCTTCACCGCTGCCCTTGGCTTCTGCACAAGCTGCCTTTCAGCTGCTTTTTTTTTTTTTTTTTAAACAGTTAAGTCCAAGCCGGCTGAAAACCAGTTACCGGAGCAAGGTGCTCATCTGAGGGAGAGATCCTAGGATATCACCTCAGGAATTCTCGACTGAGGTAGGGATCATATGATATCACCACAGAAGAGCAGGGCAAATTCAATTTTCCTTCTTCTTTTCTCCTTCTAAAATTTAAAGCAATCCCCAGTAGGCAGATGCATGTCCACCATCTGCTGGAGGTGGAGAATACTGACGGGCTGATGTCAGTGCATACACTGTGATGTCAGTTTTGCTCAGTCTCCATCTGCTGGTAGAGGTGCATATCCCACTTGTTTTGGATTCATCTATCTGAATACTAAGAAAGACTGTAGATTTAAATTTGAGCATGAGTGAATATCTGATGCCACTTATAAGGATATTTTTGAAATATTTATGAATACTGGTCTCTTTCTTTAATATGTGATAGTTCATTTTTTATGAAGGATTCCCTGCTCTTTCTTTGTTTCATTACTATGTAGCTTGCTCCATCTCAGGAATTTCCTTTCCATCCATGAAAAGACTCTTTGTGGTCCCTCGGGACTTGTAAGAATGGAAATTTAGGACAGTAATGTCTCAATTCTTTAAATTGCTGCTGCTGCATGGGCTCCTTGGGTGTCCCATGGTGCTTATTCTATGGTAATCTCTGGGGCTTAAACTTTAGGGTACCCATCTTGCGTGGGATAAACACTGTGGATCCATAAAGTCAAGAGGCCGCCAATGAAGAGTGGGTGACTCGCCAGAATGATGGCTACTGCCTGGAGACAATACCTTTATTCAATAAACATACACATGGTTACTGTGACTCCAACATCGCTCTAAGCTTCAACAGCAAGAGGAAATGTGGAAAAAAAGATTTGCACTCACAAAGACGGGAGTAGCTGGCTTGTTACGGCGGTTACTACCCCAAACCAAATAAGCCTGATACTTCACTTTCAATGCATATCCAGCATAGTTCTCTGCTTCAACGGCAGGGGAGAAGAAAAACTGATACTTCACACATCCAGCAGAGCTCTCCGCTTCAACGGCAGGGGAGAAGGAAAAAAAAAAAAAGGGTTCACACTCACAAAGCGGGGAGTAGCTGGCTTGTTACGGCGGTTACTACCCCAAACCAAATGTGCCTAATACTTCACTTTCGATGCATATCCAGCATAGCTCTCTGCTTCAACGGCAGGGGAGAAGAAAAACAACCAATAAGGGCTGTATAACATAGTCTGGGAAAAAAACAAATGAGCATGGGTGTAGCTTGCTTATTGCGGCGGTTACTACCCCTACTACCCCTAACTAATCAAGCTAGATATTTCACTTGGATGCAGCTCCATCACTGCTCTCTACATTAATGGTGGGGGAGGAAGGGAAATAGAACCAAGAGCTAAGAGAAATAAATAAGTATGAGAGAAAAAATGTGTGAAGCTTGCTGGGCAGACTGGATGGGCCGTTTGGTCTTCTTCTGCCGTCATTTCTATGTTTCTATGTTGCACTTCTAGAGTAGCTTCCCTAGCAACCATATAAGTGCAGGGCTTGGGTCATGTAGGCTGCTACCATGATCCGGGCAGAAGACCTTTCATATCTAAGGTACCATGAAGGTGGAAGGGTTAGGGTTGGGGTGGTGGGGATGGCCAGCAAGGCAATTTGTGTTGTATTTTTGACTGGATTGGGAAGTGGGCAGGGGGAGGCTGTATCAGCCCTTTAAAATTAACTTTTTCAAGATGTTTGAGGGGTTTCGGGGAGGGGGGAAGGGTCCTGGACTCAGCCCGGCAAGGTCCTGGTTTTAGTGTGTGTGGGATGAAAGGTTCTGGATTTTCCCCAGCAGGGCCCTGAATTTAGTGCGTGTCGGTGGAAGGGGAGGGGTGGGGGGAGGAGGAGAGGAGAAGGGAACTATAGGGCTACTAGCCCCACAATGTTTTTTTATTATTTTTTTTTTTTTAAATGCACCTTGGCACTTAACCAGATATATTCTTTTAAATATAGCTGGTTAAGGATAAACTTATCTAGCCACATGGGGCAGAAAAATGTTATACTTGCTAGCAGACACGTCTTCAGTTAGCCGAATAACTTATTCAGCTAAGCCGGCTAAGTTATTCAGCGATTTCAACCCCACCCCAGAATGCCCCCAATATGCCCCTTTCTTTTTTGGATAAATCTTAGCTGCATAATGACTTATCCAGCTATCTTTTAGTCAGATAAGCAAGGGGAATATTCAAAACTTGCAATTTAGCCGGATAAGTAACTCCTCCCTGAAACACTCATTTCTCACCCACCATTTAGTCACTAATTATGGCCAGATAGTCAGTTGTCACCAGTTAGCAGGATAATTACTTAATTATCCTGCTAACTTAATTATCCTGCTAAGTGGCACTGAATATCAATCTCTCTGCATATAAATGGCTGTTGAAACAACACCCAAAGAGGTAAATTTTCATTGTACAGAATAGGCAGTAATGAGGGTAGACTTGCTGAATCCCCACAAGTGTCTTTCTGTCCTCTGAAAGAATACACTTACTTTCACAATGAAGGTACCTTATGTTTGAACATCAGCTGGGTTTGTGCACGCTGAAAAGTACTGAAAAGTACATTGCAGTTAGGAGCCCTGTTGAAAATTTTCCCCAGATTGTACACAATGGAGGAGTTACTGTCTTACCCAATAGTTGGAAGTTCCTCTTCAACAACCAGGTCAGACAGAATGAAATGATGTTTTGCAATGAGGAATCTGTTCATCACGGATTCTCTAACCTGTAAACAGTACAGAACTATAGTTTCACATTTAGAATTAAAAATACTTAGGGATGCAATTTACTGATAATAAGCTCAAGAAACACATAGAACATATGGGGCAGATTTTAAAAGCCCTACGTGCGCCGGACCTATTTTCAAAAGGCCCGGCAGCGAGTGTAAAGCCCTGGGACGCGTGTAAGTCCCGGGGCTTGAAAAAATGGGTGATCCGGGGGCGTGGCCAGATGCCTCTGCAAGGCCGCTGGGCCAGCAGGCGTAACTTCTGAGACAAAGGTACGGAGGGGGTTTCGGGTTGGGGGGGCGGGAAAGGTAGGGGAAGTGAGGGGAAGGTTGGGGGGGGGGGAAGGGGAAGGAACGGAGAAAGCCAGCTGGTCTCCCCGAGGGCTCGGCACGTGCAAGTTGCACTAGTGTGCATCCCCTTGCGCGCGCCGACCCCTGATTTTATAACATGCGTGCAGCTGCGCGCGCATGTTATAAAATCAGTCGTACATTTGTGCGCACTGGGTTGGACGCACAAATGTACGCCACGCGCGTAGGTTTTAAAATCTGCCCCTATGTGTGCATATGTAAACAGTATATAGAGAGATGGAAAAATATTTTAAAAACTTGGACACCAACCAAAAAAGTTTTTTTTTATTTTTTATTTTGCTCATTAATATTATTTTGTTTTTGCTTTTTGATGCAAGTTTAGTTATGTCTGAATTTTTTTTTTGCTTGTTTTTTTGTAATTCTTGGATTTCTTATTTAGCTTTTTTTTTGTTTTATTTAGCATTTGGAGATTTTATTTACTTGTTTTTTTGTTTTTTCTATTAGTTTAAAGTTTTTTTTTGTGGGCATCTCCACTCCCTCCTTCCCTTCAATCTCTCTTCTTATGGGCAGCGAACAGCCATAGTGGTAGCAGTTTCACCTAATCCCAAGGCCTGTTCGCTTTTTTTTTTTAAACTATTTTCAAGTTTTTAGCATACAAAACCAGCAATAACAAGGCAAAACCATTGAAAAAGTCGTAACAAAAGGCAATATATAGTATATCAAGTAGCATGTATGCTTAATAATACAGAATTCAGTCCCACCTATTTGGCCCCCACTAGACCTTCATTAAGCTAACAACCCAGCTCAGCAAAATTGGAGATAAATGCCCCATACATTTTCATACTTGAAATTCTCTCCCTTCAAATCAAATCTCAACTTTTCAATATCAGCTAATATGCATACTTGTTCCCTCCAATAGGTAAGGCTGGGGTTGGACTTCCAAAATGTCGCTATCATAAAGCAAGATGCTAACAACAATTGCCCAACCAAAGCTCTGTGTTTTTAAGATCCAAGGATCCATCCCAGCATCCCAACAGTCCCAGAATGGGCCCAGTATGAACTGGCTGACCTAAGATATCGACCACCTCCCGAGCAACCCCCGATCAAATGTATCGTGTGCCCTGATAGTCTCACCACATATGGAAATAGGTGTCAGCCTCTCCACATCCTCTCCAACATGCTGTGAACACATTTGGAGAGCTCACCATATCTGGTCATTAGGTCAAGCAAGGCTTGTCCTGTCTTTGGTATTTCAGTCATATAAATAAGGACATCATCTGCATTCAGAGAAATCCACTGGTCCCTTCCCCCAAGGATGAATCCTAACATAGGAGCATGTTGCCTAACTACCAGAGCAAGTGGCTCTATTGCTAAGTCAAACTACAAGGAAGAAAGGGGACAACCCTGCTGAGTTCCACAAGATATAGGAAAAAAGGGAGAAAGAGAGCCACTGACAATTATTCGTGCTTAGGTTGAGCGTACATTGCCCACACCCACTGAATAAACATTCCTGGAATTCCAGCCTGTTCCAACACCGCAAAAAGAAAAGGGCAGGAAAGCCAGTCAAAGGCATTTTCTGCATTTAATGAGGTCACTAAGCCAGACATTCCTCTGTTTTTAGCGAGCTGCAGAATATTGAATCATCATCTAATGTGCTAGGTAGAAATGTTGGGATTACTACCTGATAATCCCCTTTTCCTTAGTGTAGACAGATGGACTCAGAACAAATGGGATAGTATCCGCGTGCTAGCAGTTGGAGACGGATCTGACGTCAGCACGGGGGCGTATATATCCCCACAGGAAGCGTAGCTATTCAGTAATCTTCCTTGCAAAAGCTGTTATAGATGTGTGTACTGACGCTCAGTTAAAAAGTGAAACAGGATTCCCCTGACCGATTGACAGGAGCTGGAGACCGCCAGCATTCCCAACCGGAAGGCGTGGACACCTGGTAGAGTGTACGCTCTTATGGAAACAGAGGACATGGCTTACCTTGAATCGGTGATACCCACGTACGCAGGCAGCTGGGCGGGATGCTGTGTCCATCTGTCTACACTAAGGAAAAGGGGATTATCAGGTAGTAATCCCAACATTTCCTGGCGTGTAGCCAGATGGACTCAGAACAAATGGGATGTACAAAAGCTTTACTCCCAGCCTGGGCGGGAGGCTGCCTGAGGCCCATGTAGTACCGCCCGCGCAAATGCCGAGTCCTCCCCGGCCTGAACATCCAGACGATAGAACCTGGAGAAGGTATGGAGGGAAGACCAAGTCGCCGCTTTACAGATTTCCGCAGGCGATAGCATCCTGGATTCCGCCCAAGATGCTGCTTGTGCTCTGGTAGAATGAGCCTTGACCTGTAGAGGCGGAGACTTCCCGGCCTCTA
This sequence comes from Rhinatrema bivittatum, assembly GCF_901001135.1. NCBI lineage: Eukaryota > Metazoa > Chordata > Amphibia > Gymnophiona > Rhinatrematidae > Rhinatrema > Rhinatrema bivittatum. Next base: position 197,665,057 of record NC_042615.1, read on the forward strand.
CGTACACTGCTCTGACAACTTCTTTAATCCAGCGGGCGATGGTGGGCCGCGAGGCCGCTTCACCTAGCTTCTTCCCGCTGTACAGGACGAACAGATGGTCCGTCTTTCGTAGGTCTTGTGTAAGTTCCAAATATCTGGGCAGCAATCTGCCAATGTCGAGATGGCGTAACAAACGCCCTTCTTCAGATTTCTTCAGACCCGCCGTGGTAGGCAAGGATATGGTTTGATTAAGATGAAACTGTGAAACCACCTTAGGTAGAAAGGAGGGAACCGTACGAAGATGGATAGCCTCTGGAGTGATTCTGAGAAAGGGATCACGGCAGGACAATGCTTGTAGTTCTGAGATGCGGCGGGCTGAACATACAGCCAGCAAGAATACCATCTTCAAAGTGAGGGAACGAAGAGACAGGCCCCGAAGGGGTCTGAAGGTGGATCCCGCAAGGAAATCCAAAACAAGGTTGAGGTTCCACAAAGGCACAGGCCACTTCAGTGGCGGACGAATATGCTTGACTCCCTGCAGGAAGCGAGAAACATCCTGGTGCTTGGCGATGGTCTTGCCATCCCTCCTGGGACCATAGCAAGACAGCGCAGCCACCTGAACCTTGATGGAGCTGAGGGAGAGACCCTTCTGAAGGCCATCCTGCAGGAAATCCAACACAATAGGGATTGTGGTTGCATGAGGATTGGTGCCGTGAGTGTCGCACCATGCTTCAAATACTCTCCAGATCCGGATGTATGTGAGGGATGTGGAAAACTTGCGAGCTTGGAGGAGGGTATCAATCACGGGCTCCGAGTAACCCCTCTTCTTCAATCTAGCCCTCTCAAGGGCCATACCGTAAGAGAGAATTGAGCCGGATCCTCGTGAAGAATGGGACCTTGCTGTAGAAGGTCCCGGAGAGGAGGCAGGGGAAGGGGCTCCCCTGCCAGTAGTCTTCTCATGTCCGCGTACCAGGGTCGTCTTGGCCAGTCTGGCGCCACTAGAAGGACTAGGCCCCGGTGTCTCCGAATCTTGCCGATGACAGCGCCTAGCAGAGGCCACGGAGGAAAGGCGTACAGTAGAGTCCCTGGAGGCCACGGCTGAACCAGGGCATCGATTCCGTGTGAGCACGGGTCGCGCTTGCGGCTGAAGTATCTGGGTACTTGAGCATTGGACTTGTCTGCCAGTAAATCCATGTCCGGAAACCCCCAATGATCCACAATCATCTGGAAGGCCGTGGGCGAGAGCTGCCACTCTCCCGGATTCAGGCTTTCCCTGCTGAGGAAGTCTGCTGTGGTATTGTCCTTCCCGGCGATGTGGACTGCGGAGATGTCCTGAAGATTCACCTCTGCCCAAGTCATCAGAGGGGCGATCTCCAGAGATACCTGTCGGCTTCTGGTTCCGCCCTGACGATTGATGTATGCCACCGTGGTGGCGTTGTCGGACATCACTCTGACTGCTCTGTTCTGCAGTCTGTGGGCAAATTGAAGGCATGCCAATCGGACAGCCCGGGCCTCTAGACGGTTGATGTTCCACGCCGACTCTTCTCTGTTCCACCGCCCTTGCGCGGTGAGTTCTTCGCAGTGTGCGCCCCAGCCGCTTAGGCTGGCATCTGTGGTGAGCAAAATCCACGTGGGTGAGGACATCTTCGATCCCCTGCTCATGTGGTTGGACTGCAACCACCACCGTAACTGGGTCCGTACTCGGGCTGGTAGAGGTAGGTGCGTGGAGTAGGTCCGTAGACGGGGGCTCCAGCGAGAGAGCAGGGCGTGTTGGAGAGGTCTCATATGGGCCCGCGCCCAGGGCACCACTTCCAGGGTGGATGCCATGAGACCAAGAACCTGCAGATAATCCCAGGCGGTGGGTCGACTGGCTCCCATCAAATACTGGATACGCTGCTGAAGTTTCAGCGTCCTCTTGGTGGTGAGACTGACCGTGTCTGCCCGGGTGTCGAACTGTACTCCCAGGTATTCCAGTGACTGGGAAGGCTGTAGGCAGCTCTTGCCGAGGTTGATAACCCAGCCCAGGCTTTCCAGAAGGGCTATCACTCTGTCGGTGGTCCGAAGGCTCTCCTCTCGAGACTTTGCCCTGATCAGCCAGTCGTCTAGGTAGGGATGGACCAGAATTCCTTCCCGCCTGAGCGCCGCCGCTACTACTACTACTACCTTGGTGAATGTCCGTGGCGATGTCGCCAACCCAAAGGGCAGAGCCCGAAACTGGAAGTGGCGGCCTAGAACCTTGAAGCGTAGGTAGCGCTGATGATCCGGATGGATCGGGATATGCAGGTATGCCTCTGACAGGTCTAATGCCGTGAGGAATTCCCCTGGCTGTACTGCGGCCTTGACGGAGCATAGAGTTTCCATGCGAAACCTCGGGACCCGTAAGTATCGATTGACAGACTTGAGGTCCAGGACAGGCCGAAAGGTACCCCCTTTCTTGGGTACCATGAAATAGATGGAATAATGGCCAGAATTCACTTCCCAGGCAGGTACTGGGATGATGGCTTTCAAGGACAGGAGCCTTGCCAGGGTAGCTTCCAATGCTGCCTTCTTGTGTATGGGATACGAAGATTCCACAAACTTGTCCGGAGGGAGATAATGAAAGTCCAGATAATATCCCTCCTGGATAACGGCGAGAACCCACTGGTCCGATGTAATCTCGACCCATCTGGGGTAGAAGAGGGTCAACCTGCCCCCTATGGCTCCGTCCCCCAGATGAATCGGCGGATTCTCATTGGGAGGCGCGGCCGGGACCCGAGCCTGGGCCCGCTCCCCTCTTGCGCTGCTCGGTCCGAAAGGACTGATTCCTGGCCGGAGGACGAGGTGCCTGGTAACGACCCCTGTAAGGAACGAAACGCTGGGAACTCCTGCCCCTGGAGGGCCTTGGAAAGGCGCGCTGGCCCCTTCGGAACCGATCTTCCGGCAATCTGGGCACTGGAGAGGCGCCCCATGCACTGGCCAGTTTATCAAGGTCGCTGCCAAATAGAAAAGAGCCCTTGAAGGGCAATCTGGTGAGGCGGGTTTTAGAAGGCGCATCAGCCGACCATCTTCGGATCCAGAGCTGCCTCCTGGCGGCTACGGAGGATGAAATCCCCTTAGCTGTTGTCCGGACCAGGTCAAATGCCGCATCCGTAAGGAACGAAAGAGCGGATTCCATGTCTGCCGCTGGAGCGTTGTTTCTAACCTGTGACAAACAGGCACGCGTCACCACCGTGCAGCAGGTGGCGATCCGTAAAGATAAAGCTGCCACCTCAAAGGCCTGACGCAGAATGGCGTCCAGTCGCCGATCATGCGGCTCCCTGAGGGCCGTCCCCCCTTCAACTGGAATGGTAGTGCGCTTGATCACAGCGCTAATCAAGGCGTCCACCTGAGGGCACGCCAGCAGATCCTGGATAGCCGGTGCCAATGGGTACATGCTCGTCAGAGCCATAGCCCCTTTGAAGGCAGCCGCTGGAGCCGCCCATTCTAAATCGATCAGTTGTTGCGCCGCCTGTAAGAATGGAAAATGGCGGGCCGTAGGACGAAGACCTTCCAGCAGGGGGTTCTGCGCAGAAGGTACCGAAGCGCTGGGACCTGTAATATCCAATTCTGCCAGACACTGAGACACCAGGTCGGAGAGATCCTCCTTAGGGAAGAACCACCTCATGGTTCGATATGGCTCAGTCCCTGGAGGGAGGTCTCCCCCGTCCGGGAGTTCGGACTCGTCCTGTGAGACCTCCTGGTCTGATTGATCTGGGCTATCCATCGGTGGGAAGTCCCGCTCGCGATAAGGTTGTGATGGTCCAGGAACCGGATCCGCAGGAGCCGCTACCAGAGCAGCCGCCGCAGGCGCAGCCACCGCAGGAACCACAGGAACAGCAGGAACCGCAGGGCCTGGATGGGCAGCCGTTTGCATCTGTAGAAAAGCATGAATTCCCTTAAAGAGATCCACCCAGGAAATGGAAGCAGCCTCTAATCGCCGGGGTACAAGCTCCCCCGGGATGCCTGATTGGTCGAGACTGCCCCCTAACTCCGGGGTAGCCCCTGGGGAACTGTCCACAAATCATGGTTGAGACAGGTCCTGGCCCGAGGGTCGCACGGCCCCCTCACATTGGGCACACAGAGAATCTGGCTCATCCCTGCGCGTGGCCCTAAGGTGGCATGCTGGGCAGAGGCCAAGGGCTGCAATGCCTGAAGCAGGCGGCGCCATCGCCGAAGACTCTGCAGCTTTCTGATCCATTGAACAATAGGCGCTCAATAATAATATGCGGCAGCAATAGGCGCTCAATACAACAGGCGCTCAATAATAAGTGGCAGCAATAGGCGCGTAATACAACAGGCAATAAGCGCTTAATGTGCCCTCAATAGGCTTTCAGCAATAAGCGACCAGCAATATGCTCGCAATAGGCATTCAATAAGCTTTCAGTAATAAGCGGTCAGCAATATGCTTCTTAATAGGCATTCAATAAGCTTTCAGTAATAAGCGACCAGCAATATGCTTGCAATAGGCAGTCAATAAGCTTTCAGTAATAAGCGGTCAGCAATATGCTCTCAATAGGCATTCAATAAGCTTTCAGTAATAAGCGGCCAGCAATATGCTCTTAATAGGCAGTCAATAAGCTTTCAGTAATAAGTGGTCAGCAATAAGCCCTCAATAGGAATTCAATAAGCATTCAGTAATTAGCGGCCAGCAATAAGCTCTCAATAGGCATTCAATAAGCATTCAGTAATAAGCGGCCAGCAATATGCTCTCAATAGGCATTCAATAAGCTTTCAGTAATAGGCGGCCAGCAATATGCTCTCAATAGGCATTCAATAAGCTTTCAGTAATAGGCGGCCAGCAATATGCTCTCAATAGGCATTCAATAAGCTTTCAGTAATAAGCGGCCAGCAATATGCTCTCAATAGGCATTCAATAAGCTCTCAGTAATAAGCGGCCAGCAATATGCTCTCAGTAGGCATTCAATAAGCTCTCAGTAATAAGCGGCCAGCAATATGCTCTCAATAGGCATTCAATAAGCTTTCAGTAAGGAGGAAGAAAGCCGCGCCTATTACGGGCGCGGAGTACCTGAGCAAGACCCAACCAGGGCGTCCTCCACGGCGTGCCACGCCGCCGATCCTCTGCGCTTCGGAGACCTGTAGGAAGAGCCGTACTCCTTACCAGCTTCGGCGCTTCCCGGCTGGAACACAGGCGGTCTCCGGCTGCGGGGGAAGGGAGCACCTCGCCACCGCAATTGAGGGAATGCACCCGGTACCTCGTCCCCGCCGGGACCGAGGGCCTCGTATACCTCACACGGACTGCGTCCGGGGACTGCGTCACTGCCGCGCTTCGGCAGGACCGAGGACTTTCCCACCGGGGGAGCACGGCAATCACCCCGGGAGCTCGCTGCGGGAGGAACCCTTGGGTATCTACCGCAGGAGCGCGGGGCTCTAAGTCGAATAGACAGCAAAACGAAGTAGAATCTAGAATGAGAAGAAAAGAGAAAAATTAAAGTAGTCTTGGAAAGCACGCTCAACTAGCGTGCAGGCACTCCAAACTGCTTTGGAGACGGAAATTACTGAATAGCTACGCTTCCTGTGGGGATATATACGCCCCCGTGCTGACGTCAGATCCGTCTCCAACTGCTAGCACGCGGATACTATCTCATTTGTTCTGAGTCCATCTGGCTACACGCCAGGAAAGTCTCCCTTTTACAAATACTGATGGATCCACATGTATCAAGCTAGGGAGGACTACTTCTAAACCCATTTATGTAATCATATTTTAGTAAGGAAATAGGTCTATATGAGCTATAATCAGCCTCATCTCGTCCTTTCTTGTGAATAAACGATATATATGCATCCATCATATCTCTAAAACTCAACCTCTCCCCCACAGGGGTGTTAAATAAAGGCATAAGGAAAGGACCCAAGTCTGATAAGTGCTTCTTAAAAAGAGCTACTGACTAGCCATCAGAACCTAGGCTCTTTCCACCAGGGAGAGCTTTGACAGCTTGTTGTATCACCATTAATGAAATGGGACTCGATAATAATTCCCTTTGATCAACAGAGAGCCTTGGTAAATCCAGGGAGACTAAAAAACCCCTTGTGTTATCCTCTCCTGCAGTCTGTATATAAATATGCGAAATACTGAACAAATAATGTCTCTATATCAGGACCAGTATATTTAATCTCACCCATGGGCATCCGGATTCCCTTAATAGTAGATCTGCAAGCCTTTTTTTTTTTTTTTTACCACTCTTGCTAATAGTGCAGCCAGCTTATTCCAGTGCTTGTAGAATTTTAATCTGGTATACTTTAGGGCTTGACTGACTTTCCCCACCCCTAAAGATTTAAGCTCTCATTGCTTATTCTCAAGTAATTTATACATTTATGTTGGGCTTCCAATTTTTGTATATCCAGTAATAAGGCATTTACTTTCTGTCACCTTTCCCTCTGGAGAAAGCTCATTTATCCAATAATTTTACCCCTGAGAAAAGCCTTAAAAGCCTCCCATCTGAGCGTTGGCGTGAAATCCGCCTCTGGGTTATGTAAATTGTACTCCTCTATAGCATCTCGGAGCAAGGTAGGGAAATGTTTGTCCACAGGAGAGAAGTGGTAAACTTCCAAGTAAGTATTTTAGGTTGATGCGCAGATAAAGAGACAAAAATCTCCACTGGGTGGTGGCCTGAAAGGGCACAGGTCAGAATATCACTACTAAGAATTTTGGTTAACATTTTGGAAGTTCACAGGAAGAAGTCAAGTCTACTATACATATTGTGCCGTGGTGAAAAGAAAGTACAGTCTTGTTCTTTGGGATGCTGTAATCTCCAGATATCTGTTAGTTGAAAGCCCTCTAAATAGCAACTACAGGAGAGGCCTGTAGTTGCCTTTGAAGTTCTCTTCAAGTCCAGGCCCATCTTGGTGGTTCCTCTTATTTCCTGGCCTGTTTTCTCCTGGGCCCACCACAGCAACTCTGTTCAGGCCCAGACTTACAGTACTAGAACTGACTCCTACTAGGCCTGGACTCGCCTGCTACAATGGCTCTCTTCAGAGCCAGATCTAATAGTCCAGGTCTACCACAGCAGCTCATCTTGGAAATGGGCCAGCAACAGGTACATTTTCCACCTCTGTATATGTGAGACTTCACAGATTAGGTCAGTGAAAAATACTTAAACAGAATTCACCACTTGCAGATGAACTGAATGACGAGGAGGACCATTTTCATACTCCTTGTGGTGCTTGCAGTCCCAGGAATACAAGACCACAAGCTCATTTTCAAAGGAAAACTTATTGTGGATTTTATATTTGAAAATGTAGTCAGTGTGCATAACACGAGTGCAAAAGTACTTGGGTACTTTGCACCTACATGGGGATAGCATGCACCAGAAAGTATATGCAGAGATTTGAAAATGAAATCTCTTCATGTATTGTCACTCTCCTGACCCAGTCCTCTTCTATGATACCAAAACTATAAATGTTGTGAATAGCACGAATACTCATACCTTCATTGAGAGGGGGAATATTCAAAACACATTTTTCTGCATATAAATGTGTGTCTAACAATGTAAAAAGCTTTGAATACTGCTCCCTATATAAGCAGAGTAAGAAAGAAGTCTGGTTATAGTTTTAGTTACGTGTCTCTCCTCATACACGTATTCTCTCGCTCTCCATAGACATAAGTGTATGATATGGACATGAACTTGGTAAAAGATGTGTAAGAGTGGGATGCTGTACTTCTTGCTGTTCCAGTATAAGGTGTTACATTCTCTAGTCAGTATGAGCTGAGATGTTTCAAAAGGCTAGAAAACTCCAGAACTGAGACGTTTGTTTGAGGGGACTGTGGAGAAAAGATGGTGTCTCAAACTTTGAGCTCTGTGACAACAATTTTCAAAGCAATTTCTGTAGGTAAGAAGCATTTTACCCATGTTATTCAGCTGTCTGATAAATGCCCTTACTCAATGTAGAATAAAGTGTGCACTTTTTGGTACATTAAATAGGAATTGTCAGGAACATATTTAGGTCGGGGAGGAAAATTATACATGTAAATTGCATTTTTTTTCTTTTTAATTTTATTTTTCTTAATTTCATCACAAACAAGCAAGAAAACTCTTACTTCTGAAAATAAAATGATATCTCAAGCAAATATAACATGAAATAATTATAAAGAAACTTCTTTTCTAGTTACATCATTTTTCTTAATGGAAAAAATGGCTGGAGGGGCCAGTATACAAGAGGAGAATATCAGGAAACAAATTATAGGAATAAACTTAACGTGCCTGGCAGATACATTTTATTGGATCATCTAGGGACCTACTGTTCCCCAGGATGTGCTGGTACTATACTCCTGGAATTTAGAAAATATTTTAGTTGCTCAGGGAAGAAAAATACAAAACATTCATTTTGACCATGGATTACACATTTACATGGGTATCTTAAGATAAATGTATATCCCAATGCTATCACCTGGGATCTCATTGAAAGGAAATCTCCCCTCCTAACTTGGGTCACCCTTGCAAAATCTGGATATATACATACTGATTGACCATGAAAGGTAGAAGAGATATTTTTAAAATACCTCTTCATGACTTCATTTAAATCTTATTTATTTATTTATTTAAGAATTTTTCTATATTGATATTAGGGGCGACATCACATCGGTTTACAGCACAACTATAGAATGGCAATTATAATAAACAGGTAAAAAAGGGGGTGGTATTATATAGGAACTGAGAAATAGCAATGAAGGAGATAATATGAACACAAAGGGCTGCTTGGAAACAAGTGCTTCTTGTTCCATAACAAAAGAAACAAGAAGAGTAGATCGCTCAATGTCCTCAACAGCCGAGTCCTCCAGAAATTGGGTTAAATTGGAAATAGCTTCAATATGACCGTCTTTAGGAAGACTGTCTTTACTGACACCAGGAAGGAAAAACACTTTATTTATTGAAGGAATCTTCTCCATTTCGAACCCAAGAATTTCATGAAAACATTTTTTCAGAGTGCTGTATATATCTTCCCCCAGCACCCTGGGTAAATTCAAAAAGCGCAGATTCGAGGGCCTAATGTGGTTTTCAAGGAATTCCAACCTCCGGGAACAAGTCCCATAATCTTTAATCAGCTTTAGGTTACAAGCTTGGGTTTGAGATATAACCTGTTACGAGGACACCATTTGATTTTTCAAGTCTTGAATTTGACCTTCATATTTTGCATTCTGGGAATTCATATTAGTTGTTAAGGTCTCAATTTTGTGTTGACAATCTTTCACTGAGCTTCCAAAACTTACTATAAGGTCCCATAACGCTTCTAATGTTACAATGGCTGGTTTAGGAGGGGGTTGAAAGCACTCACCCCCAATACCAGCTGAAGCCTCTCCTGAAAGTCCCGCCTCCACTTCCACAGTTCTTCCTTCCCACTCCTCCTGAGCTTCCACAGGAGACAAGGAAACCACCGGAACTACAAATTCAAAGGGCAAAACTGACTCCAGCAAGCTAGAAGAAAGCTGGAAACTCGGCAGCAAACCTCCACTCTGACCCCTGGCTGCCATCGCAGCAGTGATGTCATTATCCTGCGCTGCAATCCTGAGAGTAGGGACAATGGGTACTGGAGCCGGCAGTAAGTGCAGATCCGGGGGACTCAGCGTGGTTTCCCCAGGCGACACCGGTAGTCGCAGCGAGGACAGGTACCCCCCTCTTTTTCTGCCAGACCAGAAGCAAAAGTTGTTATAAGATGCTGTCCTAAAGGTAATGTGGTGTCTGGGGGAAGACACGAATTTTGCCTTTACATTTGGAAGGCATTTCCAAAAGAAATAAAGATTGTAAGGAGAGCATTCCTCTGCGTCTGTCATGCCGCCATCTTGGCCCCCGATTTACATCTCGTAAATTGCATTTTTGTATCTACATATGTACTTTTCAAACAGAATTGCACCTGCAAATGGCCTTGTGTACTTTGCATTTGTGGCAATTTTCAAAGAGAAAACCCCATCCCAAATGTACTGTACCCTGATATAGGCTAGATATCACATATGATTGCATATAGGCCAATTTTCAAAGGATCTAAGCAGATAAATGTAAGTGTTAGTGCCTAGATCTGGAAAATTGTATTTATATTCCAAAATTTAGGACCCAAAATTTACAATGCATCTTAAAAGTGAATGGGGCTAGGGGAGGCGCTAGGTTGGGGGAATGAAGTTAGATGCTCAGCACTAATTTCCAGTCCTGGGCGCCTAACTTAGGATTCTAAAGTTAGGAAACCAGTATCAAGCATAAATTTAGGTGCCTATACAGTTTCAATTAGGCCCCTATATTCAGCCCAAAATCAAGGGCCTAAAGTTGGCTGAATAGAAGCACATATTTATTTATTTACTTTAAATATTTGTCGTCCACCTATATCAGAATATAGTGTGCTAGGTAATTTACAGGTCATTAAAATATACATTAGCTACCTAACTTAGGCACCTGAATTTAAGCTATGAGCATCTTATGAATATTGAGTATATAAGGCTGAAACAAAATGAGTGCCAGATAAAAAGAAATGTAGGTCTAAATTCCTATCTTAAGAGCAATATGCTTGATTCTGTTGATTGGGGTGGAAAACTATTTAGAAAACAAGGCACTGGAGGGTTTACTGATTGGAGTGGTTGGACTGCCACAGTCTTTTCATGATTTTTGATAACAAGGGATGGAGAAAGATCGGGGACCCTTCTCTCTGCTGGTAAAATACTGCAATGGCACTAAGATGAACCTTAACTAAAGAGATTGTAGGGGATACCAGAAGTTTTATTACTAAGCAGCAAAATATGATTTCTGATTCACAAAATAGTTGCCGACCTGTGTTCTAGTAAAAGATTGCAGAGATGATGAACTTTGTCCAGAATAGTAACAAGTGGCTAAGTTATTTGCTCTGCCAGCACAGCTGTTTAACAAGGCCCTTCTAAAGGAATAACAACTTCTCTCAGAAAACAGAGGTTCTGAGGCAAACAGTCCAGGTGTCCAAGACCTGCAGCAGAGCAAATCTGCCGGGAGTCAAGATACCCAATCCTGAAAGGGATCAGAAAGATCGGCTTGCAAATGAACTCTGTCACATCCAGATCAAAGCCCTGGTCAAAAAGTCACAAGATCTGATCACGAGGTTAGGTCAGCTCCGTTGTCAAGATATCACAAGACCAGATGTCACATGGCCAGAGATCACGAGGTCCGGGGGGGGGGGGGGGGGGGGCAGCAGTCCAAACTGAAGAAGAGACTACATTTTGTATTCCTGTTTATTATGTATGAGTTCCTATATATGCTGATCCTGGCCTTTAAAAGCAGCAGGGGAGTGGGGACAAAAACAGAAGATGATCCATTAACACCTGAAGACAACACCTGAGCCATTGCTCCCTGTCCTTCCTCATAGCCCAGAGGACGAACTTCAACATACTGGAGGTCACTGCTTGTAAGAAAGTCTCCTGCCTGCTGCATAAGAGCCCAAGACGCTAATCTGAAGTTCTAATCAAACTATTGTTACTTTTCTGTGACTTGCTTTTAAGTTGCCTTTAATATATGAATTTTTTCACTTGCTCAAGCATACTGTTGCTCCATCCCCTTGAGACAGTCCTGTGGTGAAACACGGCTCATGTCGGAATTCGGGACTCCTGCTAGCAACCTTCAAATCTTCTCTTTATAAAAAGTGACACATTTGGTACATTCTCAAATAATAAACCTAGAATCAGACTCTCTAGGGTGAATTTATCTTTATTATGATACCCTTCACTTCCATTTTCTAATAAACCAATATAACAAAAAATCCTTAGTTCAGAAACACAAAATCCTGATGGTCAAAGTACATTGTTATAGATCAAAATATAAAACAAAATATCAAACTGGTTGAGTCATACAAGACCCTGTATATTAAAATACGGCTGAATATAGTTTTTTAAAAAGTTAAAAAAGCAAAGATACTGAACTCTGTGATAAAGAAATACCTAATACCGTGTTGACTACAAAGCTAAAAGCCTGCTGAAATAGAAACGTCTTTAATGATTTTTTTTTTAAATTTGGGTGTTATCAAGCATCCGCAGATGATCTGAAAGGCATTCCAAAATATAGGACTGGCAACAAAGTCCTCTCATGTGTCTCTGCTAAATGGGCAGAGCGCGTAGAGAGTGCCTCTAAAAGCTCACACAGTGCAGATTTAAGCAAACATGTGGGTTTGTGTATACACAGCATGGTACTGACTGAGGAAGATGTATTGATACTTATGAATTAACATTGCTACATTATACTTAATCATCCATTGGACCAGTAAACAATGGCGGGAACAGTACAGAATTGATATGTTTCTGGGTACAGGTACTCATCAAAATTTGTGTAGTGGAATTCTTCATAATTTGAAAAAGCACGGAGGGCATTCGCTGGCAGGCCAAGAAAAATCAAATTGCAAAAATCAAAATTGGTAAAAAGGAGAGCCTAAAGGTTGAGAAGGTTTGAGGTCCAGTGGCCATCCTGAATGGAAGAGCTCTGAAATGAAAATGACTCCCCATCACCACAAACCGCAGACATCATCGATATTCCCCCTTCTGATGTAAATGTACAAATAAGCTTCTGTTGGATATAAGGATGACAGAAACTCTCATCTCACCTCCATTAAGGCTGACCACCTTGAGGCATTGATTGACTCCTTGAAGACACATAATGTGCTTGAAAGTGCCTTCCTTTTTTGGAACCACAAAGTAAGTGGAGTACCTTCCCCTGTCCTCTTCACTGGTTTGAAATGAACCCAGCCAACAAAGATTGCAAAATTGACTCTACCTCCGACCAACAAGGGGAGAAAAAGAAGGCATTTGATACTTATCCTCTGATAATCTCTGTGGCTTTAATTCTCACTTCCTTATCTTCACTGAAAAAGAGCTTACCATTGAATGGTAAGCTCCTCAAACAAGACTTCGAGGCATTATAAGCTGATGAGTGCTTCAACCATAGTAGTCTCAGAGCCATAATCATCACGGCAATGGCCTTGGCCAAGGCCTTAATCAAATCATACTGTGAGTCTGTCAGGAAAGCTGCATCTGGTTCCATCCAAACTAATGAGCTCAAATCCAGGGCATCTAAAAGCTGTTGTGCCCATCTCAGCAGAGCTCGGGCTACCCATATCCCACAAACTGAAGCTTGCAAAGCTAATGGTGATGTCTTAAAGGCCTGTTTGGACAGGGATTTCTTTTTCCTTCCATAAGAGTCTGTGAGAGCTGTACACCCTTCCATAGGGATTATGGTCTTGCGAGTAGCAGCAGTGACCAAAGTGTCTATCTTAGAGGCCTTGGCCCTCATCCAGAATGAGATAAAGTTCTTCTCACCTTCAGACCAATGTCAGGGACTTCTTAATCCACAGTAATCGTCTCTCTGATAGGAAAAAAACTTTGGAGATTCCAGTAGCCCTTCAGAATGGGATCCCTCTCATTTGAGATTCTTGGTTTGCTGATCAGAAATCTTAAGGTATTCTAGCACTTGGGATATGACAGACTAACTCCTCTCTTTTAAACAGCAGGACAGAGCACTCCTCCATATCTGCTTTGTGAATTTCCCATTCCTCTTCTTCCAAGACCCATAACAGATTGTTTCTTTTCCTATCCTGAGGTGAACTAGCTGGAAGTAAGGATTTCTCGGAGAACTTGGGAGAAGATCACTCTCCCAAAAAGCGATGTCTCTTCACTGGGAGGGGTGGGGATGAGGAAAACTCTGATTCTCCAAGGAATGCCGAGTTTGGGACACCTCTTAAGAATCAACTATCTTGAATCCTTCAGGCCTGGTCTGCAAGAAAAAGGCCTTGTTCAAAAGTAGCAGAAACTCCAGGGTAAAAGGGACATCCATCCCTGAGTTTCTCACAGGAGGCGCCCCCCATATCTTCAGGAAACAGTTCCGGGGAACATCCCAAGGAAGCAGAGATCGAGGGAGATGGTGTCAGGCTCTCCCTTTTTTGAGTTTGCTGCATACTAAAATGGTGGCATCTCCTGCTAAAAAATTGTCTCCACTGCCAAAGCAGGCCAAACTCTGATTGCCCTATGTTCTCATATTGGGGAACTTTGCTGCATAGGCTGCCCTATGCTTTTCCTCACCTCCTGCAGCTGCTTGTACACTCACTCTCTAGGCCCACAGAGGAACTCCGACAGTGGACTCCATACATGTGGCAATTCCTTCAGTCCTCTATGCTTCCCTTTCTCCCAGGACTCTCCAACCACAGCTGCAACAGCCATCAGAATACAAGCTGACCCATGCAGCCAATCCTTTCCCTGTTTTTTATTTAAAAATAACTTGATTGGCAATTCTGCTCAATACAAAGACCCCTTAAACAGAGAGGGAACACAATCAGAGCCCATAATATCGGAGAAAGCTGAGGTGGGAAGGAAGGAGGGAGAAGAAATCAATAGACAACAGCTTCACAAGAAGAATTTCGACTCCCAAGGAGATGGAGCTTCTCAAGACTAGTCTACTTCCTCACCTTGAGAAGCTACTGGGACCTCCAAAGGAGAGTCAAGTGGGAGCCCTCCAAATACTATACCAGTCCAGATATGTCTGCACATACTGGAGACAGAGAAATACTGACAAGGTTTACTACTATACCCTCTCATGTACTGCAAGTGATGTCATGGAAAACTTGTTGTTTTTGTCTCCTCCCTCTGGCAGGAAGGCATAATCCACTTGACTGGACTAGTATGGGAGGATGACAAGGAATATTGGATTTTTTTTTTCTTCTCCCCTCTTCCTGCAGCCTCTTTTGAGAGGACAGGGAAAAGTCCCAGTTAGTAATGGTGGCTCTTCCCAATGGACCCAGGCCTGTTGAAGCATAGCCTTTTTCCTGTCAGACCCAAGCCCACTGAAGCAGCAGCAGTAACTCCCTTTGGACTGGGCCAGCAGCAGGCTCCAGGCAATCTGGTACCTGGGAATCTCCCAACCCAGCTGTTGATTTTCATGGATTGTGGAAGCAGTGCAGTAGAAACAGTGCTATGTTCTAAGCTCAGCATGAAAATGTTTAAAGACCAGTAATGGAGAAATTCTTTCTGAGAAAATCTTACCTTCTGTAGATACTTGGCAACTAAGGCTCTATGTGCATCTAAATGGTCTTCAGTTCTGACTACATCTCTTTCACATAATCTTTTCTCATACTCCTAAAGCAAAAGAATGAATTTTGTAAGCTGATATTCTTTAGAAACGTATTTGAGATGGAAAGTTAGAAAATACTTTAGAAGCAAAATGCTGCAACAGAAAACAGGGATTGGCACGCTTTGCTTGGATTTATCAAACCTTTAAACCAGCAGTACTCAGAAATATTTATTTATTTATATTATTTTTAGATTCTGCAGTTGGCAGGCAATGTTTCCTTTAATTTTACTGGGGGTGTGTGCAGGTATACACTACTGTTGAGCACAATTTCAGCTGTGAATAGCCAAGTGGTGGTAGAGTTGGTGGGGATTCCTCCTTCCCCATATCCCCTTTAAATTTTATAGGGGAGCAGGAGAAGGAAAATGTACAGTACTAAGCATATAACTTTGCAATTGTGCAGAAAAGGGGAGGGTGAGTGTTCAATGTGTGCTTTTTCTACTCCATCACTGCCACCTACTGCTGCTACCACCAGGGATCCAAGTTCCATGGCTCTCCTCCTTCCTTGTTCTCTCTATTTTCTTCTGCTCAACTTCCATCATCTCTTTAGTGCTATTTCTTTCTCTTAGCTTTTCTCATATCTTTTAGTTCTATCATTTATCCTGGAACTCTCATTCCTTTCCTGTTTTCCATTCCCTCCAATTTCTTCTATTCCTCCATTTTTACGTTATTCCTCATCCCTATGTTGTCTCCCAGCTTACTCTTCCCTTCACCTCCTGCCTCTTTCCCCAGTATTCATCCCACTGGATACAGTTCCCATCCCTCTTAGCATGCAAGCCATAGCTGCTCACTTCCTCTTCTCTCCCAGTACCTGGGAGCAAAAGGCAGAGATCATATTTGATCAACAAGCTCCATTTCACAGGCCACAGCATGAAAACACAACTAATTGGTTGCAGGCAGGAAGAAGAAGTAGAAGGCAGCTGGTAAGGAGAGCAAGATCTGACTCCTTTACCCTCTCTTCACCCTGACCCAGGTCTGCAGGAGGCAAATCACTCATGCTTAACTGATTGGCTACAAGAGGCAGATGGGTGGAAGGACTCTCACAGGTTCAGAAGACATAGGTTGCAGGTAACCACAAAGTGAATTTGGAAGGCAGCCAAGTCCGGACCTTTATGAAGAAAGAGAAGCTGTGTGCAGGAGGTATTAATACTTATAGTACCTGAATGTAATCCGCCTTGATAAACACTTTGAAGTGCCAAAAAGCAGAATAAAAATCTAAATAAATTAATTAATTAAAGTTCTGAGCTGTTTTGCACTGCCCATCTTAGATGGAACATTGTCAACAGATTAAACAAAACAAAATCTTTAAGATCCATCTTTTTTGTTTAGATTTGTATTTCCTTCTAGGTAGATATTTTGGTTTTGAAAGCACCTCATACTTCACCGTTCCCACTATAATTAATCTAAGTTAATCAGGCAATACTATGCTGACCCTCCTCAGAATCATATGCAAGCATCACTTGATATATGTGAATTACAAATACTGTACAACATACAACAGCCAAAAGGTGGCCCTGGAGGAAACTTTGTAAAAATTGTGTGAATTATTAAATAGAATGAGGGTAGAAAAAAAAAAAAGACCAAGTAGTTAAAACAAAAGATAAAGCAACAGAGTCAAGAAATGGCTGGTTGATATTTGAGATACTAGATACGACTATGGCTTTAATTTTAAAAAGTCTTTCCTAAGGAAATTGTGTCACACTTAGAGCAAAGGTTGCCAATGGAAAATATCCAGGTCTCTGTTTCTTACAAATTAATTTTTTCTTGGAATTTCTTTTGAAAAAAGTCAGTAAAGTGATTTTATTGTTTATTTTCCCTCAATATGAAGATTAAATTTCCATTTAAAGGTCTGAAGTTTTGAAAAACTGACAAATGAAGCAGATGTTACAGCCATCTTGTTCCAATATGTAACTTATCACAATATTCTTTTATAAAATGGCTGTAATACATTGCATGTTTTGATTTGTCAGATATATATTATCATGTCAAAATCCTTTGATACGCAGTCAACAGACAAGGCATAGGCCAATGACATGGCAGCTATAAAAGTGGTTGGTGACATCCCAGTGTGCTCAAGCATCATTAAAAGTTTATCGAGATAGATTAACAAATAGGAAAATATTTTAAAATTAAAAAAAAAAAGTTTATAGGGGCAGGCTGGTTTACATTACAGAACATTTTCTTAGTGAATTAACACTTGCCAAAATGTGAGATAAACTGGAACAGATTTGGTTGGTTGCTGCCCTTAGGCACTGATTCAAATCAACTAAAACTTAAACATGAAACCTCACATAAACAAACTGATAAAATCTGGTTTCCTCAAACTCCGAATACCAAGCCGCCTGAAACCCCTACTGACTCTATCAGATTTCAGAATTGCTTTACAATCTCTTATATTCTCTAACCTGGACTATTGCAACTCTCTCTTTCTAGGACTTTCAGCAAGTCACCTTAAACCTCTCAAACTTCTTCAAAATGCAGCAGCCAGACTCCTGACCAGTAAAAGAAAATTTGATCACATTACTCTGACTCTGATTGCTCTACATTGGCTCCCAGTGCAAACTAGAATTATATACAAAGTTCTAACAATAATTCACCATAACCTGGATCCTAATAATGATCTGCTTGGAATAAAATTTTTGGCACATTTTCCTACACATTCTCTTAGATCTCATAATAAAGATTTACTGGAAATACTAACTATAAAAGCTATTACTTACGACAAACAAGAGAGAGAGCTATTCTATAGCAGGCCCTATACCCTGGAACTCCTTACATGAAAACCTTCGAACTACTTCTGACACCAAGAAATTTAAGACCGACCTGAAATCCTGGCTTTTCAACAATACCTTCTAGATCTCTTTGTAACTAAAAGTTCATCCTTAATATTAAGATTTGTTCATTGAATGTCTTTATGTTTAATGTCTTCCTCTCACCCTCATTTGTATTTTTCATCTAACGTATGCACCGTTGTCATCTAGTGATTCTTAAGTGGAATGACGATATATAAAAACCTAAATAAATATAAATATATATTAATGCCATTCTGTCCCCGTCCCCCCCCCAGCAAACCTCCAAGATATGGGGAATACCCCTGGACTGTGGCTCCAGAAGCAATCCTCAAAGTACAATGAGAGTGAGGAATAAGCCTGAACTCATAGATCCCACTGCCTCCCTCCACCTCCATGGAAACCCAGAGGGGCAGAAAATGTGATTGCAGGCTTAGTCCCTGCACTCACTGTCTTCTGAGGATCAACACTGGAGCCAAGATCCAGGGAGAGAAGACAGTGGAAGCAGCAACAGGAGGACAGCCTTTTTAAGTCTATGGCAGGATAGCAGGGCAGAAGGGGGTAGGAAATTTGCTGCCCTCTTCCCCTAAATTTTCCCATCCTAGGCATGGGTCTAACAGATCTGTATATATAAATCCAGGCCTGTTGTTTAAGGATCATAATGTACTTTCTGAGAGCTAAAGACACTCAGTTCTTGGCTACAAGCAAGAAAGTCCTTTGGAGGACAATTTTCAAAGTCATTTATACAGCTTAATAGTGATTTTCAGGTGAAATTGGTTCTCTGAAAATTGCCCTTCCTCAATATAGCTTAAAATACACATATTGTTCTGGGCAGCCTGGGTAGCTGGGCAAACTTATGTAGTAAAAACAATCTGAGGCTAAGATCTTGAAAAAGGAAAATAGGTTCTAACCTGCTAATTTTCGTTCCTGTAGTACCACAGATCAGTCCAGACTCCTGGGTTTTGCCTCCCTTCCAGCAGATGGAGACAGAGAAGGTTTTGCAGGCATTGCCTCTTAACCTGGTGTACCACTTGCATCTCCTTAGTATTACTCAGTACCCAAGCAGAAATTAGAAACCAAAACTTTTAAACACAGCTACTCTAAATTTAACCAGAACAAGCAGGGGAAGAGAATATCAATAAAACTTCAATCAAATATAATTGACCAGATACCACCCGTGCCATTCTTCAGAAATATGCCTTATAAAAGGAAAAAGACAGATCGAATGGACTCTTCATGTACTTTCTAACTCTCCTGGGCGGGACTCTGGACTTATCTGTGGTACCACAGGAACGAAAATTAGCAGGTAAGAACCAATGTTCCTTTCCCTGTACTTACCCAGATCAGTCCAGACTCCTGGGATATACCCAAGCTTCCCTAACGGGGATGGGACCTTGATAGTCCCGCTCAAATGACACTCTCACTGAAATTGCCGATGTCCAAACCCTGGACGTCCAACCGGTAGTGTCTGGCAAAGGTATGTAAAGACTTCCAAGTAGCCACCCTGCAAATCTCTTGCGGCGACACTAGCTGACATTCAGCCCAGGAAGCCACCTGGCATCGGGTAGAATGCGCCTTTAAACCCTCTGGGAGAGGACGACTGCTGTATATATAAGCGGAAGCAATAGCTTCCTTCAACCACTGTGCAATCATAGCTTTGGGGGCTTTCTGTCCCTTTTTGGCACCGCTCCATAACACAAACAGATGGTCCGATAGCCTAAAGCTGTTAGTAACCTTCAAACATCGCAACAAGACTCGCCTTACATTTATGGTCAATACAGCTGCGTGCCCTCCGAAAACTCAATATATATCACACCACAAATCAGAGGTCCTAAAGTCATTATCCACACTTAATTATCATTTATTGACAAAATATTTATTGTAAATACATTCCATTTGACTGTTCTTATATTACCTACTAGGACCCTTACCAAAACACTCTAAAATCACACTCATGCTTTACCCTAAAATACCTTCATTCATACCACACATATCACATTCATTCCCCACTCATTCTATACATAAAATATATAAAGTGCTAGAAATTCCTTTGCATCTAATGCAATTACAATACCTCATACATCATTTTTTTAATACTTATTTGACAAACTAACCCCCCATATACTTTTAAACATATGATGTGAATTGCTCTTATATTACTGTAAATTGGTCTAGTCCTGCTATAAATTGATCTTGTCCAACGAGAGCCTCGTTTCACCCTGACACTTAGGGCTTCTTCAGGGACGTAGTTTCTTTTAAAATCTAGAATACATGGGAAATCTATCATGGCTGTGAAAGATTTGAGATAGAATAAGAGTGTGTGATACGATGCCTGAAGATAGTCAAGCAGGCATACGTATATTGAAGTGCCACACACACTATTGTTTGGAAGCAGTTCTATATTGGAGAGACCCAAGGACTACAGTCAAGCTGATTTGTGAATAGAGTGAGAAATAAAGAGAGTGATTGTGAAAGTTTATGATATATGAAATGACACAATACCATGTAATGGAGCTATTGAGTATGAACATGTATGCTAGATTTTAAAAGAAACTACGTCCCTGAAGAAGCCCTAAGCGTCAGGGTGAAACGAGGCTCTCGTTGGACAAGATCAATTTATAGCAGGACTAGACCAATTTTGTCAATAAATGATAATTAAGTGTGGATAATGACTTTAGGACCTCTGATTTGTGGTGTGATATATATCGCCTTACATTTAGCCACCTCAATTCCTTAGCATGAGGAGAACCAGCCTCCAGATTCAGAAAGGCGGGAAGTTCAACCAACTGACTCAAATGAAAGGCCAACACAATTTTTGTAAAAAGGAAGGAACCATCCGTAACGAAACCCCCGAGTCCGAAATTCGCAGGAAAGGGCTTGAAGTTCCTACACTTTTCTAGCGGAACAAATAGCCACCAAGAAGACCACTTTCAAAGTGAGTTCCTTTATGGTAGCCCTCTTAATAGGCTCAAAAGGTGAGGCACACATACTAGATTGAGGGTCCAGGAAGGTCAAAACTTAGGAACAGGGGGACACAAATGGTTCGCTCCCCGGAGGAAACGCACCACATCCGGATGCAGCGCTAGGTATAACTCAGAGACCTTGCCTTGTAAACAACCTAGAGCCAAAACCTGAACCTTCAAGGAACTGACGGACAGACCTTTTTTCAGACCCTTCTGCAAAAAGGCCAGAAAGCCAGAACCTGCACCAAGACTCAAAAACCTTCCAAACCCTGACATAGGCCAAGGAAGTAGAGATCTTGCAAGCCCTCAGTAGAGTAGAAATTACATCCTCCAGATATCCCTTCTTTCTCAACTTTTCCTTTCAAAAGCCAGGCCACTAGATAAAAGCGATCTACTTGATCCAAAAATATAGGACCTTGACGCAGAAGGGTCTGCAGATGGCCCAGCCTCAGAGGACTGCCTACTGCCAGATTGACCAGATCTGCAAACAAGGTCTTCTTGGCCACTTGGGAGCCACGAGAATCACTCGCCCGGGGTGAATCTCTATTCTCTGCAGCACCTCACCCACTAGAGGCCATGGAGGGAAAACATACAGTAGAACTTCGTGAGACCAGAGCAGGACCAGAGCATCAACGCCTTCTGCTCCGAATTCTCTTCTGTGAATGAAGAAGCTTGGCGCCTTGGCATTCCTCTGTGTTGCCATCAGATCCATGTGAGGTCTGCCCCACCTGCAGAAGATGAGAGTCATTGTTTCTTCCAATAGCTCCCACTCTCCTGGATCCAACTGTTGTCGGCTGAGGAAATCCGTTTGCATGTTGTCGGACCCCACTATGTGCAACGCTGCTATTGAGGCTAGAAGATGTTCTGCCCAGGATATCAGCATCTCCACTTCTAGAGCAACCGCTTTGTTCTTGGTCCCTCCCTGGCGGTTGATGTAGGCAACCATCGTGGCATTGTCCGAGAGGATTTGGTCAGCGCAGCTGCACACAAGTGGAAGAAAATGCAGGAGCACCAACTGTACCGCCCTCGTCTCCAGATGATTGATGGACCAGGAGGCTTCCTCCGTTGATCAATGTCCCTGCACTAATTGAGACTGGAATCAGTAGTCACGACTATCCACTGAGGAACCTCGAGATCCACCCCTCGGATCAAGTGGTCCCAGCAAAGCCACCATGACAGACTGGATCTAGCAGACTCTGTGAGCGGGAGGGAACTGCTGTGACCTGGGATCCCACTGGGAAAGAAGAACTCTCTGAAGCGGTCTCATATGTGCAAACGTCCACGGCACCAGTTCCAAGGTTGAGGCCATGGAACCGAGGACCTGCAAGTAGTCCCAGACCTTGGGAAGATGAATCTCCAAGAGCCTGTGCACTTATGCCTGCAACTTCGAAATTCGCTCCTCCGTGGGAAGACTTTTCCTGCATGGGTATCGAACCTCGTGCCCAAGAATTCCAAGACCTGCGAGGGCGAGAGATGGTTCTTAGCTAGATTTACCACCCAGCCCAAGGACCTCAGGCAATGTAACACCACATTCACATTTGATGGCAAAGAGCTTCCAACTTCGCTCGGATGAGCCAATCATCTAAATACGGGTGAACCAGGATGCCCTGTCTTCTAAGCATTGCCGCTACGACCACCATGACCTTGGTGAAAGTCCTCGAAGCTGTGGCAAGACCAAAAGGCAAACTACAAAACTCAAAATGTTCCCCGAGAATCATGAACCTCATAATGATCCCAGTGAATATCGATGTGTAAATACGCCTCTGTCAGGTCCAGGGACGCCAGAAATTCCCTGCTTCGTATAGCTGCTATGACCGACCTCAGAATTTCCATCTGGAAATGGGGCACCTTGAGAATCACGTTCACCTTCTGTAAGTCCAGGATGGGGCAAAAAGTCTCTTCCTTCTTTGGCACCATGAAGTAAATGGAATAATGTCCTGCCCCCACTCTTCCAGGGGAACGGGAACAATGGCCCCCAGCATCCTTAGGCTTTTGGATGGTCTGGCAAATGATAATCTTTGCCGTGGCTATACAGGGAGAGACCAAGAATAGGTTTCTTAGAGGCTAGGCAAATTCTAACATGTAATCTTTTTCTATCACACTTAGAATCCAACGGTCTGACTTGATCTTGACCCACTTCTTGTAAAACAGGGCCAATCGACCCATGATGGTTGGCGTGGGGCGTGGGCCAGCCAGTCCTCATTTTCAGGATTTGGGCCCACTTGGCCTTTGGCCTAAGCCCTGAGCCCTCACGAGTGGTCCGATGGCTCCGAAAGGACTGGGGTCAGGATTAAGATCTTCCCAAGGCCTGCCTTTGACTTGCCCCCGGAGCTCTGTTCAGATGGAAACATCTTTGGTTCTGAATCGAGAGCAAATTGACTGAAAATCCTTGGATCCTTTAGGCCTGTCTTCAGGCAACTTGTGTACCTTGCTGTTGCCCAGGTGCTTGATCAACTGCTCTAGGTCTTCGCCGAAAAGCAACTTCCCCTTAAAAGGGAGAGCGCCCAGCTGCGCTTTTGAAGAAGCATCAGCTGACCAGTTGCACAACCAGAAGAGCCTCCTGGCTGAGACCGCGGACACCATGCTTCCTGAAGACATGCGGATAAGCTCATACATGGCATCAGCCCGTAGACTGCTCTCCAGGTGATGTATTGTCCTCTTGCACTGAGGATAAGTCTCCCAGGGCTACTGCACAGGAGGGAAGGGTTAGGCTGGCCTTCATAGTTGGTGATTCGATTATTAGAAATGTAGATAGCAGGGTGGCTGGTGGACGTGAGGACCGCCTGGTAACTTGCCTGCCTGGTGCAAAGGTGGCAGAGCTCACGTGTCACTTAGATTATAGACAGTGTTGGGGAGGAGCTGGCTGTCATGGTACATGTAAGGCAGCAACGACATAGGAAAATGTGGAAGAGAGGTTTTGGAAGCCAAACTTAGGATTTTAGGTAGGAAGCTGAAATCCAGAACCTCCAGGGTGACATTCTCTGAAATGCTTCCTCTTCCACGTGCAGGTCCAAAGAGGCAGGTAGAGCTCCAGAGTTTCAATGCGTGGATGAGATGATGGTGCAGTGAAAAGGGATTCAGCTTTGTAAGGAACTGGGGAAACATTTGGGGAAAGGGGAGACTTTTCCGAAAGGATGGGCTGGAAGATGTAGTAGGCCAGATTGACAAACTAAAGAGTAGCAAATCACCTGGACCGGATGGTATGCATCCTAGGCTCCTGAAGGAACTCAAAAATGAAATTTCTGATCTATTAGTTAAAATTTGTAACCTATCATTAAAATCATCCATTGTACCTGAAGACTGGAGGGTGGCCAATGTAACCCCAATATTTTAAAAAGGCTCCAGGGGCGATCTGGGTAACTATAGACCAGTGAGCCTGACTTCATAACTGGGAAAAATAGTGGAAACTATTCTCAAGATCAAAATCGTAGAGCATATAGAAAGACATGGTTTAATGGAACACAGTCAATATGGATTTACCCAAGGGAAGTCTTGCCTCACAAATCTGCTTCATTTTTTTTGAAGGGGTTAATAAACACTTGGATAGAGATGAACCGGTAGATGTTGTGTATTTGGATTTTCAGAAGGCGTTTGACAAAGTCCCTCATGAGAGGCTTCTAAGAAAACTAAAAAGTTATGGGATAGGAGGCGATGTACTTTCGTGGATTACAAACTGGTTAAAAGACAGGAAACAGAGAGTAGGATTAAATGGTCAATTTTCTCAGTGGAGTGCCTTAGGGATCTGTACTTGGACCAGTGCTTTTCAATATATATATAAATGATCTGGAAAGGAATACGACGAGTGAGGTTATCAAATTTGCGGATGATACAAAATTACTCAGAGTAGTTAAATCACAAGCGGATTGTGATACATTACAAGAAGAGCTTGCAAGACTGGAAGATTGGGCATCCAAATTGCAGATGAAATTTAATGTGGACAAGTGCAAGGTGTTGCATATAGGGAAAAATAACCCTTGCTGTAGTTACACGATGTTAGGTTCCATATTAGGAGCTTCCACCCAGGAAAAAGATCTAGGCATCATAGTGGATAATACTTTAAAATCATCGGCTCAGTGTGCTGCAGCAGTCAAAAAAGCAAACAGAATGTTAGGAATTATTAGGAAGGGAATGGTTAATAAAATGGAAAATGTCATAATGCCTCTGTATCGCTTCATGGTGAGACCGCACCTTGAATACTGTGTACAATTCTGGTCGCCGCATCTCAAAAACGATATAGTTGCGATGGAGAAGGTACAGAGAAGGGCAACCACAATGATAAAGGGGATGGAACAGCTCCCCTATGAGAAAAGGCTGAAGAGGTTAGGGCTGTGCAGCTTGGAGAAGAGATGGCTGAGGGTGCATATGATAGAGGTCTTTAAGATCATGGGAGGTCTTGATCGAGTAGATGTGAATCGGTTATTTATACTTTCGAATAATAGAAGAACTAGGGGGCATTCCATGAAGTTAGCAAGTAGCACATTTAAGACTAATCGGAGAAAATTCTTTTTCACTCAACGCACAATAAAGCTCTGGAATTTGTTGCCAGAGGATGTGGTTAGTGCAGTTAGTGTAGCTGGGTTCAAAAAAGGTTTGGATAAGTTCTTGGAGGAGAAGTCCATTAACGGCTATTAATCAAGTTTACTTAGAGAATAGCCACTGCTATTAATTGCATCAGTAGCATAGGATCTTCTTAGTGTTTGGGTAATTGCCAGGTTCTTGTGGCCTGGTTTGGCCTCTGTTGGAAACAGGATGCTGGGTTTGATGGACCCTTAGTCTGACCCAGCATGACAATTTCTTATATTCATCTCCCAAGCCATTGCACCAACCGTCGCTGCAATCATAAACAAATCGCTAGAAGAAGGTGATCTTCCGGTCAATCTAAAAGTGGCCACCATAAAACCCATCCTAAAAAAAAAAAAGAACCTAGACCCCGACGACCTTAGCAACTACTGCTTCATTTCGAACCTTTCATTCCTCGCCAAGCTAACCGAGAAGGCTGCCCTTAAACAACTGAATGACCATCTAGATACAAACAACATCCTACACCTAACCCAACATGGCTTCAGAAAAAATCACAGTACTGAAACGCTACTCACCAACCTAACAAACACCATTCTAAGAGGCTTTGACCAAGGACAACGATACATCCTCATTCTACTCGATCTATCGGCTGCATTTGACACAGTAGAACACAATTGCCTAATCTCCAGGCTATCCGAAATAGGTCTAACAGGAAAAACCCTAGAATGGTTCACTTCCTTCCTTCAAAATAGATCGTACAAGGTAAAACTAAACAACTACACCTCCGACACCATCCCTCTTGAAACCGGAGTGCCTCAAGGATCATCTCTATCGGCCATCCTATTCAACATTTACCTATTACCACTCTGCCAACTCCTTTCAGGTCTCTCCATCACCTACTTCCTTTATGCCAACGACATACAGCTACTCATCCCAGTATCAAACTCCATAGAGAACGCACTAAAAATCGCAGCCACAACCATCAACAAAATCAAAATTCTACTGAACCAACTAAAACTTTGCATCAACACCGACAAAACCGAATGTATACTGATCGAAAGAAGCAACTCCAGCGATCACCTGAACCACCCCATCGTCATCGACAACACCCCCCATCAATCTAAAAGAACTCGTCAAAGACCTGGGTTTCTGGATCGACCCTCAACTCAACCTCAAAAAACACATCACCATGAAAACAAAAGAAGGCTTCCACAAACTTTCAATCCTCAAGCACCTCAAACCCCTACTAAACCAAACTGATTTCAGAACCATTCTCCAATCTCTAATCTTCTCAGGCATCAACTACTGCAACTCCCTCATGATAGGTCTACCAAAATCAACTTACACCCTCTACAAATTCTACAAAACGCCACTGCTCGAATTCTCACTGGACCCAAAAAAACTGACCACATCTCACCCGTACTAAAAGACCTACACTGGCTCCCCGTAGAAAAAAGAACAGAATTCAAAGCACTGTCAATTATACACAACTCAATCCACCACAATGACTACAACTGCCTCAACACCCTAATTCAAATGCACCACTCGCAGTCCGCACTAGATCAACCAACAAAGCACTACTCAAAATCCCACCAGCCAACGCAGCCAAACTAACCACCACAAGAAGGAGAGCCTTCTCAATAGCCGGACCTCAACTCTGGAACTCACTACCACCCAGTCTCAGAACCCAAACCAATACCAAGATGTTCAAAAAATTACTCAAAACATGGCTCTTCAAACAAGCTTACAAAGATGGGATTGGATAAACCAACATATAGGACAACCCAGCAGCCCCTCTCCCAATTTTGTCCCTCCCACTCCTTATATTCCCCCCATCTCCTCCAGTCACTCCCACTTCCTTCCCCTTCCAATCACTCTTAATTCTCCTCTTGAACACCCCACTACTTAGTACCCCCACTGAACAACGTACTGATGATTTCAACACCCTTGTTTGGACAAGCTATTGTATCAAATTCTCCTTGATTAATATGTATATATCTCAAGTTTTTTCCTCGCCAACCCATGCGTTTTATATCGATCTCCCGAAATCAATGTATCTCCCCGCTGTAGTTACAAACTTATTGAAGTTGCTCTACTGATTTTTATGTATTTCGTTGTTAAAATGTAAATCAGAGTGAAGGCCTACACTAATACTTCGGTATATAAAAGCCAAAAAATAAATAAATAAATAAATAAATAAATGTTCCACCTGGGCGACAGATCCTTGGCCCTCTGCAACTGCTGCACCCATCGCAAGCTAGCCCATAGCATGAAACTGCTACAAACTGCTGCCCTGATGACAAGGGAGGGTATATCAAATATCCTTTTGAGATATACTTCAAGCTTTTGGTCCTGTAAATCCTTCAGTGCTGCAGCGCTGGCTATTGGAATGGTAATTCTCTTTGTGACCGCAGATACTGAAGCAGCCACCTTCGGCACCCTCAGGAGCTCCAAAGTATCCTCGGGCAACGGATACAGTTTATCCATGGCTCTACTGACTTTCTGGCCAGTCTCTGGAGTGTCCCACTCCCTGACCACCAATTGTTTCACCATCTTATGGAACAGCAAGGTAGTAGCCGGCCCACTCAAGCTAGCCATGACTGGGATCCACCATATCCTGGTCTTGTTCCTCCTGTGGGACCGCGATTCCCAATTCCGTGAGGACATGAGGAATGAAAGGGCCCAGCTCCTCTCTCTGAAAGAGGCGAACTACCTTGGGGTCATCACCTTCCAAAGAAGGGACCTTTCCCAACTCCTCTTCCTGAGGGTCCTGGTCATCTGAAAGTGATGACCAGGACCCTCAGGAAGGATCATTAGGGACCAAACGCTGATCCAAGTCCTCAGAAGACACCACATCTGTAGAGAGCTGCTCTCCCGGCAGTTTGAGCATGCGGATCCTATGGCCACTGCATGCTCCGCCCCTTCAACTTCTTCTTTGGGGGGGGCCACCTAAAGTCCTGTATTTAGAAGGGCAAGATTGTTTGGCTCAATCTTGCATCAATAAAATAAATTCAGGGGAAAAATCTGGATAATTTTGATCATCCCCCCACCAGGGGATCTAAATCCTCCTCCCTGTGCCCATCCATGCCCCCACCCCTGGGGCTCTCTTGGGCTAGAATCTGCTGGGGACAGCGGCAGTGGGAGGTCTCCTCCCTCTACTGCATGTTGTTCCCAGGCAGCAAAAGTATCTAAAATGGCCGCCATTCCCACACTCAGCGGGAACAGGGCTGGCGCACTGCATGAAGCAGCTCGAAAATGTGGAGGGCCGCGCTGCTGCGAAGTGTCTGCCGTTCTTCCCTTTGGCGAACCATCCCCTCCAGGGAGGCAGCAGGAACAAACACTGGACTGCGCCAGCCACGTGTAAATTTCCCCGCAAGCTGTACACCGGCTGGAATGCAGCATGGTTGGCAGCCCTAAAATCGCGCAGCCCACGCCAGCACCCCTTTAGCCACGAGGAGCCCTGGGAAAGAGCCTCTACTTTCTTCGCGACACCCCCAAAGAGGGAAAAATGTGGTCAGGTTGCTGCGATCTGGCTGTCAATCGTCATGCCTCACTTTCCTTTTTATCATTTTCTTTTTTTAAAATAAACTTTAAGCGGTGCAGCATACTTCCCTGAGATAGGCAAGGGCTTCCCTGTCAATGATGGTGAAGAGGGAGGGAGACAGACTGCTAGCTTTCACCCCCAGCGCAGGAATCCCGAGCAAATTTTGGGGTTCCCAACTCCTGCCCATTATCGCCTACTACTAAGAGGGATAATCCCACCAGGTCCTGCCAACCTCCTGGGAGGCACTGCTGCCCAGAAACCTAAAGAAAAAAATGATCTTTTTTTTTTTCCCCGATCAAGAACAGAACTGCAGGTTTTGTACCACCTCCATCTGTTGGAGACAGAGAAATACTGAGGAGATGCAGGTGGCACACCAAGTTAAGAGGCAATACCTACAAAACTTTCTCTGTCTCCATCTTCTGGAAGGGAGGCAAAACCCAGGAGTTTGGACTGATCTGGGTATAACAGGGAATGATTATTTATTTATTTAGTGACTTTTATATCCCACAGTTTCCACAGTGTGTTCAATGCGGTTAACAAAGTAAAACATTCATATTTGTACTACATAAAACAATTTCACAGATTACATTAGGGATTAGGGTCTGGGAGCTATATTTTTAGAGAATTAAGATCAAAAGGGCAGCAGCAGTGGTGTCTAAGTTTTGTTTTATGTGCATTTTAATTATGAGTGTATTACTATACACTGCTTTTATTATTTTTACTAATTATGTGGTATAAAAATGTAATAAATATATACAACAAGCACATATTTAAATGCATTTAAGAGAGGTGTTCCTGGGGAAGTGTTTTGAGCAGAATTGGAAAATAATACATGCAGATAAAATGTTTTAAGTTATTTTCCGTAGAAAATGTTCTTGCACACAAAAAAAGCAGTTGCAAATACCTGCAAGTTCTTTATACTCATGGCAAGTTTTAAAAGTGATTGCACACACAGAAAAACGAGGTGTTGCAGGTAAGAGTGGGCTTAGAGAAATGTTTCAACATTTGGGTTGCGATGGTAGAAGCAGTTGTTTTAGTAAAATCTTTAAGTGTTATGTTGAATGGTCATTGGAGATAATACCTAACGCAGCTAAGTAAATGACCATCTTAGATTGTAAGTCCTCTAGGGACAGGGAAATACCTACTGCACTTGAATGTAACTCACCATGAAAGATATGAGCTAAATAAATAAAAAAATAAATAATCAATCTCTCCTTTTCAGAGCTTTCCCATTACTTTTCTGGAAATGGCTTCCCTTGTTGTGTTAGGGGATTTTAATATTAAATGGGATTCTGAGTTGAATGGTCTAGCTATGCTTTTTGGTATGAGTTTACAGACTCAGGGTCTACACAAGTAATATGTTGTCCTACCCATGAGAGGCATCATGTTCTGAATTTATTTATTTTGGATGTGTTACCATCTTGTTTTTAGATATGGGGCAGTGTTGTCTCACTAGCAGATTGGCCAAATTATTTTCTCGCAACCTTTAGTATATTAGGCTCATCCTCTTTAGACACTAGACTTCATGAGGTCCATATTCAAAAGTATTTAGCTGGATAACTCAGAAGTTATCCGGCTAAATGAAGATTTGGGAACTTATGCAGCTGATTAATAAGTTAGCTAGCTAGAATTTAGCCAGATAAATTAGGAGCGTTCTGAGGACATAAATGGGAGGAGTTGAGTTAGCCAGATAAGTCTGTTCCGTGGCTGTGGGAGTATGTGCTGCGTAAAAATTGTCCCATAAAATATATTTGTTTACAAAAATGATTTCAATAGCATTATGTTTCTAATTCAAACAAACAGAAGTCAGAGTAAAGGACAAACAAAGACAAACAGACAAACAGTAAAGGACAAACAGAATAAAGGACAAACAAACAGAAATTCAGAGTAAAGGACAACACAGCGATTATAACTCAGTATCTGTTTCCATTGCTACATCATTGCAAATAACACAACTCTTTGACACAAATTCTAAAAAGAGAGTCAAATACCAGTCTGAGCACTGCCCACAGGTCTCTTTTTCAGAATATTCACAAGGCTTATTTCATCCAGCATCTTTAGTTTATGACGTACTTACATATTTTGATTGCCCTGAAAATCAAGCCTGTTGGCAGCCCTCCAGGAGTGCTGTAATGCATGGTGACTCTGCTCACATAGAAGCACTGCTTACCTGGAAAAACTTGTCTGTGATTTCTCTGTCTTGGATAGGAACCTGCTTATAGTTTCGGAATTCTGCCACTTCTTGATTTCTGAGCTGCAGCAGGCGAAACCTTTTTGATCTGTTGAATGCTTCATCTGAAATGAAATGAAATTCTTCTTGCAGCTGTTCAAGTCTGAAGAAATCTGGAATGTAGGCATCTCCAGTGGAGGCAATCTGAAGAAAAAAAGCAACCCAAAAAAATACAGCACAATAAAGTCTAAGAAATAGTTATCTGTAAAACAAACAGCTTTTGTGGAAAATCCCCTACACCTCACTTCTGACAAACTTGTAAGTATACCAATAAAAAAAAAGGCATGAGCTAAAAAAAAAAAAAAAAAGTAAGTATACTGTTATTTGGCATGGCCATATAATTAAAAACAGCATCACTGGCAAAAACAATCAGAAATTATAAAGATCCCTATATTCAAAAGACTTAAGTGCCTAATGTTAAAAGTTAGATGCCTATACTTTTGAACTGAACATAAGAACATAAGAAATTGTCATACTAGGTCAGACCAAGGGTCCATCAAGCCCAGCATCCTGTTTCCAACAGTGGGCAAACCAGGCTAGAAGAACCTGGCAAGTACCCAAACACTAAGAAGATCCCATGCTACTGATGCTAGTAGTAGCAGTCTTAATACCTAAATTTAGATCCCTAAAATGGAGCAGGGGACAGGGTGGAGGATGGAATTTAGGAGCTTGATGCTAATTTCCAGAACTGGGTGCTTAAGTTAGGTCCTCCCGATACCAAGCTTAACTTTAGGCACCTCAAATTAAGGCACCTAAAGTTGAAGTTAGGCACCTATATTCAAATAAATTTTGTAGGCATCCATTCTCTTTCAACATAGGTGCCTAACTTTCACATATATATTTGAGTGGTTAGCACTCTTTGAATATCGGTCTCACCACTTCAAGCCCACCCTGCTATTAGTTTTCATTTTAGACACTCTTAATAAAATAATTAGGATGTTTAGAGCTTTTCCACAGTCTAGATTTAACAAATTGACCAATGTGCAAAAATTGAAAAGATGACAAGCCATATCTATAGCGATTTTTATGGATGTATTCAAAGGAATAATCATTCTATGATCTACTAATTAACAGGGCAATTTTAAAATTCCCTGTAGGGCTTGCAGTCCTTCATTTTCAAAGGGAATCTTCTCACAAAGTTTCCCTTTGAAAATCCAACTGGCACATACAACATGAAAGCAGGTAGCAAAGTAAGTGTATGAAAGTACACACTGAGAGTCCAAAATGAATGTGTGTGAATTTTCATTCCTCTGACCTAACTCAGTCCCCTTTTTTGTGTGGGTAAAAGAATGCACAGTATGCAACAAGGTATAACTCAATTCAAGTAAAATACACTAAAACAAATCCTCTCCTTGCAAACCCTGTCAATAGCACAATTCTCATGTTTTTGTTCCTCAGTTCTTGATGTCCCTTGTACTCAAAAAGACTGCATCATGTCCTCATTCCAGTCACATAAGTATGTGTTTTCCAAATTTAATAAACCATTCAACAGCTGTAAAAACTTAGCAGTTCCCCAAAACATAGGATAAGAACTAAATGGAAGGAAAAAATAAGTTTAAATTACATATAACCTTTACAAAGTTACGGTATGATCCTCCAAATATTTCTTTAAACCTCATACACCCACAATGGAATCCTTCATAGCAAGGATCTTGAAAGAAATGGCAAATGTATCCAAATTCTGACAGGGACTCCATAATAAGGAGAACAGAGTTGAGATGTAACCACAGAAAGATGGAAGTTGCTTATTTTCCAGGGGCCTCCGTTTGCAAGAATAGGCAGAAAATCTAGAGGTTAGTTAGAGAAATGTGAATGGGAAGTGAACTGGTTATCGTTATGTATCCAAGTACAGATGATCTGTCTTATGAAGTCAGTAAAAATTCAAATACAGTTCAAAGAGTTAGAGTGTGATGTTGGACAGTTATGTGACCACCTCAGAAGACCTACCTGCATACCACCAGGGAGTATGAAGAATTGCTCTCACAAAAATCTTCAATTAATGGTTGAAATATTAGTACAGGGTAGATGATTTTGGTTATGGTGGTATACTTGGGAGGATAAGATCTATACAGAAGGAATAGTTTACATCCAACCAAGGAAGGTACTACAATCCTCAGCCATCATTTCAAGCAACTTTAAAGCATGGAGTGGGGATGGGGGAGGCCAACCTGCTCTCTTTTACAAGCAAAAACATTTGAGGCAATCAGGGTAAGCCCTGAAGAGATAAAAGCCTGTAATTAACCATGAAATAAAACATGGGAGACAACAATTAGAAGTAGAGGAAGAAAAGCTGATAAATTAGCTTATGGAAAAAGAAAAAAGGAAATAAGGAAAGAGGGAGGCAGAGCATTATCTTGGAGATTCAGATGTGCAAATGCTCAAAGTTTTATTAAAAAAAAAAAAAAATCAAAGACCTGGGGGTCACCATGGCAGAGGAAGATATAGATGTGATTGCAATCAAAGAGTCTTAGTATAATGGACATCAGTATTGGGATACGACATACAGATAAGACAGAATATGGGAAAAAGGAGTGGGACAGAATAGATTCTATTATCAGGAACACAATAATAGCCACTAAAGTGCAAACAGAAGCTGAATTACTATGGGTTGCCCTGGAAATACTTAAGAAGATTTCTATGTATGTTAGAATAATACACAGACCTCTAGCATAGGAAAAAGAAGTGGCTTTAAACATGAAGAGAGACAGCATTAGGATGGCATAAACAAGGGAGGTTGTGTTTTTAGGTGTCTTCAGCCTGCTGACTGTATATAGAGCCTACCTGTTTCAGAGAAATCCTGGATTCCTTAAAAGGGCCAATCCCTAGGCAACTAGTGGAAAAACCCATTCAAAGGGAGGCTAAACTAGATCTAGCACTGACAAATGGAAACTGTCACTGACTTGATGGTTAGGGAAAATGTAGGTCTAGTGATCATCATACTGTGTGATTCAATATTATATTCAGACATGAACAAAGTCATACTAAGACTAAAATCCTGGACTTAAGGAAGGCTGACTTCAAGATTGCGCTGAGGAAGATCTACAAGGAATCCAACAATATCTTTACATTTTAAATATGGGAAGCAGGAGCAGGTAGCGGGGGAGGGGCGAATAAATGGCATTATGGTCGCAGCCATGGCATACTTCTAGAAAATTAAAATCGGAGGTCTTTAGGGAAGAGGCAGAAAGTTTGGCCCCGCAGGGCCTTTGGAGTTAAGATGGGAGGGAGCCAGGAACAATTTTGGGCCTGCCAGTCTGTAACTTTTAGTTTTTGTTTTTCAGAAACTCTAATTAAAGGAAAATTAGTTTCTTACCTGATAATTTTCGTTCCTGTAGTACCACGGATCAGTCCAGACTCCTGGGTTTTGCCCCCCCCCCCCCCCCCCCAAGCAGATGGAGATAGAGAAGTTTTCAAAACAAAACTCCGCCTTATATAGGATGGTGCCACCTACAGTCCGGCAGTATTACTCAATGTTAAAGCAGAATGGCTCTCAAAAAACCACCATAACTATGTACAATAACCCTTCAACAAGAAAAAGAAATAACCGGTTCACTTAACCCTCCTAGGAACTGAACCTGTAGAACCACTTGAGGACGGTCAATCCAATTTCTGCAGATCTGAAAACAAATCAATCAATAACTGAGTGGACTCTCCCTTACTTCCATGCGTTCCCTGGGCGGGACTCTGGACTGATCCGTGGTACTACAGGAATGAAAATTATCAGGTAAGAAACTAATTTTCCTTTCCCTGTACATACCCGGATCAGTCCAAACTCCTGGGATGTACCAGAGCTTTCTTACCTGGGATGGGATCTGGAAAGGCTCGCTTTAAGCACTGCTTCTCCAAAGCCTCCTTCAACCGGTGCCTGAACATCCAGTCTGTAGTGTCTGGCAAAGGTATGCAAAGACTTCCAAGTCACCGCCCTGCAGATCTCCTGCGGTGAGGCCATTTGTCACTCTGCCCAAGAAGCCGCCTGCGAACAGGTAGAATGAGCCTGAAGACCAAATGGTACAGGCTTACCACGCAGCAAATATGCTGAGCCTATAGGCTCTTTCAACCAGTGCAAAATTGTAGCTTTAGATGCCATATTTCCTCATTTTGGACCAGCCCACAGCACAAAAAGATGGTCCGTCACATGAAACGTTTTAGTAACTTCTAGATAACGCAACAACGCTTGACAAACATCCAGCTTCCATAAGTGTTTAGACATAGGGTCTGACTGGTCCAAAACGGGAAACGACGGAAGCTCCACTGACTGATTTCCATTAAAAGCAGACACCACCTTCAGAAGAAAGGAAGGAACTGTCCACAAGGACACACCAGAATCGGAAATTCTCAGAAACGGTTCCCTACAGTATAGAGCCTGGAGCTCCGATACCCTGCGAGCAGATGTGATAGCGATAAGGAAAATCACCTTTAACGTGAGATCCTTTATTCTAGCCGTTTTCAGAGGCTCAAAGGGCGCCGTACACAGAGCTGAGAGAACCAAGTTCAGATTCCAAGAACGTCAAGGGTGCCTGATCGGGGACGAAATGCTTTGCCCCCTTTAGGAAAGGAGCCACATCGGGGTGAGCAGCCAACACCACGCCTTGAATGGAACCGCACAAACAACCAAGAGCTGCCACCTGAACCCTCATGGAACTACACAATAAGCCCTTGGCGAGTCCGTATTGTAAGAAACCTAAAATATCCGACACCGAAGACTGAGTAGGAACAATCGCCCAGTCCACAAACCAAGATTCAAAGATTCTCCACACGCGCACATACACAAGGTTGGTGGCTGTCTTGCGCGACCGGAGAAGTGTTGCCACCACAGCGTTCGAATACCCTTTGCTCCTCAGGCGGCGCCTCTCAAAAGCCATGCCGCTAGACAAAAGTGATCGACCTCTTCCAAACACACAGGTCTTTGATGGAGAAGGTCCGGGAGTAGTGGCAACTGCAGGGGACCCACCACTGGCAGATTGACCAGGTCCGCAAACCAAGGCCGTTTCGGCCACTCTGATGCTATGAGGATGACTTCTGCTGGGTGTATCTCCACTCTCCTGAGCACTTTGCCTATCAGCGGCCAAGGAGAGAAGACGTACAGCAGCATGTCGGTCGGCCAGGGCAGCACCAGGGCATCTACTCCTTCTGTTCCTGTTTCTCTGCGGCGACCGAAGAAGCGTGGAGCCTTGGCATTTTGAAACGCTGCCATGAGATCCATGCGGGGTACGCCCCATGTGTCGCATATGAGCTGGAAAGCTTCGTCTGTGAGCTCCCATTCCCCGGGATGGAGGCGGTGCCAACTGAGAAAGTCCGCCTGAACGTTGTTGACTCCTGCTATGTGAGATGCTGCAATACTTACTAAATGCTTCTCTGCCCAACTGATCCTCCAGGGGAACTCCTCGGGATAAGTTGTCCGAGATAAGCCACCAATTGAGACTGGAGCATGCCGTATCCATAAGAGGGAGAGATAAATGAAACTGTTCGGAGACTGAATTCCAACGCGAAAGCAATGCTGACTGTAAAGGATGCATATAAGCAAAGGCCCAGGGCACCAGCAACAGGGTGGAAGTCATGGAGCCGAGAACCCACAAATAATCCCCCACTCTGGGGAAACGGTTGGCCGAAAAGTCCCACACTTGTGCTTGTAGCTTGACAATTCAGGCCAAGGTAAGGAACACTCTCCCCTGCTGAGTGTCGAATAGAGCTCCCAAAAACTCCAAAGACTGGGTGGGCACCAGTCGGCTCTTGGCGAAGTTGATCACCCAACCCAGCGATCACAGGAGTTGAAGCACTTTGCGAATTGCCAACTGGCCGAGCAACTCCGACTTTGCCCGAATTAGCCAGTCATCCCGTTATGGATGCACCAGGAACCCCTCTCTGCACAGATGAGCCGCCACCACAATCATTACTTTGGTAAACGTTCTGGGCGCGGTAGCAAGACCAAAGGGCAAAGCTCGAAACTGAAAATGGCAACCCATCACCGAGAACCTCAGAAACTTCTAGTGGTCGGCCTGAATGCCTATGAGAAGATACACTTCCTTTAGGTCCAGTGACGCCAGAAACTCTCCTTTTCTTACCGGGGCAATGACTGACCGTAACATCTCCATGCGAAAACGTGGCACCCTGAGGCAGAGGTTTACACCCTTCAAATCCAGAATGGGTCGGAAGGACCCCATTTTTTGGGAACTACAAAGTAAATGGAATAACGCCCTTTTCGCTGATCCGCCTGAGGATCCAGAGTGATGGCGTCGAGTTGCAGAAGGCGTTGCAAGGTATCTTGTACTGCCTGTTGCTTCTCTTCGTAACTGCATGGGGAGACCAGAAACTGCCCCGGAAGGCGGAGTGCAAAATCTAAAGTGTAGCCTTGATTTATCACAGTAAGGACCCACTGGTCCGACGTCACCTTGACCCATTCCTCGTAAAATAGGGACAATCTGCCCCCAACAGCTGGAACTGAGGAATGGGTCAGCATTCCTTCATTGGGAAGACTTGGCCCCAGATGCGGACTGGGTAGCCCTGGTTCTGCCAAAGCGTCGGCCATGAAAGGGCTGAGACCAGGACTGTTGGCGACTGGATGCTTGCTGAAAGGAAGAAGCTGGAGCTCTGGACGGACGAAATCTCCAATTCCCTCTGAATCGAGACTGTGAAAAAAAGGAGCCCTTCGACTTGGGCCTATCCTCTGGCAGTCAGTGAACCTTGTTCTCCCCCAGGGATTGAATCATATCCTCAAGGTCCTTGCCAAAAAGCAAGTTACCCTTGAATGGCAACGACCCCAGCTGAGCCTTGGAGGAAATATCCGCCGACCAGTTTCTTAACCACAACCAGTTTCTTAACCATAGGAGCTGATGAGCCGAGACTGCCAATGCCATGGATCTGGCCGAAGCCCGTAACAGATCATAAAGTGCATCCGCACTATAAGCGAGCGACGTTTCCAGACGCCCTGCTTGCTGTGCTTCTGCATCGGAAATACCAGCATTAGCCTGTAACTACTGAACCCAGCGAAGGCCCACTTGTAAGGCAAAATTGCTACACATAGTTGCCCGCACTCCCAGTGCCAAGGCTTCAAAAATTTTCTTGAGCTGCAGCTCCAACTTTCTATCCTGCAGGTCCTTCAGGGCTGTAGCACCCGTAACCGGGATTGTGGTCTTTTTGGTGACTGCGGACTCTGTCGCGTCCACCTTGGGCACCCGCAGAATGTCAATTGCTTCCTCCGGAAGAGGATATAGCTTATCCATAGCCTTGCTATCTTTCAATCCCAGATCCGGGGTATCCCATTCTCTATATAGCAAATCCGTGGCAGAAAAATGAAAAGGAAAGGAAGTAGCCGGGTCCCTCAGACCCAACAACACTGGGTCCATGGCCCCTAGCCTGGACTCCTCTGGCGGCTCATCTATGCCTAGCTCTCCGAGTAAGGCAGGGATAAGCGGAGCCAACTCCTCCCTCCTAAACAGATGGATCACCTTAGGGTCATCTCCTTCCACACTGTTAGAGCCTCATGTTGGATCCTGTGGATGTTGATCAGGGTCTGTATCCACCCCCATCGGAGGCTTGCCCTGCGGGTCCTGACCCGTGAAATCAGTATTGGTCTGATGAGCCCCTGTATGCAAGGTGCTTAGCTTTGGAGGACCCAGAGACTCTAGACCGCTTTCGAGAAAGAGACTTAAGACCACTAGAGGAAGTTTTACCCCCAGCCTGCAGCTTCCCTTCCCTCCTGGCTTTAAAAGCCTTATGGAGAAATAAAATAAACTCAGAGAAGGAGGAAGAGGAGGAGGAGGAGTCAGAAGCCCCTCTCGGGGCTATCCTCTATTTCAGGTGAGAGAGACTGTAAAGGTTCGCTTCCTCCAGGAAACCTTGGCTGAGGAGAGAGAGGAGGCAGGAGAATCCCCTCCCCCATAGCTGCACGAGTCGCTGATCTAAAAGACTCCAAAAAGGCCTCTATTCCCGTGCTCAGTGGGAACGGATCTGCCTCAGCTGATCTCGGTGCAGCTAACACTGAAGGAGCTCGGGCAGTCTTGCCTTTAACCATTTTTGCAACCCCAGAGGATCCCTCCCCCCGGGAAGACACACCGAACCCCAGAGGATCCCTCCTCCCGAGAAAGACGCATGCGGGCCGAGTCACATGCGATGCAGATTGGGCAGCGGTCCTGAGAAAGCTAAAATTCAATTTTGAAAAAAATAGAAAAATAATTGCGGTCCGCCCAAGCGCCCAGTCAGGGAGGGAAGAGAGAGCCGCAGCGCCAGTGACACTGACAGAAAATGAAAGAAAATCAAAACTTTTTATTTTTTTTTTTTAAAGACTTGCCCGACAGTGTTCCATGGTCCTGATCCGGCGGGTGGAGTGAACCGGGCTCCCCGGTGTCGCACCCAGCTGCTAGCTTGGAACAAGAGGGCCCTCGACCCTGTAATGCAGCTGCCTCAATAACCAGTGGGGGATGGTCCCCTCAGGGCCTTACAAACCCCCTGGGAAGCTCAGGACAGAAACTGCTCTCTAAAATTCACAGAACTCACTACTCTAACTCCAATGAACAATCAGCCCAGACTGTAGGCCTTGCACCTCCACCATCTGCTGGAGACAGAGAAATATTGCCGGACTTTATTTATTTATTTATTTATTTATTTATTTAACTTCTTTTACTATACCGATACTCAAGACCAGGTCTTATTGTACCGGTTTACAATAGAACAGGGGGAAACCAATTAACATCTAGGTGGAAGGTAAAGTTACATTAAAACAGGGAGCGTAAAAAATGGGAGATGGAAGACAGGGCAGAATTTAAATTATAACAATAGAAGAGTGATAAATATAATCAACAAAAACCAATAAATTAGTAATACATAAACAGAGATTTATCCTCGGCGGTTATTAACATGGTATGTCCAGAGGGAGGAGAGGAGGGGAGGTGAGTAGGGGGGAGGGATTAGGGAGAGATTGAAGGGTGAGAAACAGTGTTGGTCGAAAGAGGTTCCTTCAATGGTAGGCTTGTGCGAACAGCCAGGTTTTAAGGTTTTAAGGACTGTAGATGGCACCATCCAATATAAGGCGGAGTTTTGTTTTGAAAACTTCTCTGTCTCCATCTGCTGGGGGAGGGGGGGGGGGCAAAACCCAGGAGTCTGGACTGATCTGGGTATGTACAGGGAATTGGATATATTCTTTTAAATATACTGAGTTAAGTTTTAAGTTATCTGGCCACACAAAGCTGCATAACTTTAGACCTGCTTGGAAGCAAATGTTGAGATTACTTACCTGATAATCTCCTTTTCCTTAGTGTAGACAGATGGACTCAGAACGAATGGGTATAGTATGCTCGTGCTAGCAGTTGGAGACGGATCTGACGTCAGCACGGGTATATATACCCCCATAGGAAGCGTAGCAACTCAGTAATCTTCCTTGCAAAAGCTGTTATGGATATGTGTGTACTGACGATCAATGAATTAGTGAAACATGATTCCCCTGACCGATTGATAGGAGCTGGAGACCACCAGCATTCACAACCGGAAGGCGTCGACACCTGGCAAAGGGGACTCTCTTATGTAAGCAAAAGGACATGGCCTACCTTGAATCGGTGAAACCCATGTATACTGGCAGCCTGGGCGGGATGCTGAGTCCATCTGTCTACACTAAGGAAAAGGAGATTATCAGGTAAGTAATCTCAACATTTCCTAGCGTGTAGCCAGATGGACTCAGAACGAATGGGATGTACAAAAGCTTTACTCCCCGCCTGGGTGGGAGGCTGCCTGAGGACCGTGTAGGACTGCCCTCGCAAATGCTGTGTCCTCCCTGGCCTGGACATCCAGACGGTAGAACCTGGAAAAGGTATGGAGGGAGGACCATGTCTCCACTTTACATATTTCTGCAGGCGACAGCATCCTGGATTCTGCCCAAGATGCTGCTTGGGCTCTGGTAGAATGAGCCTTGACTTGTAGAGGCGGTGACTTCCCGGCCTCTACGTAAGATGCTCTGATGACTTCTTTAATCCAGCGGGCGATGGTGGGCCAAGAGGCCGCTTCACCTTGTTTCTTTCCACTGTGCAGAACGAACAGATGGTCCGTCTTTCGTACTTCTTGTGTCAATTCCAGATATCTGGGCAGTAACCTGCCGATGTCGCGATGGCGTAGTAAACGCCCTTCTTCTGATTTCTTCAAACCCGCCGTTGTGGGCAAGGATATGGTTTGGTTGAGGTGAAATTGTGAGACCACTTTAGGTAG
Source organism: Rhinatrema bivittatum (assembly GCF_901001135.1). Classification (NCBI taxonomy): domain Eukaryota; kingdom Metazoa; phylum Chordata; class Amphibia; order Gymnophiona; family Rhinatrematidae; genus Rhinatrema; species Rhinatrema bivittatum. Next base: position 197,706,360 of record NC_042615.1, read on the forward strand.
AAAGGAGGGAACCGTGCGAAGATGGATAGCCTCCGGAGTGATTCTCAGAAAATAGAAAGTAGATTGGAACCACGCTCAGCGAGCGTGCAGGCTCTCCAAACTGCTTTGGAGACGGAAATTACTGAGTTGCTACGCTTCCTGTGGGGGTATATATACCCGTGCTGACGTCAGATCCGTCTCCAACTGCTAGCACGAGCATACTATACCCATTTGTTCTGAGTCCATCTGGCTACACGCTAGGAAATCTAAAGTTATTCAGCTAACTTACTCAGTTTTACTTGAAAATTGAGTTAGCCAGATAACTATCATACTCCCCAGAACACACCCAAAAACACCTCTTTTTTATCCAGCTCAATTATAGCCGGATAATGACTTATCCAGTTATAATTTAGCCAGATAACAGGCTGAATATCCCACAACTTGCCATTTAGATGGATAACTTTAAGTTATCCGCCTAAATGGCTTTTGAATATTGACCCAAACAATCTTAAATAAGCTCTTTTGCTCAGTATTGAAAGAAGGGGAAGGCAGTAAACCTAAGGCAGGAAATTAGGAGCATGAATGATTGTGAAATTATTACAAATCCATTTACAGATGAGGACATACTTAAAGCGCTTATACAAATGAGAGTAGGTAAAACCATGGGACCTGAAAGAACCTATTCCAGCATAATAAAGAGCTCAAGCAAGTGTTCGTTGCACCCTTCACAGCTCTGTTCAACTTGTTTTTGGAGATGTGAGATTCTGAGAGACTGCAGGAAAGGAAATGTAATCCCACAACATAAAACTGAGAAAAGGAGACAGTAGGTAACTACAGACCAGTCAGTCTTATTTTGGCCCCAATGCAATAAGGTATGCTAGGTGGCCTTAGAACTGTACTCTCTATGTAGTAAGGCATTTTGCACACGAAAAAATATGTGTGTACAACTGGAGTAAAAATGTGCACGCAGCTTGGCACGTCTCCATGCAAATCCCATGTTAATCAAGGCATTAGCTATTACTCCCCAATGCAGAGACGTGCATAGGCTTAAGTCATGTTTTCCTCATTCTGGAAATTTAACTCCTGGTCAGAAGTGGAGTAAAGTGTCTGGGGCTAGTGTAGGTCTATGAGGCTAAACTTGGAGTTCATGGTGCCAGGGTCCTAAACTCAGGATTTATGTGCATAAAATGTGAGTTTTGTGTGAACAACCTATGAGCATAAATTTTATGCTCTTAACTCATGTTTTAGGCACTCAGTGTACTTAATTTAATCCCAATGCATTTGCATGCTATTCGCTTACTGTATCATGAGTTATCTTTTTTTTGTGTGTGAGCATTAAGAAAAGGTGCATTGAAATATAGAGATATTTTTTACTCCTGTCTTATTACAACAGGCTCTTTGATAGCCACATACACATTGTTAAAGAAAAAGACCTCTGACAACATAGTTTCACAAAATGAAGATCTTATCAGACAAACTTGTTCAAGTTCCTCAATGAGATAACAAAAGTGGTGGATGCTTCCTATCCAGACAAGTAAAACTTTTGACACTGTTCCACACAGATGACTGGTATGCAAGCTAGCTAGTATAGGAGTTGGACAGAAAGCAGGTAATTGAACCAGGAACTGGTAAAGCAACAGAACTCAGAGAGTGGTGGTCAGGGGAAAATATTCAGATGATGCTAAAATGAACAGTAGTGCACATTGGGGCTAGGATTGATTTTTTTCAATATCTTTATTATCAACAATGCTGAGGGACCTGAAGGAAAAACAGAGTTGATTATTTGTAACTGGACTTCTCTGTTACACATGTGGACTGATGTCATGGCACGAAAACAATACAGAGGTTGATCAGCTATTGGCTGGAATAGTCCAAATGTTTTACCTGTGTTTAAGTGCCCTGCATCCAGCAGCCCCTGGCTAAACTCCTTTAGTCTATAACATAACGTACAGAAAGGAAAGAGGTGATTGAACTCTATGGGGAGGAGGAAAGGTGTGTGTGACTTAATTTTGTTGTCCAGGCAGAACACCAGTTACAGGTGAGCAATTTTTCTTTTCTCCGTGGACTAGTAGAATAAACAGCCACACATGTGGGGATTCCCAAGTACACAGTTGTGTTCACATTCTCTTCCTCCCTTGCATAAGGCAGCCCACATTTCGGGTGACTGCAGAAGGAGTTCCACCTCCCTAAGATTTAAATAGATTTCTGAGGACTGACTAGATTTACTGCCCTAACAGGAGGTAGCCACTAAGCCATAATGAGATGCAAATGTGTGGGTTGAACTCTATGTTGCCACTTTACAGATCTCATGTATGATAGCGGATCCCACAAATGCCATGGAGGCAGTCATTGCTCTGACTTGGTGTGCGCTTATCTCTTTTAAGGACAATGAATGGATGGAAGCAGTTCAGAGAAGGGCTACTAAAATGACACAGGGCCTGTAACACACACCCTACACAGAGAGGCTTAACACACTCAAAATATATTTGCTGAACAAAAGAAGAAAAAGGGGCAATATGAGAGAAAAACATTTGAATAGTTGGCAATCTTCAGTAAAGCAAAGGAAAGTGCAACTTTCCACAGAAAAAGAAATTCAAGAACTTGGGAAGTCATTATTATGAAGCTGGAGGGATGGTATCTCAGAGGAAATAGAAATCAATACTTCTTTACTGAGGGGGTGGTAGATGCCTGGAATAATATACTAACATGCTTGGCACTGATACAGAGGAAGTGATTAAGAACAGGGTTGAGAGGCTGAGCAAAAGACATGAGGAGAGAGAGGGCATAGGGGTGCTAGTTTAAGTATTAGAACTTGTATGCTTGTTTACCCAAAATAGTAGAGGACTAAACAGGGAAAACAACAAAACTAGATTGGATAAGAAATGATATCCTGCATATGGTCAAACACATATGGCTAACAACTGGGACATATCCTTAGCTACAACAGAGCAAGATGAGTGAATCAATTGGTCCTTATTTGCCGCATTTTCCATAGCACTATGTTGTAGTACATGAGCTTTCAAGAAGTGTGTCCCTTTTTCAGGCTGAAACCTTGACACTTAGTATTATTATTCACAAGTATCAAACCAATGCCTATTCAACTCCTTTGTGCGTCTGTTGCAATATGTCCAAATATAGCAGAGTTGCTTACCTGTAACAGGTGTTCTCCCAGGACAGCAGGATGTAGTCCTCACATACGGGTGACGGAACACTTTGACTGGCACACTGACTATGCCCAGCATGCCATGATCCCTGTGTCCACAGGGGTCTCCCTTCAGTCTCGTTTGTAGCAAAAAAAGTGCAAGTGAAAAATAAAATAACAAAACATAAGCTGACCCAACTCCACAGGGTGGCGGGTGGGTTTCGTGAGAACTACATCCTGCTGTCCTGGGAGAACACCTGTTACAGGTAAGCAACTCTGCTTTCTCCCAGGACAAGCAGGATGGTAGTCCTCACATATGGGTGATTAGCAAGCTACAGGCTGACTCACATTACAACAGGCCAATAGCAGACAACTCGTGCAACAGGCACAATAATTGGGGTGCTATTGGCAATGATGAGGCAGCCTGAAATCACAGCAGGTGGTTGTGGAAGGAGTTGGGCATTATAGTGGAAAAAAACATTTCAAGACAGATTGTCCAAAGGCAGAGTCTTGACAGCCTTCCTTATCTAAGCAGTAGTGGGCTGCAAATGTGTAGAGAGCTCCATGTCGCAGCCTAACAGATGTCGGCAATTGGTACTGAACGATAGTGTGCTACCGACATTGCCATGGCCGTTACAAAATGTGCCTTCACTCACCCCTGGAGAGGAAGGCCTGCTTTTTCATAGCAGAATTCGATACAGTCTGCTAGCCAGTTGGAGGGAATTTGTTTGCCCACTGCAACTCCCAGCTTGTTTTTGTCAAAAGAAACAAAGAGTTGGGTGAATTTCTTATGGACTGCAATGCGGTCTAGATAGAATGCAAGTGCACGCGTACAGGCCAAGGTGTGCAAAAACCTCTCGCCCTGGTGAGAGTGAGGCCTTGGGAAAAAAGAGGGCAAACCATAGATTGAGTAAGGGGAGAGACTGTGTCCACCTTAGGAAGAAATTTAGGGTGAGTACAGAGGACCACTCGGTCACGGAGGAACCTAGTGTAGGGTGAGTATGCAACAAGGGCTTGTTACTCACTGACCCTTTGAGCAGATGTAATGGCTACGAGGAAAAGAAATTTCCATGTTAGAATTTTTAATGTCATAGGAATGCAAAGGCTCAAACAGAGAACGCATGACCCTTGTGAGCACTACATTTAGGTCCCATTCCGTAACCGGTGATCGTAGAGGAGGCTTAAGTTGTAGAAAGCCCATCATAAGCCAACTCAGAAGGGGTTGAGCCGTTATCAGGGCATCCCCTACTCCCTGGCACTGAGGTGTACCTGTGCAGAGGATGTCTGGAGACCAGAATCCTAAAGGTACCCTATATAGCCTAATAAAGATGGAGTGGGGCAGAAAAAGGGGCCAATATCTTTTTGTGTACACCATTTGGTAAATCCTGTCCATTTTGAATGGTAAGATTTACATGTGGAAGGTTTTCGTGAAGCTACAAGTACCTGAAAAACATTAGTGAAAAGATTTGAAGGTTCGGATGGTATAAATTGCCATGATTGTGTGTTATGAGAATGAACTGTGGACAGGCGAATTGGTTCCTGGATTGATAGGTCGAGAAGTATGGGGAAGCAAAATTGTCGAGGTCAGTATGGGGGTATGAGAATCATTAAACCCCTGTCCTGCTGTAGCTTCATGAGAGTTTGTTGGCTATGAGCGGTATCGGAGGAGACATATATAGGAGGCCTTTGTTCCAGGGGCGAGCAAAGGTGTCCATGGCTAACACGTTTCGTTGCCTGTGTAGGGAGCAGACTCTGTCCACTTTGTGATTCAATTCGGACGCAAAGAGGTCGATGGTTGGTTGATCTCAGCACTAGAAGATTTTGCTTGCTACACATGGATTCAGAGACCACTCGTGGGGATGGAGACATCGATTGGGATGGTCTGCTAGTACATTTGGTATACCTGTTAGATAAGTGGCCCGGAGACGCATGAAGTGTGCAAGGGCCCGGGCCCAGGCCCAGGCCCAGATCTGTGCGGCTTCCTGGCAGAGCCGATAAGAGCTTGTTCGAGTACCACCCTGCCACTATGTTGTCTGTCTGTATCCACACAGTTTTGTGTGAGAGGCAGTGTTTGAAGGCATAAAGGGCATAACATATGGCTTGAAGCTCTAGGAAGTTGATGTGAGACTGTTCATTGAGCGGCCTACACATCTTGGGTTTGGAGGTTGTTAATACGAGCTCCCCAACCCAAGCTGGAAGCGACCGTGGCCAAGGTCACCTGAGGAATTGGTTACTGGATCGGTGACATGGATCAGGGACGAAAGTGGTTAAACAGTTTAGAGCCACTGAATTTTAAAGTGCCCTGAGTTTTTCCCATGGCTAGTCTGGCCATGGGAGTGACGTGGACCATGGAAGCCATGTCGCCAAGCAATGGGAAGAGTTGATGGGCTGAGGCTATGTTGCATGCGCGCAGAGATGTGGACAGTTTGATAGAATGTCTGTGCGGTTGTTGGGCAGGAAGGCCTTTTAATTATTATATACTAGTTCAAAATTATTATAAACTTTTTATATGTATTATGTTTCTATTTTCATAGTTATTTTATATTAGTTCATAATTATTACTACCATGTTCTATGTACAACGCTCTGACGTTTTGTTTTGTTTTTACTGTAAACCGACGCGATATCCTTGGATGAACGCCGGTATATAAAAACCATTAAATAAATAAATAAATAAATAAAATAAATAGTGCCCAGATTTGCTCCGAGGGAGGCAAGGAGGTGAGATGGATCCATATGGGGTTTATGGTAGTAGATCAGAAATCCCAGAAAATTTAGTATATTTATAGTGAGTCTTAGAGAATTTGGAGCTCCTTGTTTGGATTGACTCCTTATTAGGCAGTCGTCCAGGTAAGGAAACACGTGAATGCTGTTTTTTCGTAGATAAGCGGCAATCACTGCTAGGCATTTGGTGTAATACACGAGGTGTCGAAGCTAGTTCGAATGGCAGAACTTGGTATTGAAAATGCTGTTGACTCACTATGAAGCGTATTGAAGGTCATGAGAAGAGAGTCAACCTCCTTGTTGTAGTAAGGGAAGCATGGTGCCGAGAGACACCATTTTAAACTTTTCTTTCTGAAGAAATTTGTGAGATTTCTGCGGTCCATGATGGGCGGAGGTCGCCTGTTTTCCTTGGAAGTAGGAAATAGCAGGATTAAAATCCTCTGCCTTGCTGTGTCCGGGGAACGGTGTCTCGAGCCTTGGTCCTCAGTAGAATGGACTGTTCTGTTCTCTGGCAAGGTTTCAAAATCCAGAAGCCTGCCTGACTGGTGGAGCTGGTGTGATCTGGATATCAGTTGTTGACGTGTACATGCTTTTAGAAGAAGACTGGTTGGTCTCACGCGGGAGCTGGTTAATACTCGTGTGAGCGGTAAAAGGTCCTTCTAACATCCCTCTTCGCTGGTTTTCTAGCCGAGGAGGGAGGATTTGCAAGAAACGTAGAGAGCTGTCGCAGGGTCTTGCGGTGGTCTTGCAATGAGCCACTGTCTGTTGGACCTTGTGCACGAAGAGATGATCTGTGGTGCATGGCAGATCAGCTAGTTTATCTTGGACTTCGGGCCGTAAATCAGGGGCCGTAAGCCATGTTCACAATCTAAAAACATGGATGTTCAACAAAGCATACCAACTCACCCAATGAACAACACAACAACATCACCCTCCACTCTAACCTGAAGAATAAATGAAACTTATCACAACTATGTATTATAACTAAGAAGTGAAACGTAAAACTGAACAGTAACTAACTTGCATATGATACCCCTATGTTTAACAACAGTTTGAACCTTTTTGAAACCCTGTTTATCCCCCTTAACCTTGTATTTTTGTAAACCGTTATGATGGCGTTATTATGATGAAACCGAATGAAGGTATATAAAACTCGATAAATAAATAAATACATAAATCTAGCACTGAGTCCTGTTGCTGGCAACGGGAGGACGTTTCGAAGCAATCACATGTTGTTCAAACTTCATGTTGATGGCAGTGAGGTTCCCTTGGTGTTGTGTCAAACAAAGCTGGTAAACAGCAATATGTGAGACCAACATGGATCCCCGGAAGATTTTACGACCTAGACCCTCCCGAAAACTTCTGGTCCTCTTTACTGACCAGTCGAAAGGGATGTCATTTGGAGGGATCGTCTCCACTCTTCTGGTGGAGAAGGCTCCGAGAGGAGGTTGGTTTAGGTCTCGATGGGATCGGTGCCGAAGAAGGATTAGAGTTCCCCATCGCCCTTCGAGGATCCTGGGATAGGAATAGGGGCCCGTGGAGGCTCAGAAGGATGAATCAGCGTCGATGACTTAGGCTGTCAGTAGGGTACCGATGAGGGCAGCGAGGCAGTGCCGCAATGGTGCGAATATCGATGGCTCCGGTGTTGGTGCCGGTATGGGGGCCGGCATCGATTGAGGTTGTAGATTCCGGAAGGCATCGAGGACAGCCTGATGGACGAGGATGTCCAGCTCCTCCCTGGAGTTGGTATAGGTAATGCAGCTATAGGGGGAGGCAGGCTAGGCGTTACTGGCACTTCCACATGGATCTGTGGTGGGGAATGCCTCGGTGCCTCAGGTGCCGAGAAGCATGGAGACTCTTGTACCCGGGCCTGCATTGCAACTGGCTCGATGGACACTGATGCCGATGAGGTATCGGTGCCGGCACCAAACGCGGAACCCTGTCGGTGCTGGCGACGATGTTTCCCTCGGTGCTCGGCCCGGTCATTCTCAAGCACCGAGGAAGCTGCCAACGATGTCCAGGATGGCGTCGGTGATGGATTGTTACCGTGGCGGTGACGATGTTTCCCTCGGTGCTCGGCCCAATCATTCTCCAGCACAGAGGAAGATGCCACCAATGTCGTGGCATCAGTGACGGACGGTCACCGTGCCTCTACTGCTCCTGGCGTTGTTTTTTGCCTAAGGATTACATGGGAGCTCTGGTTGAGGTCCCGAAGTATGGAGCGTTTTCGTTAGTCGAGGGTACTGAGGCATTGATGGAGGTATCGATGGCGGCTTTGACAGTATCGACAGCATTGATGGTGGCGTCGACGGGATCGATGGCGACGTCGACGGAATCGATGGCGACGTCGACGGCCATATCGACAGCATTGACGGTGGCATCGAGGGTGGCCTCGACAGAATTGACAGTGACGTCAACGGTGGCCTCGATGGAACCGATGGCGGCATCAAAAGCATCGATGGCGGCATTGACACAGATGATGTCGATGGCGGCCTCGACAGCATCGATGGGGGCCTTGATGGAATCAATGGCGACATCGACGACATCGATGGTAGTCACGACGGGATTGATGGCAGCCTCCACGGCATCAATGGGAACCGTGGACACCCCAATCCCTCTAGCCCCAATGGACCCGGTAGAAGATCACAGCAAGGACACCCGCGGGCATCGTGGGGCAGACAGAGTGTGATATACATAGGGAGAGAAAATAGAGGGCCGCAAAACTGTTGGTAACCTGCGGGAACTGACAGTGAGGTGACTGGAACCGACCGGAGAACACATAATAGTACTTACCAAGTGTTGATGAAAATGTACGCAAAGGGAGACACGAGTAGGGAAATTATTTGTGAAGTAAAATTTCAAGTTTTTCCGTGAGGAAAAGTTGTGAGACAAAATCTCACAGAGCTCCTAAACGCGAGGCAACTGCAGCGCGGAAAAAAAAGAGACTGAAGGGAGACCCCTGTGGACACAGGGATCATGGCATGCTGGGCAAGCTCAGTGTGCCAGTCAAAGTTTCTAGAAACTCTGACAAAAGTGTTTCGTAATAGGGCTCCGCCTAATGACGTCACCCGTATGTGAGGACTACCATCCTGCTTGTCCTAGGAGAAATTCTTATACCAGCTGGGTATGTAAATAAATGTTTGATATTGTTTTTTTGACTAGTTCAGTATGCAGGCTTTTTGTTATCTAATAAATGATCTACAAAGATAACAGACACATATTAATATTTTTGAGGACTGCCTTACCATAATTAACTGCATTAGGGCTGCATTATTTGGGTCATTGGGATCCAGCTTAGATTCTGCAGCCCACTTGGCAAGTTTTTTCATGTCCGTTAACCCTGATGCTCCAATGCATGCAATGGCATCAATATTTTTCCAAACTCTGAAATGAAAAAAATTGTCAGACAGTTCTTTACTGTAATAGTTTTTTCTTTTAGTTGGAACTCGTCAGTTTCCTTCTGTTCCTTTGGTATACCAGGATAATCAGGACCAGGAATGGGATCTGACACCATAAACTTTCATTTCAAACTAACCAGAAATGGTTTTTCCTCTATTTTATATCTGCCCCCAGCTCACTTAACCCAGTCATTGCAGCAACAGTCCTCAGCTAGAGGCCATATACCAAGGGCCCTTCCAGAACAGTGTATTCATGGGCCCTAAATCTGTCACTGTTGCAAGGTGTGAGGATGGCTAAACAAAACCCTCACTCAATGGAGTTAGGAAACATGCTGACTCCAGCTTTTCTTATTGAAAATTTAACTTTTATTAACACAACCAGCAAACAACATAACAGTAGACTGCCTACCTTTACAGTGTACTCACAATACCTTCCAGTTAAGTCGGAGATATTATAGCAGTTGCCTTCTCCTGGAGACATAGAGGCCTCCTGATCCAAGCTGGGCTTATTCCCCTCCCAGCAGGATCCTGCTCACAGAGCTGTCTCCCTCTGTAAGAGTTAAGGTGGACCAGGCTAAATGCCTGGTCCTGCACAGGCAAAAAGGGGGAAAACAGGGACACTTCATCACATACCCCCCCCCCCCCCCATTCAGCTTGGACCCATTGGTCCAAGCGTTTTCCACTTCCCCTGGGAAGGGCCTCACATCCCCAATCCCCTTCATCTGGCCTCCACCAGCTAAGATTGGGATCGAGGCTTTTGAGTCAGGCTCACCCCCACATATTAGGGTTACCCTGGATATCAATATTAGTACCACCCACTGCACCCTTTGCCCAGTGTCCACTCATAGTCCTTTAATTGAGTCCATTGTTGGCTTCATATTCCAATTCCACCCTAGTGGGATTTTTTGGACTGGCTGTGGGTCTTGTATTGAGCATTCTTCACTCTTCTCTCTGGTGATTTGTGCCTCCTCTGTATTGTCATAATCACTGTCCTCTAGCAATTCCACCATCTTCTCACTGACTCCTCATCAGCTCCATGCATTGGCTCCTTTGTAGCCCCTCTTGCTGAGGTCTCTACGCTCCCTTTTTCAAGACTCTCCGAGGTCCCTCCTTCTGGGCACTCCATGGTAATGCCTCCATCTGGCATCTCTGTAGCTCCTCTCGCTGGGGTCTCCATGGCCTCTAGCCCTTCCATCAAACCTCTTGGCAGTGCCTCTCGCACTCCATGCTACTTTCTCAAGGCCACTCGGTACTTCCCCCTTCTCGGCAGTCTGATTTGCCCACTCCGGAGCAGGCTATGAAGCTCTACCATGAGCTTTTCTGTATCACCATTCAGATAATGCAGGATCATTCCTGTGGGACTCCTCTGTGGGCTTTTGCCACTCAAGATTTGTGTGCTTCAGCCCTTTTGCTGCTTTCAGCCCTTTCTGAAGTGTTGAGCCTCATTCAGATAACTCACTCAGTTGCTGCACTCTCTCCAGGCTCTCTGTGGCACCTCTCTTATGGGGCTCCACAGCATCTGTTTCTTGGCTCTCAGTTGTGCATCTTGGTTCCTCAAGAGCACATTGCCACATTTTACTTAGCACTTGGTCCTTTTTTGCAGCAGCCATTGTCTATATTTCAGCTACAGTCTGTAGCCATTTCTCTCTCTGGGCATCTATGGCATCTGGGAGTGGGTTCCCTGGCCCCACTAGCCTGGCTGTCCTTTCTACCTGCCACACCTCCAGTCCCAGGATTTCCCTCTTGTCCAGCTCTTGAGAGTGGGAAACTCTGATCATGCAGAAATACATGCCTGCTCATTTTTCCCAAGCAGTCTGGCTTCTTCCTTCCTTTCTTCACCTGTAGTGCAGTATACCCACTGGCTCCAGGCCAGGTTTTCTGTAGTAATGCCCAGGCCTCGGGCAGCTGCAATCTCTATAGGGACCATACCCTGTATCTGCACTGCTTCTTTGTACAACTATTTTCTCTCTGTTTTCCTTTTATATAAAGGTAAAAAAAAAGAAAATAACCTGCATGTCCAGCACTAACTAAACTGAGAAAGGAAAATTGGTTCTTACCTGCTAATTTTTGTTCCTCTAATACCACAGATCAGTCCAGACAAGTGGGTTTATTCATCCCTACCAGCAGATGGAGGCAGAGGACAAAACTTTGGGCACTGCTACTTATCCAAAAGTGCCACCTGTAGTCCCTAAGTATTGACTTGTACCCAAGCCAAGATAATTTAACAACAGGGTGAACTAATTCCTCTGGGATGGATACCCCCAAAATGGATAGCTGCCAACCAAAGAAATACCACCTCCCGTAAACTTTGAAACTCCAGAAAAAAAAACAATCTTAACAGAAATTTAAAACACTTTCTTATGAGCACATAGGCTCAGCAGCAGAACAAGCAGTCTTTCGGCAAAGATACTGAGGACGGGCTTCTGGATTGATCTGTGGTATTACAGGAACGAAAACTAGCAGGTAAGAACCAATTTTCCTTTCCTGAACATACCCAGATCAGTCCAGACAGATGGGATGTACCAAAGCCCCCCTATAACGGGTGGGAACCCGAAAGACCCACTCAGCACATTCTCACGAAAGGATGTGGCCTCCAGCACGCGTACATCCAAATGGTAATGCTTAGTAAAAGTGTGAAGTGAGGACCAAACTGGGGCCCTACATATCTCCTGAGGAGACACCAGCTGACACTTGGCCCACAATGCCACCTGAGCGCGAGTAGAATGAGCTTTAAGACCCTTCTGGCACTGAGCGGCCCTTAGAAACATAGGCAGAGGAAATATTTTTTTTCAACCAGCAGACTAAAGAAGCTTTAGATGCTTTCTCTCCCTTCTTAGGACCCCCGAAAAACACAAATAGATGATCAGATCATCTGAAAGAATTGGTGACCTTCAAATAGCACAACAGGGTGTGCCTTACATCCAAGAGATGGAGATCCCAACCCACAGAGGGATCACGAGACCAGTCCAGAAATCTTCTGGCCTGCTGGGACCCGACCCAGCAACCCCCTCCTCAAGATGCTGAACCGTGGGAGAGCAGAAGCTCCCCCCCCCCCAGCACACATGGTGCACAGGGAGAGGGAATTTGGGTATGCCGACAAAATGCCACAGGCCCGGCTCCTCCATAAGCGGCCTGTCTGTCATCGAACCCAAAAAGCAATCACAGGAAGGACAGAAGAGTTCACAGGAGGGAGGGTGCACCACGCAGCCACCGCCGCAGAGGCAGAGAGAGGGCGCACTACCGTGGAGTTCCCACTGGCGCGAAAGCTCCAGGCTAACGCTGCGGTAAACATGCATGCGGACCGCAATTCGACATGGGCACTTCCAGAGACACTTTCCCCCGTCCGGGGATTCTCTCATGCAAAGGCAGGAGCTGATTCCCCCCTCCCCGCACACTTACAGGGGCAAGTAACTTTGCTTTGCCTGCAGAAGTGGCCTTTTCTAAAATTGCCTGCCCGATATATAGGTAAACATATATATGTGTGTGTCATATTTGCATATAAATTAATCTAAAACGAGCAGAGGCATTCCTGGGGTGGAGTTGCGATGGAGGTTTGACTTGTGTAAACTCTTTGTAAAATTTGATCATATACATGTAAATTTTCAGGCAAAAATTTGTGCACACCAAATAGCAGGTGCAATATGTATGACAGATTTGATGGGATCATTTTCAAAGGGGACTTAGGTGCATAAATCTGCTTTACAAATTAAATTGATATAACTTATGTACATATTTGCAGCATAAGTTATGCAGAATATTTGAAAATTACCATCATTGAAGTTATTTATAACAACCTGCCTAACTTATGCATTGCCAAAATGCAAACGTTGCTCCAGTTTTCAAAGTGAATTTATGTACCTAAGTTTGTTTGAAAATTATCTGAAATAACTGACACAAATTAACTCATACAAAGTTACGCCTGCTTTCTGCAGCATGTGCCAATAACAATGAAGAAGAATCTTTTATTTTCATCAGGTGAAAGGAACAAGAGGAAGCTCTGTCCCCTCAACCTATACTGGTCCTCGATGTCAATGAAGAACAATGCCTTTTTGATACTGATGCAACACTGATGCATCCAATGCAACTCCTGGTCCCCACGATGTCAAGGCCTCTAATGACAGTGCAAATGGCTCAGACTTAACCATTCCAAAGAGATTTTCCATGTGTGTTAGATAGGTTTGATGGCCTTTGGGAGTCATCTTTTAGTCATCTAAAAATAAATAAATAAATAAATAAATAAATAAATCTTTCTATATGTGTAACATCAGAGATAATGTGGTCACGCCCAGGAATAGCATACATCTGTCATATGGTTTTGTGACTATACCTGAGGCACTTTGAGAAACTACTGGTCCTCTTTGGTTTGGTGGACACTGGAGGAAAAACAGTGAAGCAAAATCAAATAATTCGGTGTTGAATTAAAAAATGGCCCAGATCAATGCAGACTGATTCACTGCCCATGTGGCAGAGAAAAAAATAAAGAAAACTAAAGAGTTAAGGGGGGTGATGAAAATGCCTTGACTAGAGGGTGCTTTATGGAAAAAATGTGGGAACAGAGGGTTTTGGGGGTTTTTTTTTTAATATAGTTGAAGAAACTTCACCTGAGAGAAGATGAACAGATCTGTTCCATGGGAAAAAAGAAACAGAGGATGCCTATGATATGGGATAATCCTTTAGTTTTCTTTAGCAAACTATCATCTAGAACAGTGATTCTCAATCAGTGTGTCGCCAAGCACCAGTAGGTGTATCGCGGCTCCCAGTGTCCCACTGCCAGTGGGAGTAGGCAGGAGGAAGAATACCTGGGTGTGGGTGTTTGGGTGTTTGTGTGTGTGTGAATGACAGCCTGGGTGAGTGAAAGCTTGTGTATGTCGTAGAATGGGAGTGAAAGTATTTGTGTGTGATTGAGAGCTTGTATGTAAGTGAGAGAGCATGTGTGTGATTGAGAGAGAGACTGGTCAGGGAGATGACTGGTGTGTGTGAGAGACTGTTTGGGGAGGTGACTGGTGTGTATGTGAGAGACAGGTCAGGGAGGTGTCTGGTGTGTGTGTGTGTGTGTGTGTGTGAGAGACAGATTGGTCAGGGAGCTGACTGGTGTGTGTTTGAGAGACAGTTTCTGGTCAGGGAGGTGACTGGTGGGTATTGAGAGACAGAGACTGGCCAGGGAGGTGACTGGTGTGTGTGAGTAAGAGAATGATTGTGGACCCTAAGAAAGAGGACCATGAGGACAGAGCGACAGCAGCCACTGCTGCTTCTAGTGTGTGCTTTTGGCCTGCAAAGGAAAGGAGTAGGAGAGTTGCTGGACAGGAAAAGTAAAGGTGGCTTTTTAAGTTTATTTTTCTTAATTGACTTCCATTTTAATTATGTATTATGTGATGTCTACTGTTTTGAAATATTTTATTGATATTTGTTCATTTTTAAATAATGTTTTAGTTTTTAATTGTTACTTTTTAATTGTTAGAGGTTAGTATGAGGAAAGACTAAAGAGGTTAGGACTGTTCAGCTTGGAGAAGAGACGGCTGAGGGGGGATATGATAGAGGTGTTTAAAATCATGAGAAGTCTAGAACGGGTAAATGTGAATCGGTTATTTACCCTTTCAAATAATAGAAGGACTAGGGGGCACTCCATGAAGTTAGCATGTGGCACATTTAACACTAATCGGAGAAAGATCTTTTTCTCTCATCGCACAATTAAACTCTGGAATTTGTTGCCAGGGGATGTGGTTAATGCAGTTAGAGTAGCTGGGTTTAAAAAAGGATTGGATAAGTTCTCGGAGAAGTCCATTACCTGCTATTAATTAAGTTGACTTAGAAAATAGCCACTGCTATTACTAGCATCAGTAGCATGGGATAGACTTAGTTTTTGGGTACTTGCCAGGTTCTTATAGCCTGGATTGCCACTGTTGGAAACAGGATGCTGGGCTTGATAGACCCTTGGTCTAACCCAGTATGGCATGTTCTTATGTTCTTATTTATTAGTATAGCTTTACAATTATTTCTGTGTGGGGATCTATAGCAGCTTGGCTTATTCTGTTTTTCTAATAGGAGGTGTTTTAGTGTTTATTTATTATTTATTTATTTATTTAACTGCTTTTAAAATATACCGACATTCATAGGACATATCATGCCGGTTCACAATCAACTTTGGAAAGCGAGAAGGAGAAATTACAAAAAACAGGGAGGGGGGAGGTGGAGCAGGAAGGAAAGAGGAGAGGATGGGGGCCAGGTGACAGCAAGCGCAGGAGATGCGGGAAGGAGAAAGGTAGTGAAGAGCTAGGAGAGAGAGAAATTAAGAGGAACTGTGTTAAATAATTGGGTATAAACATTAACAAATTTACAGAGTCAGCAGTTCCATACGATGCAACATTAACAAATTTACAGAGTCAGCAATTCCATACGAAGCATCAACGGGATAGGTGGGAGGGGGGGCGGGGATGTGGCAGTAGAGGGGGGTTTAGGTCTGGTTGGGGTCAGGGTAAGCTTGTAGGAAGAGCCAGGTTTTGATGCCTTTTTAGAAGTTGGGTAAGGATGGTTCAAGGCGAAGGGACGTGGGTAGGGAATTCCAGAGGGAGGGGCCGGCTATGGTAAAGGCTCTCTCTCTGGTGGTGGAGTGGTGTGCTATTTTAAGGGGTGAGATGTGTAGGGTGCCAGCCGTGGAGGCTCTGGAGGGACGATTGGATGTACGGAAACGTGGTGTTTCCTTGAGCCATTCTTGGTCTTTTTTGTGGAGCACATTATGGAGAATTGTGAGGGTTTTGTATTTTATTTGGAATGGGATGGGGAGCCAGTGTAGTTCTTTTAAAATAGGTGAGATGTGTTCTCTTTTACGAGTGTCAGTGATGATTCGTGCCATGGAGTTCTGCATGATTTGTAGAGGTTTAATTGTGGGGTAGGGCAGGCCTAGGAGGAGTGAATTGCAGTAGTCCACTTTTGATAGGATTGTGGACTGCAAGACCAGGCGAAAATCTGGAGGGTGGAGAAGGGGTTTGAGTTTTTTGAGGATGTGGAGTTTGTAGAAGCCGGCTTTTAGAAGGGATTTGATGTGTGGTTGGAAATTAAGGTGTTTATCTAATATAACACCTAGGTCTCTTACAGATGGCAGGAGGGGGGGGGTTGTGGGGGGTGTTTTAGTAGTAACCTGTGAGGTAAACTCAGGTTTGTTGGAGATGAGGATGATTTCAGTTTTTGCTGTGTTAAGAGCGAGTTGGAGGCTGTCTAAAAGAAAGTTAATGGAGGCAAGACAGGATTCCCAGAAATTCAGAGTTTCTTGGAGGGTTTTTTGCAAGGGGATGAGGATCTGGACATCATCGGCATACATGAAAAAATTAAGACCAAGGTTAGAAAGGAGATAGCAGAGGGGGAGGAGATATATGTTGAAGAGGGTGGAGGATAAGGAGGATCCTTGGGGGACACCCTGGAGGAGGGGTATGCGTGGGGACTCGGAGTTGTCAATGTTGACAAGGTATTCTCTATGGGTGAGATATGAGGTAAACCATGATAGAACAGTGCCAGATAAGCCGATTTCTGATAGCCGGGATAGGAGTATTTGGTGGTTGACAGTGTTGAATGCAGCAGAAATATCTAGTATAGCGAGTAAGTATGAGGTTCCTTGGTCCATGCCTATATGGATGGTGTTGGTGACTGCAAGAAGAAGGTTTTCCGTATTGCAACCTTT
The DNA here is from genome assembly GCF_901001135.1 of Rhinatrema bivittatum. Classification (NCBI taxonomy): domain Eukaryota; kingdom Metazoa; phylum Chordata; class Amphibia; order Gymnophiona; family Rhinatrematidae; genus Rhinatrema; species Rhinatrema bivittatum. The sequence goes on from NC_042615.1 coordinate 197,723,274, forward strand.
ACGGAAGCCGAATTGTGCGGGGTGCAGAATGTTGTGGTTTTCGAGGTAGTCAGAGAGCTGGGTATTGACAACCTTTTCTAGTATTTTGGATACAAAAGGGAGGTTGGAAATGGGCCGAAAATTGGCAGGGTCTTTGGGGTCTAAGGTGGTTTTTTTTAGGAGGGGCTTGATGATCGCAAGTTTGAGGGGGTCAGGGACCTTGCCAAAAGTAAGCGAGCAGTTGATCAAGTCAGCTAGGAGTCTGGAAATGGAAGTGGGGGAGGATAGGAGGGTCTTGGAGGGGATGGTGTCAGCAGAATGGGAAGCAGGTTTCATTCTTTTTAGTATGGTTTCAATTTCAAGGGTAGATGTGAGTTCGAATGTTTGCAAATTGGTTCCAGATGTTTTGGTGGGTAGGTGGAAAGTGGTAGGGGGCTTGGTGGAGAAGCGTAGGAGAATGTTGTCAATTTTACTCTTGAAGAAATTAGCGATTTCTGTGCACTTCTCTTTGGCGTTTTCTTCTGGGGAGATGGGGCGTGGGGGGGCAGTGAAATTAGCAACAAATGTGAAAAGGGCATTTGCATCGAATTGATAGTTGTGGATTTTAGGGCCTGGTTTGATATTTGTAGTGTTGCCTTTTCATAGATATGGTTGTTACTGTTTGAGTGTGTTCCATAATACAAGTGTAACTCTGCGTGGGTTAGTTTGTGCGCATTATTGCAGATCCTAGGGCTATGTTAGGTGCTATATTTCTCTTTCCATTTCTCCAGAGTGGCTGTTTTGGTTTTCCATTCCAGTTTCTGTCTCCATATTTATAATTTGTGGTCTTTCTGTACTTTCTTTCTTTCTGTACTTGGTGAAGGTCAGTTCTGTCTGTGTGACCGAGGTGAGGTATTTTACTAGCATGTAGGCATTTGTATTAATCTTATTTGTTGTGTTTTCTCAACAGGACATGCATTAGTGGTAAATTACTGTTGTTTTATAAGGAGGGCTATTGTGCCTGATAGTAAAGGGAGTTTGTTTTGCTTTTACTGAGATGTCATCAGAACCAGAATATCTTTTTTTTTTTGTATGGTGAGTTGTACGGGTAATGCCCTAGTTCTGCTCTGCACCCATTGTTGTGGGGCGAGGGGGTTCCTGAGGATGCAGTGTGTATGTTTACATTTAGCCCCGTTATGGTCACATGTTCAGTGTGTCACGAATGTGAGAACCATCTGTCAGATGTGTCCCGGCCGAAAAAAGGTTGTGAACCACTGATCTAGAAGCTCATAATGATTTACAACAATCATTAATACCAATAAAATACATTATCAGTAAACATAAATACAAACTATATAAACCCATCAATAAAAACCACCCCTGCCTAGCCACCTTTTACAGATGGAATATTAAATTCAATACCAACGATCAAAGCTATCGAAGCTAGTGAAGCATCAGTAACCAAAACTATAACCAACAAAGTTAACCTATCCCTCGTAGCAGGAAACTACCCAGACTCATTAAAATCAGCTGTTATCAAACCCATTTTAAAGAAGACCAACCTAGACCCAAACAACCCACTAAACTATTGACCCATATCTAACCTACCCTTCATCGCCAAAATAAATGAAAAGATCGTCCACTCTCAACTATCTGACCACCTAGAAAAGAACAATATCCTATTCCCCACACAATTTGGTTTCAGGAAATACCTGAGCACTGAAACACTACTCTCTCTAAGCGACACTATGCTCAGAGGCTTCGAAAATGGCCAAAGCTACCTATTAATCCTCCTAGACTTATAAGCCGCATTCGATACCATAAATCACGCAATCCTTATGGATTGACTGATTGAAATAGGATTAACTGAGAAAACTTTGCAATGGTTCTTATCCTATCTATCACACAGAAGCTACCAGGTATTAATAAATACCTGGTATTTATTAATTCTGGCCCACTTGGAAAACATTGGCATCACAGGCCTGGCACTAGCCTGGTTCAAATTCTTCCTATCAAACAGAAAGTTCTCTGTTAAAATTGGAAACACCACATCCACCCCCCACCCTTTACATCAAGGAGTCCCACAAGGTTCATCACTTTCATCCACCCTCTTTAATGTCTACCTCACCCCTCTCTGCCAACTCCTATCTGATCTTAAACTAAAGTTCTACCTCTACGCTGATGATGTCCAGATCATCATCCCCATCCACAACTCCATCTCTGATGCCCTAAAGCACTGGGAAAGCTGCCTTGCGGCCATCAACTCCCTACTCACCAACCTCCACCTTGCTCTCAATACAAATAAAACCGAACTCCTGGTTATCTCCTCTCACGCCTCCCCCTCCACCCCCCTAACTACTGATCCTAAGCCCAACCCCCCCACAGCACAACCATTTGTAAAGGACCTAGGAGTTCTCCTTGATCATCAACTAAACATGAAAAACTACGTTAATTCCATCCTTAAATCAGGTTTTTTCAAACTCAACGTACTTAAAAAGCTCAGACCACTACCATACAACCAAGATTTTCGTACAGTGATCCAAGCCACCATACCCCGCAAACTGGACTACTGTAACGCTCTCTTCCTAGGGCTCCCCTACTCCACAATAAAACCTCTACAAATGCTACAAAATGCTACAGCAAGACTTATCACAAACACCAGTAAACACGAACATACCACCCCCATACTTAGAGACCTACATTGGCTTCCTATCCCCTCCCGCATTCACTACAAAACATTGACCATAATATACAGATGTATCCATGCCCACAACTCCAAATGGCTAGACCGATTCACATCTACCCGTTCTAGACCTCTTATGGTGCTAGACTGGTGTTCCATGGTGAGACCGCACCTGGAATATTGTGTACAATTCTGGTCGCCGCATCTCAAAAAAGATATAATTGCAATGGAGAAGGTACAGAGAAGGGCTACCAAAATGATAAGGGGAATGGAACAGCTCCCCTATGAGGAAAGACTAAAGAGATTAGGACTTTTCAGCTTGGAGAAGAGACGGCTGAGGGGGGATAAGATAGAGATGTTTAAAATCATGAGAGGTCTAGAACGGTAGATGTAAATCGGTTATTTACTCTTTCGGATAATAGAAAGACTAGGGGGCACTCCATGAAGTTAGCATGTGGCACATTTAAAACTAACCGGAGAAAGTTCTTTTTTACTCAACGCACAATTAAACTCTGGAATTTGTTGCCAGAGGATGTGGTTAGTGCAGTTAGTATAGCTGTGTTTAAAAAAGGATTGGATAAGTTCTTGGAGGAAAAGTCCATTACCTGCTATTAAGTTCACTTAGGGCCGGATTTTAAAAGGGTTACGCGCATAAGGTACGCGCGTAACCCTTTTAAATCCCCCCTGCGCTCGCCAAGCCTATTTTGTATAGGCTCGGCGGCGTGCATAAGCCCCGGGACGCGCTTAAGTCCCGGGGCTTCGCTACAGGGGCGTGTCGGGTGGGCGGCGCAAAAATCGGGGCGTTCCCGGGGCCGTGTCGGGGGGTGTGGTGCCAGCCCGGGGGCATTCGGTGGCGCGGCTGAGGCCTCCGGAACAGCCCCCGGGTCGGGAGATGGCGGGCCAGGAAACCGCTGGCACTCGTGAGTTACGCTTGCCGGAGGCAGGCGTAACTTTTAGAATAAAGGTAGGGGGGTTTTAGATAGGGCCGGGGGGGTGGATTAGGTAGGGGAAGGTGCGGGTGGGTGGAAGGAAAGTTCCCGCCGAGGGTCCATCAAGCTGGGCTTGATGGACCCTTGGTCTGACCCAGTATTGCATGTTCTTATGTTAAGAACATTTATTTATTTATTTATTTATTTTTAATTTTTATATACCGAAGTTCTTGTAGGATAAGAAATTGCAATGCTGGGTCAGACCAAGGGTCCATCAAGCCCAGCATCCTGTTTCCAACAGAGGCCAAAACCAAGCCACAAGAACCTGGCAATTACCCAAACACTAAGAAGAACCCATGCTACTGATGCACATAATTAGCAGTGGCTATTCCCTAAGTATAATTGATTAATAGCCATTAATGGACTTCTCCTCCAAGAACTCATCCAAACCTTTTTTGAACTCAGCTACACTAACTGCACTAACCACATCCTCTGGCAACAAATTCCAGAGCTTTATTGTGCGTTGAGTGAAAAAGAATTTTCTCTGATTAGTCCTAAATGTGCTACTTGCTAACTTCATGGAATGCCCCCTAGTCCTTCTATTATTTGAAAGTGTAAATAACCGAGTCACATCTACTCGTTCAAGACCTCTCATGATCTTAAAGACCTCTATCATATCCCCCCTCAGCCGTCTCTTCTCCAAGCTGAACAGCCCTAACCTCTTCAGCCTTTCCTCATAGGGGAGTTGTTCCATCCCCTTTATCATTTTGGTTGCCCTTCTCTGTACCTTCTCCATCGCACCTATATCTTTTTTGAGATGCCGCGACCAGAATTGCACACATTATTCAAGGTGCGGTCTCACCATGGAGTGATACAGAGGCATTATGAATTTTTCCGTTCTATTAACCATTCCCTTCCTAATAATTCCTAACATTCTATTTGCTTTTTTGACTGCTGCAGCACACTGAGCCGACAATTTTAAAGTATTATCCACTATGATGCCTAGATCTTTTTCCTGGGTGGTAGCTCCTAATATGGAACCTAACATCGTGTAACTACAACAAGGGTTATTTTTCCCTATATGCCACACCTTGCACTTGTCCACATTAAATTTCATCTGCAATTTGGATGCCCAATCTTCCAGTCTTGCAAGGTCCTCCTGTAATGTATCACAGTCTGCTTGTGATTTAACTACTCTGAATAATTTTGTATCATATGCAAATTTGATAACCTCACTCGTCGTATTCCTTTCCAGATCATTTATATATATATTGAAAAGCATCGGTCCAAGTACAAATCCCTGAGGCACGGGAGAGCGTGAGTAGGAGAGAGGGGAGAGCGTGAGTAGGAGAGAGAGACGCCCCCGACAGAAAGAGAAAATCTTACTGACTTACTGTGCCTTGAAACGGAGGGAACAACTCCCGCACCATTGAACCCGGAGTGAGAAGCAACCCGGAGGGAAAAGCTGGTGAGCGGGGAGACCCGGGAGAGACGCACGAGTGACGTCAGTAATCGGCGTCTGCTGCATAAATTGAAGCTGCAGACCCGGGGAAGTCGGAGAGCGTGAGTAGGAGAGAGAGACGCCCCCGACAGAAAGAGAACATCTTACTGACTTACTGTGCCTTGAAACGGAGGGAACAACTCCCGCACCATTGAACCCGGAGTGAGAAGCAACCCGGAGGGAAAAGCTGGTGAGCGGGGAGACCCGGTAGAGACGCACGAGTGACGTCAGTAATCGGCGTCTGCTGCATAAATTCAACCTGCAGACGGCGCTCCGCCGTCACCGGCGCGCCGCCTAAGCCGCGCGCCACCCAAGGGGCGCGCGACTCTGTCCGGCTCAGTCCGGAGAAGGCGGGAGAAGGTGCTTTCTTTATGTCTGATTGCTAAATTGGAATATTTTCCCGAGTACTCCTCAAGTTTTGATGGGGAGGAAAAGGAAAATAAAATCTATTCCATTGTCACCAATAACACCAAGGGGACCCATGGACAGCCACGTTGTAAGGCTGACCGATTCACCAAGAGAGGACGAGGGGGGGGACCAGTTTTCTGCATCTCTAAGTCCTGGTGAAGGACCTGCATTTCCACCACAACCTAAGCCATTAATTTCAGATGATTTTCTGCAGCTGGGAACGAGCAGCCCACTGAAACATGGGGACTGTGAAACTCCACCAGAGAATCAGATAAGTGGTGTAAAAATGTTGGAAGGAGTATTGCCAGGAGGATTGAATAGGTCTGAGATATGGCCAGTGAACCCCCCTGAGAATATAACCCTAAATGATATATGGAAATTGATGACAACAGTAAATAATAATGTCTCGCGAATGAATGAGTCACTGTTAGGAATTGTAAACGTGAATAAACAACAAATAGAAGAACAAGGAAAGGAAGTAGCTGGTTTAAAGGATAATATGGTTAAGTAACAACAAAAATTAAATTATTAGAAAATACTGGAGTTGCCCAAATTAAAGATAGTCTCTTTACTCGTAAAGAGTTAGAGAATATTGAGAATTTGGTGCGATATAAGAATTTATGAATAATTAACTTTCCCCAAACCAGACTCCTATCTCCTGCAGAAATGTTGAAAAAATATTTTAAAGAAATTCTTCAATATTCAGAGACAGAGTTACCAGTTTTTTCCAAAGCTTTCTACTTTTCTAGGAAAGTTAGAGGGCAAGAGGAAGGAAATTTAGGAACATCTTCGATTGGAGTCTCCACATTTTTGGAGGAGTCAATCGATATAATACAAAAGAGGGCTACCTTATTTGTCTCTATGTTATTGGAATCGGATAAAGATAGAGTGTTTGGGGATTTCCTCAAACACAGGGATATGTCCTTTTGTGGACAAAAGATTCTGATGTTCCCGGATGTCTCAAGGGCCACTCAGGCCAAAAGGAGACATTTTCTGTCTTTAAAGAGTAAAGTAGTAGCCCTAGGGGCAACTTTCTTTCTGAAATATCCAGCTATCTGTATTATTTCTCTTAGAGGAAAGAAATACAGTTTTATAGACCCATTACATTTGGAGACTTTTATTTCAGATAAAGATATAGATGGAGGAAATAGTTTAGAAGGTCAGAAATAGAATTTTCATGTCTCTCTCTCCTATCTTAAAATGAATATTGTATAATTTAATATATGGTTTGATCTCTCCCAGTATATAGGTAATGTAATAGAGATAAAGGTTTTTCTTTTTATATTGTTTAATAATGATATGGATAAGTCTTAATTATCTGTATTACTTATTTGAAATTTTGTTTAAAAGTTTTAAATGAAAATTCAATAAAGAAATAATTAAAAAAAAAACCAAACAAATCCCTGAGGCACTTCACTGTTTACCCTTTTCCACTGAGAAATGTTAGGAGCCGCGCTCGCGGCACGCCGCGCCCGAGGGGCGCCGCTTACCAGCGCGGCAGACCGCCGCAGTTGCCCTGATGTGGTGCTGAGTCGTGGGTCCGGGGCCGCGGACCGCAGCACAACATGGCCGCGGCGTTTCGGCTCCTCTTCCTGGTTGCTGGCTCCGCCCCCCTTCAGGGACTAACATCATTGCCTCTGATTGGCTGCTGGATACCTCCTGCAGCGGGATTGGCTCTCCCCTGGTATGCCAGCTGGAAGGAGCTATTTAAAGGCAGGTCTTGCACCTCAGACCTTGCCTTGACTTCCTCTGGGCTCCTGGCTTGTTCCTGTTTGTGGTTCCTGTACTTGATTCGTGGTTTTGACTCCTGGACCGGCTTTGGTGATTTCTCTGGCTTCTGACTCCTGGACCGGATTTGGCGAATTCTCTGGCTTCTGACCCCTGGACTGGATTTGGCGTATTCTCTGGCTTCTGACCCTTGGACCGGCTTTGGTGAATTCTCTGGCTTCCGACCCCTGGACTGGCTTTGGGGTATCCTGTGGCTTTCGACCATCGGACTGACTGTGGAGTTTCCTTCAACTCCCTTAATCCGAACTGTTCCACCTTTGAGTCCACGACCTGCTGGAGGCGCCAGCTCAGTTTCACTTTCCACAACCTGCTGAGGACATCCACCTTTGAGTCCACGACCTGCTGGAGGCGCCAGCTCAGCCTTACTTTCCACGACCTGCTGAGGACATCCACCTTCGAGTCCACGACCTGCTGGAGGCGCCAGCTCAGCTTTACTTTCCATGACCTGCTGAGGACATCCACCTTAGAGTCCACGACCTGCTGGAGGCGCCAGCTCAGCTTTACTTTCCACTACCTGCTGAGGACATCCACCTTTGAGTCCACGACCTACTGGAAGTACCTGCATCCAGATCTCTGTGAGAGTCCTGGTCTAGGCCTCGCCAATCAGCGATCGAACATTCATTCCTCGCTGAACCAAGGGTCCACATCCCGAAAGCACAACAAGAAAATTGACCATTTAATCCTACTCTCTGTTTCCTGTCTTTTAACCAGTTTGTAATCCACGAATGGACATCGCCTCCTATCCCATGACTTTTTACTTTTCGTAGAAGCCTCTCATGAGGGACTTTGTCAAACGCCTTCTGAAAATCCAAATACACTACGTCTACCGGTTCACCTTTATCCACATGTTTATTAACCCCTTCAAAAAATGAAGCAGATTTGTTAGGCAAGACTTCCCTTGGGTAAATCCATGTTGACTGTGTCCCATTAAATCATGTCTTTCTATATGCTCTACGATTTTGATCTTGAGAATAGTTTCCACTATTTTTCCCGGCACTGAAGTCAGGCTCACTGGTCTATAGTTATCCGGATCGCCCCTGGAGCCTTTTTTAAATATTGGGGTTACATTGGCCACCCTCCAGTCTTCAGGTACAATGGATGATTTTAATGATAGGTTACAAATTTTAACTAATAGATCAGAAATTTCATTTTTGAGTTCCTTCAGAACCCTAAGATGCATATCATCCGGTCCAGGTGATTTGCTACTCTTTAGTTTGTCAATCTGGCCTACTACATCTTCCAGGTTCACAGTGATTTCGTCCAGTTCGTCTGACTCATCACCCCTGAAAACCATCTCCGGAACTGGTATCTCTCCAACATCCTCATTAGTAAACATGGAGGCAAAGAATTCATTTAGTCTTTCTGCAATGGCCTTATCTTCCCTAAGAGCCCCTTTAACCCCTCTGTCATCTAATGGTCCAACCGACTCCCTCACAGGTTTCTTGCTTTGGATATATTTTAAAAAGTTTTTATTATGAGTTTTTGCCTCTTTGGCCAACTTCATTTCAAATTCTCTCTTCGCCTGTCTTATCAATGTTTTACACTTACCTTGACAATGTTCTTATGTGTGTGAGAGAAAGAGAGATTAGTCAGGCAAGTGACTGGTGTGTGTGTGTGTGTGTGTGTGTGTGTGTGTGTGAGAGAGAGAGAGACATTGGTCAGGTAGGTGACTGATGTGTGTGAGAGAAAGGGAGATTGGTCAGGCAGGTGACTGGTGTGTGTGTGTGTGTATATGAGATAGACTAGTCATGGGCCCTAAGGAAGAAGAATGTGAGGACAGAGCTTCAGCAGCCCTTGCTGCTTCTGGTATGTGCTATTGGCCTACAAGGGAAAGGAGTAGCAGAGTTACTGGAGAGGGTAAGTAAAGGTGGCTTTTTAAGTTTATCTTTCTTGATTGTCTGCCATTTTAATTATTAGGTATTATGTGATGTGTCTGCTGTTAGAAATATTTTATTGGTGTTTGGAGAATTTTTAATAATTTTGAAAATTTTAATGATTGGATGTTCCATTTATTGGTTGTTTTGAAAGATTTATCATATTCTAGTTTTAGAATTATTTTATATTTCTCAGGGAATGTATAAATAGAAATGTGGAGACAAAAACTGATCTGGAAACAGCAAAAAGCCAAACTCTGTATGTAGTAAAACAACGCAAAAAACAAAAACATTAGCTTTATGGTCACTTTATTCTGTATTTGGTGAGGATCTGTCTGTGTTCTGCGTGTGTGACCCAGCTAAGGGTGTTCTGCGAGCTTGTAGTTTCTTCGTAGGGATCTATAGCAGCTTGGCTTGTTCTGTTTTCCTAATAGGAGGTGTATTGGTGTTTAGGGCCTGGTGTAATTTTTGCAGTACTTCCTTTTCATAGGTAGGGTTGTTACTGTTTGAGTTCCATAATGCAGGTGTAACTTATTTCAGATTCTGGAAGTCTGATAGGCGCTATATTTTTGTTTTGTACAGAATGCAGAGTGGCTTTTTTGGGTTTCCATTCCAGTTTCTGTTTCCATATTTGTAATTTGTGGTCTTTCTGTACTTGGTGAAGATTGATTCTATGTGTGTGACTGAGGTGAAGTATTTTACTAGCATGTAGGCATTTGTATCAATATTATTTATTGTGTTTTCTCAATGGAACATGCATTGGTGGTAAATTACTGTTTTTCCATAAGGAGGGCTATTGCACCTGGTAGGAGAGAGTTTTTATGTTGCTGTTATTGAGATGTCACCAGAAATATCTTTTTTTGTATGGTAAATTGAATGGGGAATATCCTAGTTCTGCTCTGCACCCATTGTTGGGGGTTCCTGTGGAATGCAGAGTGTTTGTTTACATTTAGCCAGGTGTGTCCTGACAGAAAAAAGGTTGAGAACCACGGATCTAGAACACAATAAAAGGGTAATTTTCAAAGCCATTTCTGCAAGTAGGAAAAAGTATTTTACCCCAATAAATAGGCTTTTTTTTCAAAATCACCCTCCTTATATGTGGGTAAACTTATGCATATAGGGCCTTTATGCATATAAGTTTTCTTGCAGTGACAAGAGGTATACCCAGGGGCAGGGCTAGAGAGGAGTTTGAAACTACTGAATACAGAGAAATGTATTCTCTCCTGATGACGTCCTTTCCTTGAGTCTAGCCAGACCAGTCCAGATGCACAGGTTATGCCCTCCAACCAACAGATTGGAGATAGAGAACAACAGATTTGCTGACATTGACCCTTTTCCTGTACTGCACTTAGCTTGCCAATATGCCACATAACAAACTAAGAAGTAACAAGCAAGCAAACCCCCTCCTCAGCCTTAGAGCCAAAGGGCTTCTGGGAAAAAAACAAACAAGATAAGGTAAGATCAGAAAGAAAGCACAGAACAAAAAAAGTTAACAGTTCCTTACCTGAAAGGAATCAAACTATGGCTCAAACAAAGCTGCCACTGATGATATCCTTTTCCAGCAAGAGCCTCAAGAACTTACACAGTCAAAACATAATACAGAAAGATTCTTAGGAGTTAGGGAGGGCTCTGGACTGGTCTGGCTGAACTCACGAAAAAGATATCAGGTAAGAATAACTTTCTCTTCTATTTTCATCCAGCCAGACCATTCCAAACTCATGGGATGTACCAAAGCTATCTCTCAACTGGGCAGGTCACTGCTATCCTCACTCTCGACTCCAAGCCAAAGGCCCAGTAGGTGCCAGTCAAAGTTCTAGAAACTTTGACAAAAGTGTTCCATGACTGGGCTCCATCCTGTGATGTCACCCATATGTGAGGACTACCATCCTGCTTGTCTTGTGAGAACTGGGAGCCCAGAGAAGGGTGCTGCAGAGAGGCCTGAGGCAGGAGCTGTAGGGTGCCCAAACACAACCACTGCAGAATGGCCAGAGGGAGACGCTGCAGACACAGACGGCGTAAAGGAGTTAGAAGTCGCCATGGCAACAGTAAAGATAGAGTGGACGCCTGAAAGACGCCCTTCACTAGAACACTTAAGAAAAGTCCAGAGAGTCCTGCCAGAGAAAAATTGGAACTCACAGCTACATATAGACTCATATGAAGGACTAGGGGTGGACACTGGGCAAAGGGCACATTGGCTGATGTTAATGGTGGTTGGAATTTGGAGTAACCCTAGTGAGGGGGTGGGGGGGGCATGTCCCTGTAACCTCCAACCCCACCTGAGGGTTTACCTGGCGGGAGGCCAGAAAGAGCATATTGGGGTGCGATGCCACTTCCCTGGTTGGAATCTAGGGTGCGTGAAGAGGCTTACCCCAGCGGTTTCAAGCTGAGGGGGAGGGTTTGTTTAGGAGTTTCCCTAGATTCCCTCCTTAACCTGTGTGGGACCAGGCTAGATGCCTGGTCCACCTTAATCCTCATAGAGGGAGAGAGCTCTATGAGCAGGACCCTGCTGGACAGGAAGCGTCCTGTGGGCAGGATCCAGCTGGAATCAGCAGACCACACCTAGCTCTCCAGAAGAAGGCAGTTCTTGTATAATATTGCTGTCCTCACCATTCAGGAGAAGGCAGCTCCTGTGCAACATTACTGAATACTGTTGATGTCTGTGTTTGCTACTGAAGGTAAGCAGTTGTGCTCTAAATTTAATGTGCACTGTAAATAAAATCACTGAATACAAGCCTGACCACTCATTTGCAGTACCACAGTCACCTTCAGAGCTCTGTTGATCTGCTTCAGATCCAAGATAGGATACTCTCCTTGGGAACAACAAAATAGATGGAATATTTTCCTTGGCCCCTCTAGGATGCCAGAACCAAGTCAACAGCCTTTAAGTGAAGGAGACAGTCAAGTGTTACTGAGAGGAACAACAAGGGTACACCATAAAAATCATCTAAAATAAGTTGGGAAAAATCCAGGGCATAGCCATCCTTGACTACCTCCAGAACCCAGTGATCTGAAGTAACCTGGACTCATCTTCGGTAAAAATTTGACAAATGCCAGCCTATCCCCTCTTTCAAAGACTGAGCCCCCAAATCTTTACTGAAAACCCTGAATGCCTGCAGCACTGCTAGAGCCTTTGTCTTTGCCTCCTTTCTTATTACTCCAAACTGACTGTAACCTATTACAAAATCTAGAATGATAGATATCCAATGACCTGCCTGATCTTCCATGCTACAGATCCCGAAAACGACTCAGAGCTGGAGTGTATCGCAAAGCTCCTTTAGGCTTAACCTCTGGTAACATGACAGCCTTAGACTCCTCCAAAGCTTTCACAAACTTCTCAAGGTCTTCATCAAACAAACAGAAGTTTTCCCTTAAAAGAAAATTTATCCAGCATAGTTTTGAAAATAGAGTCAGATGACCAGTTCCGTAGCCACAACAAACACCAGGCTGCCAAAATAGAGGTCATACTTCTAGCTGAAGCTCAAACCAAATCATAGAAGGCAACGCCAAAAAGGCTGTCCCTGGATCATTCTGGACCATCTCATCCAACACCAATCTAGTACTTTCCGGAGAACTAAATATGCTGAGACAAATGTAATCTAGTTCTTGCCATAATTCTGCTGCACACAGCTGCCTAAAAAGCCAGATGAGATGCTTCAAATTCCTGTTTAAGTAACACTCCATCTTCTATCCTGCGCAACCTTGAGGGAGGACCACACTCTACAGCAACGGAGACCCCAGCTTTGAATTCCCACAGTTCCAAAATGGATATTTCTGCCGCATCAGTATGTATACTGGCTAGAACAGCCAGGCTGGCTGACCCCCACCAATATGGCCCATCCCCCTGCCCAAAACTGCTGGTTCTTGAATTTGCTCTCTCCCACAGCTGCAGCAAACATTTCCTCCCCTGATGTAACTCACATGTTCTACATACAACACACAGCAGGCTTCTTTTCACACACTCCATTGAAGCATCCATAGCTGCCTCTCACTTTCTGCAGCAGTTTTCCCAAAGAAAGTAATCAACAGAAAAGATCTAGTCCTGCCCCTTCCTTATTTATTTATTTTTTACATTTTCAGGGAGGAGAGGCTGTGGAATAGGGAGAGAGCCAACAAGGCGCAGGGGGAGAAAGGAAGAAAAGGAGGGGGTAAGGCGGAGGAAAATTTCACAGCTCTAGCTGGAAAAATCTCGCTCCAAATGGAAGTCCCCGGGTCAAAAGGCTATGCCCCTACCAGGGGAGGGAGTCCGAAACTATCACCCCAGGCTCAGCTCAGCTGAGGGAGGGAGATCATAGACTATTACTTCAGGAGCAACTCAATCCACCAGCTTCTTTTTCACCTGACTTAAAACCATGATTCAGTTGCAGCATGGAATACTTGCCTACCATCTACTGGAGAAAGAGCATACTGCCAAGCTGAGTGCAGCACAGGACCCTATAAGGGATGATGTCACCAAATCTGTTGCTCTCTGCCTCCATCTGCTGGTTGGAGGAAATAACCCATATGTCTGGACTGGTCTGGATAGATGAAGAGAAATTTAGAAATTTCAAAAGTATGTATTTTTCTCATAAAAATTAGTTGCACAAAATAGCAGGTGTAAATGTGTATGCATACTAGCGTATTTTAAAAGTGCTATGTGTGCCAAAGCCGGGAGATATGCAAGTGACTCGACTTGGCGCACAATGTCTGGATTTTAAAACCGCGCGCACCGGGGTCCCCTACTGTGAAACTTTACTTCTGCTATGGTCGGCGTGTAAGTAATAAAATAAAAACTAGGCTAGTCAGCAGGGTTTTAAGGGTTGGGGCTAAAAGGGAGGCAAGTTAGCTAGGCTGTCTAGGACGTCCTCTCCTTTACTAGGGCAAACTGGGAATAAACTGGGGAAATAGGCAATTGTGTCAGCGAGCATATCTACTAAAATCCCCCACACTTATGCAACTGAGGCATTTGTGCACACATGCACATGTCAATATAAAGTCGTGGCACACGAACGCGCGTATAGCCAATTTTATAACGCGCGCATATTATAAAATCACCATGTCCGTGTGTATGAGCCAGCAAATGCGCACCCATATACGCAGGTCTTATAATTCAAATCACTTTCACTTAGATAATTAGTACAAAGTCCATGGGTAAACAGTACCTGCAGACTTTGTACTTAAGCAACCAGCTTTAAAATAAACCCTTATGAGCCCAACTTTCAAACCTATCCGCAGTACAGCACTTGCATGCATAAGCAGATACATGAAGATTAATGCTAGTATTTTATACACCATACAGCAGGAGCTGCATTGTTTATAAAATACTGTGTTATTTGTGCTCTGAAAGTACACGTGTATGTTTCAGTTTATGCATGTATTTCCAATGCAAAAAAACACAAATTCTCTACCTATTTTAAAAACATACTTTATAAACTTATTTTACACGCAAAATAATTGTGACACTGCATGAATAAACACGTAGAATTAAGCACAGTGGGGCGGATTTTAAGAGCCCTGCTCGCCTAAATCCGTCCAAATCCGGGTGGATTTAGGCGAGCAGGGCCCTGCGCGCCGGTGAGCCTATTTTACATAGGCTCACCGGCGCGCGCAGACCCCGGGACTCGCGTAAGTCCAGGGGTTCTCCGAGGGGGGCGTGTCGGGGGAGTGTTGGGGGCGGGCCCGGTTGTCGCGGCGTTTGGGGGCGTGTCGGCAGCGTTTTGGGGGCGGGTCCGGGAGCGTGGTTACGGCCCGGGGCGGTCCGGGGGCGTGGCCGCACCCTCCATACTCGCCCCCAGGTCGCGTCCCGGCACACTAGCGGCCCGCTGGCGCGCGGGGATTTACGCCTCCCTCTGGGAGGCGTAAATCACCCAACAAAGGTAAGGATGGGGTTTAGACAGGGCTGGGCGGGTGGGTTAGGTAGGGGAAGGGAGGGGAAGGTGAGGGGAGGGCAAAAGAAAGTTCCCTCCGAGGCCGCTCCGATTTCGGAGCGGCCTCGGAGGGAACGGAGGTAGGCTGCGCGGCTCGGCGCGCACCGGCTATACAGAATCCATAGCCTTGCGTGCGCCGATCCCGGATTTTAGCGGATACGCGCGGCTCCGCGTGTATCTACTAAAATCCAGCGTACTTTTGCTTGCGCCTGATGCGCCAGCAAAAGTAGGCCAAATCGCGCGGTTTGAAAATCTACCCCAGTATGCACATATACTGTTTTGAAAATACTAGTGCACATATTTGGAATCACCAGTTCACTGATACTTCCACCAATTCACCCACTCCTTCTCTAGTTCATCTAGACCTTCTAACACTTCACCCAGACCTCCTACTCAAAAACTGCAGAAAACAGACCAGTCTGATTTCACATGCGCAAGTCAATTAGCAGGTGTAAAAGTGTATGAATAAGTTCAGTAATGTAGATATGTATAATTTGTTACAAAACAGCAACTACCACAGGTACTTCTGAACCTCGCCACGGAATGAACCCAGACCCTTTTTTTCCCCCTCAGTAAAATGTACATGCTAAACCAAAAATACACACCTACTTTCAACATTTATAAAAAAAACATATGCATGCATATAAGCTATTTTTATGCATGGAACTCCTTTGGAAATCCTCCTTTAAGTGGTTAGTCATGTAACAAATGTTCAAATAAATAATTCAACTTGGAACAAGCTTTATTGTATAATGCAAATTATAAAAATGTTAAATATATAAATAAGAATAAATTCAGGAAAGATCCATCATGCAACCACATTTTAGCATTTAATTGAATATCTGTAGTGTTTATATTTAGGATTCCCAAGACAATACATTTCCTTACCTAGAAACCCCACTGTTCTGCTGTGAAATAGGAGGAACTAAGGGAACCCCATTGTCTCCAACTGCCCACGAAACACTGTAGGACACTTTACCAGAAGTCATTAGGATCATCTTATTGCTGCCATCAGCTTCAAAGGAAAACGGTACATCTAAAATAAAGAGATTGTCATTAAGTAGTGGCTCACAGAAAAGACACTGTGCAACTGACTATTTGTGGATTACAAGACTGAGCAGGCTCTCATAAACATATCTGGAACATTCTAAACTGCCAAAGAAAAATGAAAATGATGTATGCAAATTTAAAAAAAAATGCAATTTGGCATTTGAGAGGAGATGGTGTCTTGCAATGCCTTTAAATTCATTTGGGAGAATTAGGTCACTTAAATGTGTCTTACTCATCCAACTCTGCCCCTCCCTGTGTCTCCCATTCTCACTTCCCCTTTACTCAAATGCAAACATGGAAAAACTGTGCAAGAAAAATCTGTGCAAAATATTACTGTAAAACATTTTCCCAGTTATCAAATTTAGCTTTTTTGAACAAAAGTCCCACAGTGCTTTTTGTAGAAGTTTTCATTACATGCCTTTTTCTATGGAATTTTTTCCTTTCCTGAACATACCCGCATCAATCCAGACAAGTGGGTTTGCATCCCTACCAGCAGATGGAGGCAGAGAACAAAACTTTGAGGCATTGCTACATAACTGAGAGTGCCACCTGCAGTCCCTCAGTATTTCTCTGATTCCAGCAGATGGTAGAGGTATAAACCTTCAGTTCTGACTTGGAGACTTGAAAAGTTTTGGATTAGTTACCCAAGGTGCTAGTTTCCTCTATGGGCCATTCCTCAGGTTGAGCCGGGATACCCCTGACTGTTGTGGCCCACTAACTCTGGGGACCTTGATAGCCAGGGGACTGGCTCACTCTGGGTTTCCCAAAGTCCCCCTCCTGCCCACCGTTGTCACTACTCAGGGAAGTACCCTCTTTTGTTCCTTTGCATTAAGTTTATTTTAGTTTAAAAAAAAAAAAAAAGAATACAAGATTTGGCTGAGGAGAAAGATAGGAGAATCGGCCTGAGGTGCAGCACCAGGGCATTCAACCAGTGGGAGCTGCTGGGTTCAGCAGGAGGGTGAGGGCGAGGAGTGCCGCGTATTGTATAATTTTCCTCAGCAGGAAAATTTCTTTGTGTGCACTGAGCTGGTCGCATGGACTCAGGCTGCTGACATTTTTCTCGTGTGCCACTTGCATCGGCGCGATCATGTTATTGATACAACTTGGCAGGGCAGTCATGTGGTGCGGCCTTCCTCACAGCGGTGAGCTCGGGCCTTGTAGCGACCGTGAGCCTCATGGTGGATAAACCGCACATGGAGGCTTGCAGGGCCTGCGGGCTCTGGTCAGCCCAACTGAACACCCGTTCCCTCTGTACAAGTTGTGCCTCAGGGGAGGAGGGATCTTCCACCAAGGGTCCAAAGGCCAGGAGGGCCTCCCGGTCTGCGGCTGTCACCAAAGGGGGGGAGGGTCTCTGCTTCATCTGCACCTGCGGAAGATCATAGCCAGGGGACCTCGGCCTGGCAGGAATCAGGTGAATCCCTTCCTCCACTCTCTCTTGCAGTGTAGAGGCCTGAGGAAGGTCGTAAGAGTGGGGCGGACTCGGAGTCCAGTCTCCTTGAGCAGGGGTTGAAGATCCAGATGGGTTTTCCCCTGAATTTGTCCTGCTGATACACAAGGCTTTCTTGGCTAGGAAGGGTGCAGATGAGAGGAGATCCAGGGACAGATGACCAGTGCTGCCCAAAAGACCTAGGATGATTTCATTGGACAGTTCTGGGCACTTGCTTAAGTGGCTAAGTTTGCATTGCGTTTGTGTGAAGGGTGATCCTAGGGATTTGGATGACTCGAATGAGATGCAGGAGAATCCTGAGTCTCCAAAGGGGGTGGACCCGCACGTGGATCAGGATGGGGGTCAGACCCCGATGATCCAAAGCTTGATGAGGGGCCTGGGACCGAGGGAGATAACCCGCCTGTTTAAGGAGGATGAGCTTCGACCCCTCATTCCTCAAGTGTTGGAAGAATTGAGGGGTGAAGCTGACTGAAGAGGAGTTGGACAATGAAGGCATTAATCGGTCCTAGATGGGCTGTGGGGTCCGCCTAGTGCCTTTCCGTTACCTAAAAAGATTCAGAAGCTGATTAGCTGGGAATGAGATTTCCCAGAAGTGGGCTTGAAGGTCAGTAGAGTGATAGTGAAGCTTTATCCCTTGATGGAAAAGCATTTGAATCACCTGAAGACTGCTAAGGTGGATGCAGCGGTCTTGGCAGTGACTAAGAAGACCACGATTCCGGTTGCGGGGTCAGCCACTCTGAAGGATGTACAGGACCGCAAATTGGAGATTCAATTGAAATGCATGTTTGAGGTGTCAGCCTTGAGCCTGCGAGCCGTGGTGTGTGCTACCATGATGCAGCAGGCTTGCTTGTGCTGGATTTAGAAGCCGCAGGAGTAGGCCTCTTCTTGTGTGCTCACCTCCATTCAGATGGCTTGCCTGGAGGATGGGGTGGTTTATGTGGTGAATGTGTTGTATGATTGGTGCGTACGTCTGCCAAGAGCATGGTCTCAGTGGGGGCTGCACGCAGGCTTCTGTGTTGAGCAATTGGTTGGCAGACATGTGGTCCAAGTCTCAGTTATGCAATCTTCCTTTTAATGGAAAGCTGCTTTTTGGGGAAGAGCTGAATCAGCAGAAGTTCCTAGGGGAATCCAAGGGGAATAGGCTGCTGGAGGATAAGAAGAGCAATAAGAAGGTCTTTCCACCCCAGTCCCATTTTCGGGATTCAAACAGGTTTTGGTCCGGGAGAGGGCCTCATCCTCAGGTTCCAAGCAGTTGTCAGCAGCCCTTTTGAGGTTCTAGCAGGTCCTCCAGAGGTGGGTCTGGTCAGGGGACCGGAGGGAGTAAGGCCTCTCAATGAATTATTAGAAAGGGATTGGTGAATAAAACAGAAAATGACATAATGCCTCTGTATCGCTCCATGGTGAGGCCACACCTTGAATACTGTGTACAATTCTGGTCGCCGCATCTCAAAAAAGATATAATTGCGATGGAGAAGGTACAGAGAAGGGCTACCAAAATGATAAGGGGAATAGAATAGCTCCCCTATGAGGAAAGACTAAAGAGGTTAGGACTGTTCAGCTTGGAGAAGAGACTGCTGAGGGGGGGATATGATAGCAGTGTTTAAAATCATGAGAGGTCTAGAATGGGTAGATGTGAATCGATTATTTACTCTTTCGGATAATAGAAAGACTAGGGGGCACTCCATGAATTTAGCATGTGGCACACTTAAAACTAATCGGAGAAAGTTCTTTTTTACTCAACGCACAATTAAACTCTGGAATTTGTTGCCAGAGGATGTGGTTAGTGCAGTTAGTATAGATGTATTTAAAAAAGGATTGGATAAGTTCTTGGAGGAGAAGTCCATTACTTGCTATTAATTAAGTTGACTTAGAAAATAGCCACTGTTATTACTAGCAACGCTAACATGGAATAGACTTAGTTTTTGGGTACTTGCCAGCTTCTTATGGCCTGGATTGGCCACTGTTGGAAACAGGATGCTGGGCTTGATGGACTCTTGGTCTGACCCAGTATGGCATGTTCTTATGTGTTTTATTTTTATTTGTATTATTGGTATGCTATCTGTAATATGGACAGATATTTGTTCAGTCAGTTTGCAATGTTGTAACATGCTTAGAATTTGTTAAAATAAGCTTGTAATAAATAAGTAAATAAAGAAAAATCCAAGGTTTCCTTTCCTTTCTCTCCAAAAAGATTATGACTAGTGCAATGAGCGTCTGCGAGCATTTGTGTCAATCCTCACATAGCCCAGATTCAGGCAACCGAGCAAACCTTCTGGCTCCAGTGGCTACAGCCGAAGTCCTGGAAAACGTATCATAAACAGTATATGCCGACCTTATTACCGTAGATGTTTGCTACAGTCTTCTGCCTCCTGAATGGCAGGAATAAATTTGTTAATCTTATCTATCAGAAGTTCTTCCGGTAGAGATTGTAATTTTTGTACACAAATGAATCATATGCAACAGGTGAGTTGTATTCTGGAGCTTAGCATAGCCCTTTGGAAGATGTTTTTTTACCATGCTGTCCAGAATCCTGTCAAGGAGGAGTACTGGAATGCATCTTAAAGCTCTCTCCTCTTAAGATTGACTCTACTACTACAGAGTGATGGAGAAATTGAATTTTATCTTGCTCTGGAGATGGTTGAACTCTGTATTTTAGATTTATCTTGATACAGGGACAATGGACTCCGGTGTTTGCCACATTCTGGCCTGATGTTCTAAAGCAGCCTATGCACTGGAACGTCTACTATCTACCTAGATGTGTGAATATATTTAAGTAAACCAAAAATATCTTGCCTCACTTCTAATTCTTCCTGCAATCTGAAAAGAATTTCATTAGCCATCTACTGATCAAAGCTGGGATAGGACATATCTTCAGATAGAGACGTACTCCTAGGCTGCTGACAGGAGGGATCAGAAGGAAGACCAATAAATTCATCATCTTCTGAACAAAAAGAAAGTGAGGTACTAGAAAGAAGCAAGCCTTCTTCAAAATCCAACATTTCAATAGGAGTGACTTTGGGTGTCTTATCCTTGAAAAGAGAAAAACTCTGTGATTCTGAGAGGGTTTAGACCATTTCATCCCTGCATTTATAATGTGGAATAGTGAACTGAATTATCCAGTTTTGAAGCCATTATGTCCAAAATAGGGGTTACTTTCTCTAATTGAAGAGAAGAAGGAAAACTTTAGCATCTCTAAAATAATTCTTTACTAGGTCTTCCCACATTTTCTTAAGAAGAGGATGCTGGCCCATTGGAGTGATAGGAACTGCCGAAGAGGAACCATCTGATTCTGGGACCAGAATTGGCATTTTTATTGATGAAGACTACTCTCCCTCTTGGCAGAGATTTTGCTAGATTATTTCCAGTTTTATCAGCATGTTCAGCAGCAAAGAAAAATATTGGCACCAAGAAGATTTGTGCGCTGACAAGGCATCAGTGCCTACATTAATCAATGATGTCAGATTACTGTCTGACCAAAGACAGATTCTGCAGACAAAGTCAACTTTTGTGTAGATCTTCTATCTGCGTCATATGCCTCAGAGAACTTCCCCTGCTTTACTGCACCAGTGATCCTCAGTGCCAGAGTGTGGGAGAAGCCTCTTTCTTTTTCCAAGCCAGTATCCCTTGGCACGAGAGAGTATGATTTACCAACCACTTTACTGGAGTGGGCATGGCACTTGTGCCCAGATGGTGCAGAGTCTTGACTCCAAGTGTTGCGTCCGTCGGTCTCAGACGGCTTCGACCCTTGTGCCTCACCTTTTTCTCTGCTCTCCCCACTTGCCTTGGGAAGATGGCCACCACCGCGTCTGCAAGTCGCTCTCTCCGGCATCCCCGGAATGGCTATGGCGCTGCCTGCCACCATGTTCCTCCCAAGAGCTTCCTAGGGTGTGCGCGCGCGCTACCCACGTCTTTATTACAGCTATGGCGCGAACCTCGGGGGCGTCCCCCTCAAGTGATGTCACACCACCCGGCTGTTTAGCCTACGCTTGTTTGCTAGCTCATTGAGTTAGCAAGGACTGGACTCGTCCAGTCTAAGCTACTCTGCCGCTTCCATGCTGCCGCTGGAAGCTCTCTCTGCCCTTCGGGGTATTCTCTAACCTGGGTACCCGCTCCTCGGGAGCCCTCTGCTTTCCTTTCAGGTACCTTACTGGGATCAGGTACTCGCTCCTCGAGGGCCTGCTCTCCCTGCCTTGGTGCCTGTAACCATCTACTTCAGCCTGGTGGAATCGCCAACCTTACAGCTACCATCTAGTGAGTAATCTATTTCTCAGTCTGTCTCATCTACAGCTTTGCCGTGCTGGGAAACCTACACCTGGATCTCCCTATACCAACTTGGTGAGATGGGTTCCCTCTGCAAAAGGTCCCTGGACTGTGAATCACCTCACTACTGTCACCTCTGGTGGTATACATCAGCTGTACAATAAAAGATCTAATTCTGTGTTTGTGCGTCCTGAGTCTAGCCCAGTACTGTGGTTCCCCACGGGGCTCCTCCCCGTGGGCGTGGTATCTGCCACAGTACCCAAGAATCCACCCAAACACTGCTAAACCATAACACCAAGAATGAGAGGATTCTGTCCTCTTTACCTTGGGTGAAAAGTTCCTCTGCAGATGTAAGTTTTCTCTTCTTTGTAGAAGACAAAGAGTAAGGAGATTCTAAGAAGTCATAGTGTGTGTGACTCCTGGATCTTCTAGCCTTGGGAGACATGCATTCACAATGGGCACAGTTCGGCACATTGTGGGAAGGCCTAAGACATCTCACACAGTGATCATGAAAGTTGGTCAAAGACATCTTCCTCAAGCATCTAGGATATCTCTTGAAGCCCAGCTCTACTCCAACATTTTGAAAAATAATTAAAGCAATGTCAAATTCAATCTTGAAAAGGGGGAATTTTTGGCACATGCCAAAAAATAACAGAATTGAGATTATTTTTTCTTTTTAAGGAGATTCACTAAAAAACGAAATATGTCAAAAATTATAGTAAAAGAGAAACAGGAAAAAAGAAAACAAACGAGCAATTGAAAATGTTTTCAAGAGAGCAAATTCACATGAAAGAAAAGACTGAGGAGACTTGCATGGCAAGTGGCTGCACAGAACTCTGAGAGAACATGTCTTGGCAGGACGATGAAATCATCCACTTGTGTGGCTATTATGCTGCTAGTCCACAGAGAAAGGGTGCATACTGTAATATGAACCTATATTAGGCAGTATAATGGATCCAAAAGTGTTATTTGCATCAATTATGTCAATGTGCTATAGATCAGAGTCTAATATATAAAGCTCAAGCCAAGAAAAACAGAAAATCTTCTCCAATTCACAAAGCTTGTTTTGGCAAGAATGCAAAATTTAAAAACTAGGCTCTCCCTTTTCTGCTGTAAAACTCATCCAATAAACTCTTCCAGCAGATGTTGCTGGTTTTTAATCCAATTAGAAGGGTTACCATCATAATTCAAACAATCAGATATTATTTGGATGATATTAATCGCCTATACATTACTGTAGGAGATTTAGGGATGTCTGCTAAATCTTTAATCAGCACTGCATTTTACTTGGTAAATTCTGATCAAATCGGACTAAAACTTACAAAGGTTGTTATTCAGTTGGCCAGTGCGTAGGAAAGCTATTCAGGTAAAGTAAGGCAGGTAAATCTGCCGCTGTATATACCCAGCTAAAGTTACTTTAAGACAACTATTTTTAGACCAGACTCACACAGCTAAGTATGGCCGGGTAACGCTGAATATCCCAGGGGCATGGCCAATTGTTTGCTCACTGGCAAACATTTGGCCATGCCCCTGGGAATGTCTCCATCACTGATTCTTTTTATTTGGCTAAATACTGTCAGGGAAAATGTTATCCAGACAAAACTCAGCTGGGAAACAGAGGGAAAGGAGACATTACTTCTTACCTGATCATTTCCTTTTCTCTAAGGAAGGCAGACCAATTCACATCAATGATGGAGATGGAGACAACTGATTCGCTGACATCACCGACATACAGCCCTGTCCCGACATCAGCCTGCCAATATCTCTAGAAACACACCAAAACCCTAAATCCACCAATGTAGGTAGTAATCACAATCATGAAATCAAAGAACCCACATTACAAATAGAACTTCACGCTGTTCTTACTTTTTCTTTATAAATCTCCAACAGGAGTACAAAAACACAGTTGCGAAAAAAACTTTTTGAGAGAACAAAAAAAGAAATAAAAAAAGCTTGGGTTTTGGAGATTCAAGTGGTGGACTATTCCCATTTTTCTAGGCAATGAAATTTATAATCTATAATCAATGAGTTTTTAATTTTTGATAAAATGAATTTTTGAGAAAAGAATTAATAAATTATAAGGTGGTTGGTGGTTTGTTCATGATTAAAACAAAGAACAGGGGTTACCTGGATGGTACCACTTGATGCATGTTTATGAAACAACCACTTTCACTTTAAAAAAATGTTTTCTCTCAAAAAAATTTTTTCGAAACTGTGTTTTTGTACTCCTGTTGGAGATTTAAAAAGAAAAAGTAAAAAAGTAAGAACAGTGTGAAGTTCTATTTGTGATGTGGGTTCTTTGATTTCAATATCTCTAGAAAAGCAAACTGTGGACAACTGATTGTACTTTACATATGCCTCCTTAACAGTCAATGACTCATTACCTCCTCCTAACTAGGAAGCACTGAGCCCAGGTAAAATATTAATTTCCACTGATTACATAGGCTGGCTCTCACTTACCAATCCTTCAACCAACCCATAACAAAGAACAATCTGCATTGTCTCTGTAGGGAAGGATGAACTGTAAACAAAACCTCAAGTAGGCAGCCCAGGGTAGGTTGTGGATTGGCATGTCATCCTTAGAGGAAAGGAAATTATCAGGAAAGAAGTAATTTCTCCTTCCTCTGCACTCAGACAGGCCAATCCACACCAGTGGGATGTACCAAAGCTACTCCTGAATGGGGAGGAGGCTGCTTGTGCTCGTCAACACCACCCTCGCAAAGCATCCTCTTGCACTTCAACATCCAAGTGGTAATGCTTGAAGAAAGTATGTAAGAAGGAGCATGCTGATGTCAGACAATTCTTGAAATGAGACCACATTCGAGTTTCCACCACCTAGACCTGACTTGCCTAGGCAATGGTACCTATGCACCTACTTAGACTGTAGTGAAAACCTCTTTAAACCAGTGGCCCACTGCAGCCCATGATGTCAGTTCTCCATGTCTATCTCCATCATGGAAACCAAAAAGTCGAGCAGACTTTTGCCAGTACCAGGTGACCTTCAGGCACCATAAAAATGTTGCTTCATATCTAAGGTACATTACTACTTATTCTTTCTCCATTCTTCCCCTGACCAGCACCAGCAAGGAAATATACTAATCCAAGTGAAACTCCGATTCCACTTCTGGAAAACAGTCCTAATGTGCACCGCCACTGGAAACATTTCCAGAAAATGCTCACTTCAAGAATAAGCTTACATCTAAGAAAAAATATTTTGTTGAATATATAGCAACCAGGAAAATTACATTCAAGATAAAACCATTCAGTTGCCTAAAGATGGAGGCCTGCCCCCCCCCCCCCCCCAAAAAAAAAACCAAAAAACTCAACACCAGACCGAGGGCCAAAGTGGCATTGGCAGCGCCAAGACAGCCATAGATGTTGATCCATCTTCAAATCTAAGTAAACATCTGGATGGGCAAACAAGGTCTACCATTAATACGATCTCTATAACATGCCAATTCTGCAAACAGAAGCTGCAAGAAGTTTTAGGGTTAAACTCTTACTAATCCTTCTTACAGAAAACCCAAGATTAGCAGTAGTTCCACTCTGAAAAGGTGAAAATCTCTCTCCCTGCATTAACCTTCCAACATTCTCCAAACCCTGATATAAGGTAGAGATGTGGAAAACTTCCTAGCTTGGAGCAGCATAGTACCACTGCTGGAAAACAACTAAGTCACAGCAGTCGAGCCCTCTTAAAGGCCGAGCCATAAGACCAGAGCACCATAGACTTTCAAATAAAATCAGTTCCTGTTTCAGAAGATCCTTCGGGAATGGGCACCCCGTAGGACTATCTACCAGTAACCGAAAGATGATCTCTATGGCCAACCAAGTCACCAGGCGTACAGTTTTGGAATGACTCATGATCCTCCATATTACTCTGTCACATACCAATCAAAAAGGGAACCCATATAGTATGTCTCTCCGCAGCTCACTGTCGAATAAGAGCATTGATTCCCAATGTCCCTGGATCCTGTCTGTGACTATAGAACTATTGCATCATCGCGTGATGGGAACACGCCATCAGATCCAGATTCCTCTGGTCCCTTCGAGAGATTATGAGTAGAAAAATGTCCTTGATCCAAGTTATGTCTGCTGAGAAAATCAGCCCTCATAATGCCCATCCTTGCAATGTGAGAGACTCCTATTGCTTGGATATTTTGTTCTGACATATCCGACACCTGGTGAAATCTGCTTCAGCCTCGAAGGTTTATATAGGGGACTTGCCTGCATTACCTTCACCACTCGTTCTATCAGCTGCTCAATGAACCGTAAACATGTCTAGTGACCAGGACGATCTTCCAATCAATTGATGGTTCCCTGTCGATCCTCAGCATTCCACCAACCTTACTCCATTAACACTTGATAGGGAATCTTCCAGGCTAGGAGACTCGTCCCTCGTTGAGAGCACCTATCATTCTGAGGCCTGTAAGGGTATCCTTCTCGGGAGGAGGTTTCTTTGCAACCACCACAGCAACTTTGTGCTCACTTTCATGAGCTGGGAAAGCCTCACTGCCTACTGAGACTGCATAGTGCACCGCACCAGTAGGGCCTGCTAAAGCAGAAGCATATGCACCTTTGTCCAAGAAACTACCTCCAACATTGTCATCATCAACTCACAAGATCTAGAAAGAACTCCACATCATTGAACGGGTGGCCAATCCCAAGGATTGAAGCTGAGTCTCCTACTGTCAGATACGGTGCTCTGGCAGGTTCCACCTTGTGCCAAATCGAATCTCATTCTGGTGTAGTCCAAGTCCATGGTGATGGCAGACTGCATTTGTAAGCCTACTATGCAGCCCTTGAGAAGGCAGATTCCTTTGAGAAACAAACCTTAACTGTCGACCGCAGGCTTGGTGCAAATCACCCAGTCGTACAGATATGTATGGACCAACATACCCACCATGTAGAGACACCGTACCATATAAAGACCACCTACAAAGATGCCGTTACTATCTCTCAGATCCTGAGCATCATAGTCAGACTGAATGGCCAGGCTTGACACTGATAATGTCATCCTAGAACGGCTAAATGCAGAAAACATCGATGTCCCTGTCTTATGGGGATATATAGATATGTATCTGTCAGATCGAAAAAAGGGAGAAGGTCTTCTTACTGCACTGTCACAATGACAGAGTGCAAGGTTCCATTTTGAAGTGTGCTACGTGCAAATGCCATTTGACCCCCTTTCAGATCCAGGAGGCGACAAAAGGAGTCCTCTGTCATCTTGGGTATGACAAAATAAATGGAATAACCCCAGTCAGGATTCTGCAGTTTGGGAACTGGAATTATGGCCCTAAAATTTGCTAGCCTTCTTTTCACTGCCCCGCTCCAGGACATCTTGGATAGAAGTGAGATAGTCACCTATCTATCTCCAGAACCTGTAGGCAGACCCCCATACTGTCATTGCGAGGTCCAAGATGTTTCAGCATCAGAGACTGAGTCCATATTCGATTCTTCGGCCAAGCGGACAGCAAACCTTCAATGGGACACAACCTCTGATTCGTTGATCCTCTATAGAGGCAAAAGAGCTGGAAGCCCCTGGAGTGATTCCTCACCCCAAAAGAGTGTGTAGCCACTCTCTACTGCTCCAGCAAATGCAAAACCTTGAAATCATCCCATTGGTTTGCCATCCTCTCCACTCAGGATCGAACCAGAGAGAGAACCCTTTGTCAAATTTGACTTAGAAAAGTATCTGCCTATCAGTTCTGCACCCACCAAAGGCATCTTGCCGCTATTTCGGAAGCTAGTCCTCTAGCAGCTATTCTCACTAGCTAAAAATGTGGCTCTCGGGTCCAACGCAGGCCTGAGTGGGATGCAAACATGCTCAAACCAACCTAGAGCAGCAAAAAGCTATTGGCAATTGCATTGCTACTACCTCAAATGTTGCTCGAGGACAGCCTCAAACTTTTCATCCAGGGTTCCTTCAGAGCTGACCCCACTTCAACCAGGATTGGGGCTCACAGTGACCATACCCACCAGGGCATCAATCCACTCTTGGGTCTAGGCTACAAGCCTGCCAATATTGCCCCCTTTAATTTTTTTTTTTTTTACCGGGGCATACCACTCAAGATTAAGCAACTCCTGCACTTGTTCCAAGAGTAGCAATAAAAAACAGTCTCCTTACTTAATGTGACCAGGATGGAACTTAGCACTCCCATAGCACCACTCCTGTCCACTCCAAGCAAATTCAGGGTCTGAGCTAATAAACTCAACCCTATGGAAGAAAATGGAGCAGAGACTTATGTGGTTCTAAGTCAGGTAGAATTTAACCTTCTTCCAAAGATGAGTCCAAATTTTCCCTGAAATCATCTGTTAAATCGCTCCTTATGGTGCTTGCCTGACTTCCTCACAGAATGGGAAGGCCTAGGATGCTTTCCTTCCATAAGGGTTCCCTCTTAGAATGGTTTTCAAATCATGGCAAAACAATATCCACCCAAGAAAAGGATGCCAAATCCATCACTGGATCCATGGGGTTGATAACAGCCCAATCCACCCCCCCCCCCCTCCCCTCCCTGCAAGGATACCACTCCCCTAGGGAACCTGGGGAAAATAAGCGGGAGCAACTTTCACTATCCAGTACATCACCTCCTGGTCTCCCCTTCACCAATCTGATTTGGCAAAGGGAATGCCTACATTGCAGCTAAATCCTTATTGGACTACCCCTCTTGAGCCACCAACCAATGCTGAACTGGGCGAAGAGAGAGTGACAGCTGAATTACCCTTATTTAGCCTGCTCGGCATAGGAGACCTTTCAGTCTCTCTAACCTCCGGCGCCATTATCCTTCTC
The DNA here is from genome assembly GCF_901001135.1 of Rhinatrema bivittatum. Classification (NCBI taxonomy): domain Eukaryota; kingdom Metazoa; phylum Chordata; class Amphibia; order Gymnophiona; family Rhinatrematidae; genus Rhinatrema; species Rhinatrema bivittatum. The sequence goes on from NC_042615.1 coordinate 197,751,862, forward strand.
AAAAGGACTGGCTCCTGATCAGCGGCCTCCTGAGTACTGCGAAAACACTGCCAACAATGCACCAGGGTGTGCACGGCTGAGTACACACACGTACACACATTACATGAGTCCACAGTGTTGTGCGTGTATATGTGCACATGGATCCAGGCTACAGCCTTACGGTGCACACTCGTGCATGGAAAACAAACTCCAGCTGCGACCTTACTGTGCATTACAGCGGGCTATCCTTTCTGCATGTGGCCGACATATATAAATGGTGGATCTTAATAATAGATTACAAATTAATTGAAATAGGTCTGAAATTTCATTTTTTAGTTATTTCAGAACCCTGGGCTGGTCCAGGTGATTTACTACTCTTCAGTTTGTCAATCTAGCCTACCACATCTTCCAAGTTCACCGTGATTTGGTTCAGTTCATCTGAATCAGCACCACTGAAACCATCTCCAGATCTCCCCAACATCCTCTAGAGTAAACACCGAAGCAATGAATTTGTTTAATCCTTCTGCGATGGCATTATCTTCCCTAAGTGCCTCTTTAACCCCTCTATCATTTAACAGTCCAACTGACTCCCTTACAGGCTTTCTGATTCAGATATATTTTTAAAAGTTTTTATGAGTTTTTGCCTCTACGGCCAACTTCTTTTCAAATTCTCTCTTAGCCTGTCTTATCAATGGCTTACATTTAACTTACCAATGCTTATGCTTTATCCTATTTTCTTCTGATGGATCCTTCTTCCAATTTTTAAATGAAGATCTTTTGGCTAAAATAGCCTCTTTCACCTCACTTTTTAGCCATGCTGGCAATCGACTGACCTTTCTTAATGCAGGGAATACATCTGGACTATGCTTCTAAGATTTTATTTTTTTACAATGTCCACGCCTGTTGCACACTCTTTACCTTTGTAGCTGCACTTTTCAGTTTTTGTTTTTTTTAAACTATTTTTCTCATTTTATCAGAGTTTCCTTTTTGAAAATTTAGTGTTAGAACTGTGGATTTACTTATGTCCCCCTTCCAGTCATTAATTCAAATTTGATCATTTTATGATCACTATTGCCAAGCAGCCCCACTACCATTACCTCACTACACCAAATCCTGCGCTCCACTGAGAGTTAGATCTAAAATTGCTCCCTTTCTCTTTGGTTCCTGAACCAATTGCGCCATAAAACTGTCATTTATTCCATCCAGGAACTTTATCTCTCTAGCATGTCCTGATGTTTCACTTACCCAGTCAATATTGGGGTAAGTGAATCTCCCATTATTTCTGCACTACCAATTTGGTTTGCATTTCACTGACTGTCTCACCATCTTGGCCAGGTGGATGGTAGTATACATTGATATGGCTTGGCTTGCCTGAATGCAGAGGAATTTCCTTTTCTCAAGTTTTGTCTGGTTAACTTGAAAAGTTAACTGTACAAATGCTTTAAACATTGACCTTTCAATGATATTTTAACTGGCAAAAGAATCAGGAAAAGAGAAATAAAACCAAGAAAATATTTTGTGAATACTTTGAGGGCAATTATCAAAAGCCATTTACCCATGTAAACTGTCTGTCTGAAACCTGCTCACTCTCCCTGCAAGCAAAAGTATGTGCATTGTTCTGCATGGGGTGGAGGCATTCTGAGAAGTGACAATAGGAGGAGGAATGCTACAAGGCTCATAGTTTTGCATTTATAAAACTATGCATGTTATTTGGAAGGAAAAAAGTATCCATCTAAGAAGCAGGTGCAAATTTCTGGTACTACATTTTCCCAAGGCAATTTTCAAATGGAAAGTACTATGTTCCCTTTGAGAACTGTTGCAAAGTCTACAGGTTAAAGTACTCAGATTTTACAACTACCCACATAGTTTTGACAATTGTCCCCTTTTTACACTGCATACTCACGAGGGGAGGAACTACCATTGCTATCTAGTGATTATCTATTTAGAGAAATTCTCCCTTTATATAACAAAGAATGATCCTAACCACTGCCAACTCCTTCATGCTCAAACATCACACGCTGGTTGCTGCTGAACTCTGCTTCTTCCACCGGAGCTCTTCCTGTGAGTATCGTAGTCTCTGGGATTGGTATAAATACTTCTGCTAGTAAATTAGTGCCACTGAGCCCAATCGTTTCATATACCTGAAATACACAACAATGCCACAGAAGAGTTGTAAGTGAAAAACTCCACAATGTTTCTGGTCAGTTTATAAATTAAATTCTGCAATTCTAGTACAGAGATACTTCATCCTTTATAAGAAATCCCTTTCTACCAAACAGCAGCAGATGGAATCTTTGTTCCTCAGAACCACATCTTTTAGTCTGTAGTAGCAATCCCAATGAAATTTTACTGTAATAAAATTCTTTTTACAAAATAATCTCTTGGCTTGGTTGTTCTAAAGAGGAATCTGTATTTAATTCAATAACATTCCACAGGAGAAAAATGTTCATGTTGAACTTTTCATTCAGAATGAATTTTTTCAAAGCTCTTAGGTCTAAGTTGGAACGGTATCCTCCAATTGTAGAATAGGTTCAAGTTCTCTGGTCTGTAAGAGAAAGAGAGCTCTATTTCTAGCAGTTACTGGGGATTAGGAAAGAAAAAAAATCCTTTGGAGGGCAATTCGTTGAGATTCTCAATAAATGAAATCCGTAACCCTACTTTATAATCTGGATGACCCAGTTGTCTGAAGCCATTAAGGCCAATGGTTTACATCAGTGGTTCCCAACATGGGGTCCACACAACCATCCCAGGGGTCCTCCAGAAGGGATACAAGAAAGTTTAGCTAGGGAGAAAATGAGTGGGCTGCTACTACCTATGAAAATTACATTGCAGGTCTGTGGGCATCAGTGCTGATTTTCTGCTAGGTATTAGCCAACCTGGAACTTTTTTGAACTTGCTTCTTTTTCCCCCTTGTAACTGGATTGGAAGGTGGAATGTCTTTAACTTTCAATTATGAGGGCAATTTTTAAATAGCTTTGGAAATTTCCCTCTCTACATATTCAGTATACATCAAAGTTTATACATTATGAATAATTCTGGTGTGCATTATTTCTGTTATTATGGCATGCAAAAATTGAAGAGAAGTATTGGGAAGGTTCGTGAAAGCTTTTGAAGCTGAAAAGGTATGTGTTCCCTGAAAGTTTGGGAACCCCTGCACTAGGCTTTCCTTTTGTTCAGAGCTTGATTGCCTTCAGAAACATCTTTGAACAGATGCCACAATGAGTGACATTATGCTCTAGCACCAGGCAATGCATGCAGAATATGTAGTGGTCGATTATGAACATCTTGAAGTTGCATCAAAAGAGGCCTTGAAGACACTGAACTTCAGACATATTGATGAATATAATGCAAAATCAAAAAACAACTTTTCAGTGAAAAGGGCCAGCCAGATACAGAAAAAGAGTCAGGGCTTCACAATTGCACTGAAAAAGAACTAAGACTGAACAGAGACGCTGATAAGGGCTAAATAAAAACACTACCAAAGTAAAGGTGGTAAAAACAAATCTTACTGAAGGAGCATACCGCAAAGGTGAAATTTAGTCATAACTGCTAATTTCCATTTCTTGAGTCCAGCCAAACCAATCCAGACTAATGGGTTATGCTCCTCTAACAGCAGATGAAGGCAGAGAGAAACAGGTTTGCTGATGTCACCCCATATAGGGTTCTGCCAGTATTTTCTGTAACAAACTACATATAATTTACTCCCCACATCCCTGAAACGAGGGAGCTTTATGGGGAAAAAAACCACTGAAAACTCACCGAACTTGGGAGTTGCTCTAAAAAGAAAAACCTAATAAGGGTCTGCAACTGCAAACACTTGAGAGCATAAAAAGTTTCTCAGAAATATTGTGATCCTGCTAGCTCCACTGCAACAGCACAGATAAATGAGGCAAATCGGCAGTTCAGGAGGGTCCTGGACTGGTCTGGCTGAACTCAAGGAAAGGTAATTAACAGTAAAGTCTAAATTCCACCAGTTGGATGTATCAAAGCTATCCCTCAGCCTGAGTGGAAAACTGCCAGCTCTATTTTGCATCTTTTCTGGCCCAAACTTCCAGACGATAATGCTTTGTGAAAGAGTGCAGGGACACTCATCTTGCTTCTCAATCAGAGAAACAAGATGAAGCTCCACCCCTGATGGAGCCTAAGCCCTATTCGAAAGAACCCTAAAACCCTTAGGTGACAGATTACCCTTAGCAACATATGCTAAATCAAAAGCTTCTTTAAACTAACAAACTATTGAAACTTCCCCTTCCTGTGCTGCTAAAGAGAACGAGCTAGATCCATAATAGACCTTCTCCAATTTTCACAATCAGGGAGAAGGCTCTTCCAACATAGTCCCTTCTCTTGGATCTGATGGCTCAAAAAAATCTGTTTGGACATCCACTCCTGCTATGCGAACCACTAAGCGTGCCCATAAGCACCTTTCTGTCCAGAGAATAAGAAGATTCAATTTCTTCAATACCTGTGAACTTCTGATTCCCTCCAATGGATCACATATGCCATGCTTTTGTAATGGCTCTTGTCTCCAAATGAATGATGGACCAGCTGGTTTCCAAAGGGCATCATGGCCCTAAGTCACCTATTTCCCACAGTGGGCCCCCACCCATATGAACTGGCATTGGTTGACATAGTTCACCAAAATAAGGTTTCCAGTTCCACTCTCATTTCTAGACTGTGGGTTATGCCTCCCTTCCAGCAGATGGAGACAGAGAAAAACTCGAAGGGCACCCTCTCTTAACTTGGCTTGCCACTTGCATCCCTTCAGTATAAAGATTATCCAAGCAGAACAGGAATAATAATAATAACAACCACAACAATGAATCAAGCAATAACTGTAAAAACAGAACTTCTAGGAATTATTTTCCTTTGAACAAGAAAGCAACCTGTAGCCTTTTTCCTTAGTCTTCTGCAATAAAAGTGAATATCAGCGCGGACTCGTCGTGAAACCCCTCCCTGGGTGGGCGTCTGGACTGATCCGTGGTACTACAGGAACGAAAATTAGCAGGTAAGAACCAATTTTCTTTTCCCTGTACGTACCCGGATCAGTCCAGACTGTGGGATGTACCAAAGCTTCCCTAGACAGGGTGGGACGTTGAGAATCCTGCGCGAAGAACCCTATTGCCAAAATTGCTGACATCTGGGGCCTGAACATCTAAGCGGTAGTGACGAGCAAATGTATGGAGCGCCTTCCACGTAGCAGCTCTACATATTTCCTGTGGCAATACCAGCTGGCATTCAGCCCATGAAGCCGCCTGGGAACGAATGGAATGGGCTTTTAAACCTTCGGGAACCGGTCGTCCTCTACAAATATAAGCAGACAAAATAACTTCTTTTAACCATCGCGCAATAGTTGGCTTAGAAGCTTTCTGACCCTTCTTAGGCCTGCTCCACAACACAAACAAATGATCTCAAAAACTGAAAGGATTAGTGACCTCCAAATAGCGTAAAAGAGATCGTCGAACATCCAAACGCCAAAGCTCCCTCGCATGCGGGTCATCATAGGACGAATTGAAAAAGGCTGGGAGCTCTACTGATTGACTTAAATGAAAACTTGAGACCACCTTTGGCAAAAAAGGAAGAAACTGTACGAAGCGAGACTCCCGACTCAGAAATTCTCAAAAAGGGTTCCCTACAAGAGAGTGCTTACAGTTCCGAGATTCTGCGAGCTGAGCATATAGCAACCAAGAACACGGTTTTCAAAGTGAGGTTCATTAACGTCACCTTTTCAAGAGGTTCAAAAGGCACACAAGACTCGAAGTACCAAATTAAGGTTCCAGGAGGGACATACCGGACGGACGGGAGGATTCAAATTCCTCACCCCTCTGAGGAATCGTACTATATCTGGATGTGATGCTAAGAAGCTACCTACCAGGGAGCCCAAGGCCACCACTTGTACCCGGAGGGATTTAAAAGACAAGCCTTTCGATAAGCCGGCCTGCAAAACACCAAAATATGAGCCACCAAAGCCTTTCTGGGGAGTACTCCTTGGTCACAACACCATGTCTCAAAGACTTGCCACACTCTGACATAAGAGAAGGAGGTAGAGGTTTTCCTGGCTTGCAATACAGTAGTAATTACCTCCTCTGACTACCCTTTCTTCCTTAATCTCCTCCTTTCAAAAGCCAAGCCACTAGACAAAAACGATCTGCCTGGTCGAAAAACATAGGACCTTGATGAAGCAGATTGGGAAGATGTCTGATCCTCAAGGGTCCGTCCACCGCAAGATTGACCAGATCCGCGAACCACGGACATCAGGGCCACGCTAGAGCAACTAGCATTACACTCTATCCTGCGTAGAACCTTGCCCACCAGAGGCCATGGAGGAAATACATACAGGAGAACTGAGGCAGGTCATGGGAGTACCAGCGCATCGACTCCCTCTGCTCTGTGATCCCTTCTGCGGTTGAAGAAACGAGGAGCCTTGGCATTGTCTTGCATCGCCATCAAGTCCATGTGGGGAAATCCCCAGCTTTGTGAGATGAGATCCATTGCTTGGTCCAACAGTTCCCACTCCCCTGGATCTATTCGCTTCCGACTCAGAAAATCCGCTTGAATGTTGTCTGTCCCAGTGATGTGAGACCCCATAAGCAGAGCGAGATGTTTCTCCGCCCAAATCATGAGTTGTTCCGCCTCGTTGGCTACGGCTTGACTTTTGATGCCGCCTTGATGGTTGATGTAGGCCACTGTCATCACATTGTCGGACAGAACTCTGACCGCCCGATTGTGCAACAACGGGAGGAAATGCCGCAGCGCTAACTGAACCGCCTTGGTTTCCAGGTGATTGATCGACCAGCTGGACTCCCTGCACCAGCATCCCTGGACTGAGTGGGACTGACCGACTGCTCCCCAGCCAGAGACTGGCATCCGTGGTCACCACGATCCAATTCGGGACTTCGAGGTCTACTCCGTGAGTTAAGTTGTGCGGGCAAAGCCACTACCCAAGACAGGATCTGGCGGGATCGGTGAGCAGCAGAAGGAACTGGAACTCCACCGACTTGGGGTCGCAATGGGAAAGTAACACTCGTTGTAATAGTCTCATGTGAGCAAAAGCCCAGGGGACCAACTCCAAGGTGGATGCCATGGAGCCGAGGACCTGTAAATAGTCCCAGGCTTTGGGGAGTGGAAGCGATAACAAGCAATGAACTTGCTCCATCAATTTGGTTACTCAGTCCGGCGGAAGAAATACTTTCCTGACACTGGTATTGAACCGTGTCCCCAGGAAGTCCATCACCTGCAACGGGATGAGGTTGCTTTTGTCTTGATTGACAACCTACCCTAGCGACTCCAGAAGAGTGACCACTTTGTTGACCGCTTCTATGCAGAGGTCCCCTGACTTTGCTCAGATGAGCCAGTTGTCCAAGTAGGGCCCACATCCCTACTTTCCATGGTACCATGTGGATCAAGATGGACACTGTTCCTGTGGCATCCAGAGCTGCATTGGCTGTAAATTTTGACACCTGAGAAATTGCTGCAGTCAGCAGACTTTGCCTAACTGGGACCCATGCCAAGGATTTCCCTCCCTTCTCCATACAAGAAAAGCCATGACCAACAAGTCCTGGTGCCTTACAGCATAGGTTAATGTCCAATGCAGATCATGGCGCCCTTCCCATGCTCTCCTGGTCCCAACAGCACTTGTTCCCCTCCTACTCACTGTGCCATGGAAGATAAGGGCGGCAGTTGGAGCCAAAGCCGATCTGAGCTACTGCTGTGAAAGCCTTCTTAATCCCTCTGCTATACCAACATAACTGTTTGGAACTCTTCTCCTTTTTTACAAAAAAAATATATTAACTGGAGGAGGGAGCAGAGCAGAAGGGAGAGCCTGAAAAAAGGAAGAAGGCTGAAACATGTAAGGCCATCCTCCAGTAGAGGATTCTGGAAACTCCCTGTTCCAAGCACACTCAACTGAGTGAGGATCAGATCTTTCACCCCATGAGACTAATGGAGAAATTTAGTTTTAACTGATTATTTCCTTTCCTTCAATCCAATTACATCAGATAATGTGGGTTATCTCCCCCTTCTAGCAGATGGAGATAGAGGAAACACATTTTCCGTGACATCATTAGAGGTAGTTACCATGGTGCAGCTCCAGTAAAAAGCTAATATTCTTATGTCAAAGCCATGGGAGAAAAAAATGAACAGATTCAAACTCTTAAATAACATGCACATAATTTGAAACACTTAAAGGATCTTCCAAATAAATGATACTTCTAAATTTTTCTTGGAGAAATGAAGAAGAAGAAAAAGGAAAAGAAGAAGCAATTACTTCATCACAATCTCTGTAAACTGAGGAACACCACTTCAAAGACTGCAGAGGCCCAACTTCCTAGGAAGATCCTGGACTCATGTAGCAGGATTCAAGGAAAGGAAATTATCAGGTAAGACTAAATATCTCCTTCCTTATCATCCTGCTACACCAGTTTGGACATGTGGGAAGTACTCAAGCCCAATTAATCAGGGAGGGAGGAAGTTAGAGCTGTCCTGAGAATACCAGCTCCAAAGGCTACATTCTCTTTTGCATGAAAATCCAGATTGAAATGTTTAGTGAAATAACATAAGGAAGACCATGTGACTGCCTTACAAACAAATTCCAGGGCAGGAGTGGAAGCTCTGCCCAAGAAAAAGTGTGAGCTTTCATTGAGTTTTCCGGAAGGATGTCCTGAAGATGTGGACCTTTCAATAAATAAGCTGAATAAATTGCTTTTTTCCCCCCTTCAAACACCCTAGCCAAATAGGCTTTAGACGTTTTGTCACCGTTACAGAGCACTGCAATTAAAACAATGTCAGATTTCTGAACAAAAGATTAAAGACTATAAAATACCTAAGAAGAACCAGCCCGCTCTCCCCACTGCTTTTTGCGCTTTTTCTAGAACCGCTGGCTATTAAAGTACGGGCGAACACTAGAATTAGTGGCATAGTAGTGGGGGCACAGGAATACAAAATGTCCATGTTTGCGGACGACATTCTGTTCACCTTGGCCAATCCATCAAGTTCTTTAGGTACAACATTGGAAGAACTTCAGGCTTTCGGTAAAGTATCCGGTTTCATGTTAAATGTTGATAAATCGGAAATCCTAAATGTAACTACCCCATCAGCAGAGTTAGCGTTATTGAAATCAAAGTTTCCGTTTAAATGGGCATCTAAAAAGATTAAATATCTTGGGGTACATATTAGTGCTGATATAGAGGAGTTATATTCTTTAAACTATCCTCCTCTCCTTCAGAAACTTTTTAAAGATTTAGACCGGTGGTCTGACCTTTACCTATCATGGTTCGGTCGCATTGCTACTATAAAAATGAATGTGCTACCCAGGCTGAACTACCTGTTTCAATCCCTTCCCATAGATATTCCGACTTCCCAAATTAAGAAATGGCAGCAGAAAGTCTTCTCCTTTATATGGAAGAGAAGGCCACCTAGGATATCTCAGGCAACACTATATAGGTCAAAACTTAGTGTGGGGCTGGGAGTTCCAAATCTTAGATGGTACCTTACAGCTGTTCAATTTCGCGCCATATTCGACTGGCACCGGTCTAAAGACCAAAGATAATGGGTTGATATTGAGCAGACCATATCAGGGGGAACCCCACTCCGCGCACTGATATGGCAACCGAGAGATACTAGACCCCCTTTGACCACTCTACCAATGGCCACTACCACCACCTTATTGAGTTGGGAAAAATGGAAGGTTCGGTTCGTGGGAACTAGACGATATTTCTATAGCTCCCATATTCGAACTAATGCCCACTTTGCAGTGGGTAGACAATCTGCATACTTTAAAGCGTGGGAGGAGAGAGGGATACTGACTCTGGGTAACGTGTGGGGGGGGGGGGGGGGGCGGGCTATCCTTCCCTTTCCCGCACTCTCTGCTAAATATCATCTACCAGAGGTGGATAGATTTCCATACCTTCAGCTTCGCCATTTTTTCCAAGCTGACAACGTAGCTAGTGATCTCACACTTGGAAAGACCCAGATGGAGAACTGGTGTGCTCAAGCAGATCTGCTTAAGGGGGCGATTTCCCAGGTGTACAGCTTCCTCAATAAAGCTCCCAAAACCAAACCGGTTTTTATGAGAGCCTGGGAAACAGATCTGGGCAAGACTTTATCTGAGGATACATGGGACTCCATCTTTTTGCACACAAGAAAAAGCTCAGCCTATGTCGCTCTGGCAGAAAATAGTTACAAAATTCTGCTACGTTGGTATTTTACACCAGAGCGTATTCATAGGATACGAATGTGCAGCCCGATGTGCTGGAAGGGTTGCGGTCACATCGGCTCGTTTTTTCACATGTGGTGGACCTGCCCTAAAATAGCCATCTTTTGGCAATTTATTACACGCCTTATCCGTGAGATCTCTGGAGTTGAGGTCCTACTAACTCCTGAATCCGTGTTGTTGAATATTCCCCTTGATGTTCCAACAAATAAATTAAAACTGGGTCACTTCATTATAATGGCAGCTCGTAGGGAACTGGCTAGATATTGGCGAACGGAGAAAATACCATCCGGGGAGGATCTCAGACTCCAACTAGCCAAATTGGGGTCTGTACACAAGGCAATTGCTACTCACAACCCCCACAATCAGCATATCTTGCATGCGTTACAGCCGCTCTTCGTATGGTTGGCCCAGACAGACTCCTAGTGACTTGTCCCAGGATATGTTTATTAAGTTATGTTCTCCTGTGCGATCCGCTTGAATTCATGATGCTTCAAATATGCCTTTACAAGCGGTCAACCCAGTCCGCATAAATACCATTCTGCAACGGGAGGGGGGTGGGGGGGAAAAGAAGAAAGGGAGTTCATTTAGCAGCTGAGCCTGAGCGCGGAGGAAGTACCTGGGTGAGCTGCAGGAGCGAATTACCACCAAGTTCCTTGCCGGCCCTGACGTCATCTTTGGGACCCGAGGCGCCTACAAAATCGGCGCTTTTTGCGGCGTTCAGGCTGCAGCTGAGCCTGAGCGCGGAGGAAGTACCTGGGTGAGCTGCAGGAGCGAATTACCACCAAGTTCCTTGCCGGTCCTGACGTCATCTTTGGGACCCGAGGCGCCTACAAAATCGGCGCTTTTGCGGCGTTCAGGCTGCAGCTGAGCCTGAGCGCGGAGGAAGTACCTGGGTGAGCTGCAGGAGCGAATTACCACCAAGTTCCTTGCCGGCCCTGACGTCATCTTTGGGACCCGAGGCGCCTACAAAATCGGCGCTTTTGCAGCGTTCAGGCTGCAGCTGAGCCTGAGCGCGGAGGAAGTACCTGGGTGAGCTGCAGGAGCGAATTACCACCAAGTTCCTTGCCGGCCCTGACGTCATCTTGGGACCCGAGGCGCCTACAAAATCGGCGCTTTTGCGGCATTCAGGCTGCAGCTGAGCCTGAGCGTGGAGGAAGTACCTGGGTGAGCTGCAGGAGCGAATTACCACCAAGTTCCTTGCTGGCCCTGACGTCATCTTTGGGACCCGAGGCGCCTACAAAATCGGCGCTTTTGCGGCGTTCAGGCTGCAGCTGAGCCTGAGCGCGGAGGAAGTACCTGGGTGAGCTGCAGTAGCGAATTACCACCAAGTTCCTTGCCGGCCCTGACGTCATCTTTGGGACCCGAGGCGCCTACAAAATCGGCGCTTTTGCGGCGTTCAGGCTGCAGCTGAGCCTGAGCACGGAGGAAGTACCTGGGTGAGCTGCAGGAGCGAATTACCACCAAGTTACTTGCCGGCCCTGGCGTCATCTTTGGGACCCGAGGCGCCTACAAAATCGGCGCTTTTGCGGCGCACCGCAGCCGCCGGCGCGCGGCTTTGTCCGGATCAGTGCGGACTGGCGGGGTACTCTCTTCTTTTCGCTAAATTTAACTGCCACAGAGGCTCAGAAATACACAGTAGTTAGCCATATACGCGACCCCTGTCAGAATCGGAAAGTTTTAAAGTTTGTTATGCCTCCTAAACGGAAGGGGAGGGTAAGGGTATACCCCCAGGTACCCCTCTCATCTCCAATCCAACAGGAGATCGTTCGTTATATGACTAATGTAGCTCTGAAGTCACCAGCAACCAAGGATACTGCAGACCCAGCTCATATGGGAGAAAGAACTGGGTCATTAGAGGAGGCTTCGCTGAGCCCAAATCTGGGACTACCACCAACGCAGAGGGGAAGTGAGGCCTCCCCTGGGAATACAACGCAGCAGTTAAACTCCACAGGGTCCAAGTCAATCTTGGTGAACCGTGATGAGAATTCTCTAGTGATGGAAGGTGGTGAGGAAGAAGCTACAGATTTTCTGGAAGCTTGTTCAACCCAAATTACCAGGACTGGAGGAGAAGACGACCCTGCTGCCAGAGGTAAGGCAATAGAGATCTTAACACGCCCTCAAGTGGTAACACTGGAACAGTTGTGGGACTTGATGACTGTGATGAATACTAATATGAAGGGGTTGGAAAAAAAGATAGATCTTATAGCAGGGAATAATCTACAGGATGTAATGGCAGTGCATGAAGAGGTAAAAAAGTCTGAGGAAAGAATCAAAAAATTAGAGGATAAAGAAAAAAAGAATATGGAATTTCAGGCTGTTGTAGCTAAGGATAGAGATTTTATATCTAGAAGATTGGAAACCTATGAAAATAACTCTAAACGTTTAAATTTAAGAATGCTCAATTTTCCTAGGGTGGTAGGTCAAGTTCCTATGGAGACATTATATCAATTTTTGAAGGAAGTTTTATTATTTCCAGAAGATGAATTAGCCTCTATAAGTTTCTGTTACTTCCTACCTAAGAAAAGCCCGAATTTGAATATATCAGAGTTACCGTTTCAAGGTAATCTTACCAACTTTCTAGAAAGTTCAGAAAGTAGAGTAATAGATAGAGGGGTATTGCTTGTTGCTTTTCAGAATCTATTAGACCTTAATAAGGTAATGAAAAAATATTTTTCTATGTACCCCATATCTTTCTGTGATAATGTGATAAAAATTTTTCCCGATCTATCATACGCTACACAGCAAAAAAGAAAAGAGTTTTTGGTTCACCGTCAGGAAGTGATTTCTATGGGATATTCTTACACCCTGAGATTTCCCTGTAAATGTATATTAAAGAAAGAGCAGGATATTTTTGTGTTTTTCATACCTGATCAGTTAAAAAATTTTATCGAACAAAGGAGAATAGTCACCTCTTCCCCACTTCCCAGTGAATAGAAAAATTAGTATTCAGAGCATAACTGTGGATGTTATATGGAAAGAGAATTTTGTTCCTTTAGAGTACTCCCTTTATTACCAAGCATCTGTTTGTTTTAGTTGATAGACAACTATTTCTGATTGATGATAAAAAATAACAAGAAAGAATTGTAGAGATATTAAGTTGGATGATTTACATAATGTATACTTATTATTGGTTTCTGTATTAACTTGAAAAATCAATAAAGATATAAATTACAAAGAAAGGGAGTTCATTTAGGGGAGGGGGAAAAAAGTGGGTCATACACATTGTATTTTTGCAATTTTGTATCTTTTCTTGTTATCTCAATGTATATGGTTTTGCTGTACAAAGAAGTTGTTCTTTCTTGTGAAGTGTTGACACGAATAAATATTAAATAAAAAAAAAAAAAAAACCTAAGAAGAACCTGATGGAAATCCAATAACTGAGTGACTTCTCTCTTTACCATGACAGTCCCCTCTCATTAACACCAACAAAGATACCGTAGTATCTGATTTAAGTGGAACACAGAAACCAGTTTAGGGAAAAGTGCTGGTCTGTAAGACTGAAAACAATGAGAATACAAAAAAAAAGACTTCTGCAAGACAAGGTTTGTAATTAAAAAATGCCTCTAGATGAACAAATGGCCACCAGAAAAATCTTCATCAATAAAACCTACTGAAAAACACTGTTAAGCAAGCCTACCAAAGCTTTATGAACCAAATTAAGGTCTTGCTGAGGAACTAAGAACCTAAAATAAAGTCAAAGATGTTACACTCCTTGGAGGAAAACAAGAAAAAAAATCAAAGTGAAAAACTAAAAAAAAAGCCTGAACTGTAGCTTTATAACAGGAGATAACAGCCACTTGAAACTTCAGAGAAATTTAGGATCAAACTTGAATGCAACCTTCTCTAGAAGGCCGCCAAAATTTTGGAAGAATCCAGTCACCACAGCTATACAGACCACTCTCTGAAGCATGCTTCAAACAAATGCTATTCTTAAACATAAGAAGGCGAAATGGCATTCCTATGGGCCTTCAACAGAATAAATGTTAAAGACAGGAAATATTCCTTACCATGCAATTGCGACCTTTCAAAAACCAAGCAGTAAGATAAATGGAGCTATACCCTCCTTGAAAATAGGACCCTGAGAAAACTTTGATCCCCTAGGCATCGTATCAGAGAATCAACCTGTAGACTCACAAGATCTGCATGCCAAGAACAGTTTTGCCAATTTGAAGCCTTTAAAATGACCCACAAAAACTATTTCACTCTAGTTTTCAAGGTCCTCTCTCTCCTTGGCATTCTTGCAAGTTGATGTCAGGACCATGTGTGGAAGTTGCCAATGATCCATTACCTTCTAAAAAGTCTCTCAGCTGAGCTCCCACTCTCTGGGAACCAACACATCTCTGAAGAAAGAGACAAAATGGATACTTCCCAGTCCCAAAATGTGAATTGTGGAAATTGCAGAAGATTCTGCTCCATCCATTAAAAAATAGAAGGCTTGTTTCCTTGAAGACTCCTCGAGTCCAGGTGTCTGCTCACATAAGCCATTGCTGAGGTACTGTCAGAGAGAACCTGGACTGACATTTTCTTCAGCAAGGACAAGAGAAGTAGAGGATTTTACACAGCAAAACCAATCTGAAGGCCATAGTTTCCAGCCTGTTGATGAACCATGAGCCCTTCTCCTGTGAACAGAGACCCCTGAGCAACCTGGTCCTGGTAGTGGGCTCCTCATCCCAACAATCTTGCATCTGTTTAGAAGAGCACCCATTAAGGAGGTTCTAGATTCATTCCCCTCAGTAAGTTCAGAGGCATCAATCCCCAAGAGAGGTTTTGCCTCCCCAGCCCTGGGAGAGGAGGACAAACTTTGTAGTTCTGAGATTTAAGGGACCAATGAGACAGACAGAAAAACTGCAGAGGACACATATGGGCTTTGGACTACTTAACCAAATCTAAGGAGGCTGCCATGAAGTCCAGGAACTGTAGATAATCCTAAGCTTAGTGAGCCTCTAAGCATGAAATTTATGTGACTTACAACTGGAACCACTTTTTCCTGAGTCCAATAGGTTTGACCTGCTTTGGCATCAGAGAGATCCCAAATTTTTTGGAGACTGGGAAAACAATAGCTTGCTCTTGGCAAAGTTGACTACCCAGCCCAAGCCTTCTAAACTTCAACAACTCTGTTGGACACCATAAAGACCTCCTGGTGGGACTTGATTCAGTTAAGCAATTGCTGAAGTACGGATCAACAATAATCCAATAGTTTCGTTAAAAAGTTGCCATCATTACCATGGAAAGGTTCTTGAAGCTGTGGCAAATTCAAAATAAAACCATTCCTGAAACAAATGCTGAACGCAAAAGTGTACAATCATCTCCAAGGAGGGGAACCACTAATTTTCATCTAGTGGAAAGCAGAGTTGCTTACCTGTAACAGGTGTTCTCCCAGGACAGCAGGATGTAGTCCTTACATGTGGGTGACATCATCAGATGGAGCCCTGTCACGGAACACTTTTGTCAAAGTTTCTAGAACTTTGACTGGCACACTGAGCATGCCCAGCATGCCATAATCCCTGTGGCCACAGGGGTCTCCCTTCAGTCTCATTTGTAGCAAACGTTGCGAGCAAAAAATAAAATAAGAAAACGGTTTCGGACCCAACTCCGCAGAATGGCGGGTGGGTTTCGTGAGGACTACATCCTGCTGTCCTGGGAGAACACCTGTTACAGGTAAGCAACTCTGCTTTCTCCCAGGACAAGTAGGATGGTAGTCCTCACATGTGGGTGATTAGCAAGCTACAGGCTGACTCATATTTGTTTGGACCAACAGCTCACAACTTGTGCAACAGGCACAACAACTGGTGTGCTGTTGGGAAAAATGAGGCAGCCTGAAAGTCACAGCACGTGGATGTGGAAGGAGTTGGGATTACACTGAAAATAAGTTGTTCAAGACGGATTGGCCAAAGGCAGAGGCTTGACGTCCTTCCTTGTCTAGGCAGTAATGTGCTGCAAATGTGTGTAGAGAGCTCCATGTTGCAGCTTCACAGATTTCAGCAATCAGTACTGAACGATAATGTGCTACTGATGTTGTCATGGCTCTGACTAAGTGTGCCTTCACTCGTCCCTGAAGAGGAAGGCCTGCTTTCTCATAGCAGAATTCAATAAAGTCTGTTAGCCAGTTGAAGAGAGTTTGTTTGCCCACTGCAACGTCCAGTTTGTTTTTATCGAAAGAAATAAAGAGTTGGGTGTATTTCTTATGGACTGCGGTGCAGTCTAGGTAAAATGCAAGTGCATGTTTACAGTCCAAGGTGTGTAAAACTCTCTCGCCCAGGTGAGAGTGAGGCCTTGGGAAAAAGGTGGACAAGACTAAAGATTGATTCAGGTGAAAGTCCTTTACCACCTTGGGAAGGAATTTAGGGTGAGTACGGAGGACTGCTCGGTCATGGAGGAATCTTGTATAGGGTGAGTATGTGACAAGTGCTTGTAACTCACTGACCCTTCGAGCAGATGTAATGGCTACTAGGAAAAGAACTTTCCATGCAAGAAATTTAACATCACAGGATTGCAAAGGCTCAAACGGGGAACGTATGAGTCTTTTAGGTCCCATTCGGTAACTTTTAGGTCCCATTCGGTAACTGGTGGCCGTAAGGGGGCTTAAGTTGTAAAAGGCCCCTCATAAACAGACTCACAAAGGGTTGCGCTGTTATCAGGGCATCCCCTACTCCCTTGTGGTACGCTGAGATGGCACTGAGGTGTACCTGTACCGAGGAAATCTGGAGACCAGAGTCTGAAAGGTGCCAGAGATAGTGTAACAGAGATGGAGTGGAGCAGGAAAAAGGGTCGATCCCTTTTGTGTGCACCACTTGGTAAATCTTTTCCACTTAGAAAGATAAGATTTCCGTGTGGACGGCTTTTGTGAAGCTCAAGCACTTGAGAAACCCTTGTTGAAAGATTGAGCGGTTGTAGGATCAGGCTTTCAACATCCAGGCTGTGAGGGATAGGGTCTGAAGGTTCGGGTGGCGTAACATGCCTTGTTTCTGAGTTATGAGATTGGGCGCTGTGCCCAGGCAAATGGGTTCTCGGATGGAGAGGTCAAGAAGATTGGGAAACCATACTTGTCGAGGCCAGTATGGGGCTATGAGTATCATTGATCCCCTGTCCTGTTGTAACCTCATGAGAGTTTTGGCTATTAGTGGTATCGGAGGATACGCGTATGTGTTCTAGGGGCGAGCGAAGGTGTCCATGGCTAATGTGTCTTGCTGCTTGTGCAGGGAGCAGAATCCGTCCACTTTGTGATTCAGTTCGGATGCAAAGAGGTTGATGGTTGGTTGACCCCAGCGTCGGAAGATTTTGCTCGCTACACAGGGATCCAGAGACCACTCGTGGGGATGGAAACATCGACTGAGGCGATCTGCTACTACGTATGCCTGCCAGATAAGTGGCCCGGAGATGCATGGAGTGAGCAAGAGCCCAGGCCCAGATCTGCGCAGCTTCCTGGCAGAGAAGATAAGAGCCCGTTCCTCATTGTTTGTTCAAATACCACATTGCAACTGTGTTGTCTGTCTGTATGAGAACAGTCTTGTGTGAAAGACAGTCCTTGAGTCATACAGAGCATAACGTATGGCTTGAAGCTCCAGGAAGTTGATTTAAAACTGTGCTTCGAGTTGTGTCCAAGTACCTTGAGATTGAATGTTGTTCACGTGAGCTCCCCAACCCAAGTTGAATGTGGTCCGTGGTTGTCACTTGAGGAACTGGTTGCTGAAAGTGTAGACCTGCCAACAAGTTGGCTGTGTTTGTCCACCAGAGAAGTGACAGGCAGAGCTGATCGGTTACATGAATCCGGGATGAAAGAGGTTGAGTAGCTTGGAGTCACTGAGATTTCAAAGTCCATTGAGTTACTCTCATTGCTAGCCTGGCCATTGGAGTGACGTGGACCATGGAAGCCATGTGGCCCAGCAACATGAGGAATTGATGGGCTGAGATTGTTTTGTATGTGCACAGAGATGTAGCCATTTTGGAAAGTATGTCTGCGCAGTCGGTGGGCAGGAAGGCCTTTGCGACTGTGGTGTCCAAATCTGCTCTGATGAAGGTAAGGAGGTGAGATGGATTCAGGTGGGATTTTTGGTAATTTATCAGAAAACCTAGCTAATGTAGAAGATCCGTAGTGAGCTTTAGAGAGTTGAGAGCTCCTTGCTTGGCTCGACTCTTTATTAGTCGTCCAGGTAAGGAAACACGTGTATGATGGTTCTGCGTAGATGTGCGGCAGCCACTGCTAGGCATTTTGTGAAGACTTGAGGTGCTGAGGCCAGACCGAATGGCAGAATTCAGTATTGAAAATGTCTGTGACCCACTATGAAGCTCAGGTATTTGCGGTAATGTGGGGATATGGCAATATGTGCCTAGGCGTCTTGAAGGTCCAGAGAACAGAGCCAATCTCCTTGCTGTACTAGGGGAAGCATGGTACGAGAGACACCATCCTGAATTTTTCTTTTTGAAGACATTTGCTGAGATTGCGAAGGTCTAGGATAGGGTGGAGACCGCCCAATTTTTTTGGAATCAGAAAGTAATGTGAGTAGAACCCTGTGCCTCTCTGCTCCAGGGGGACGGTTTCTACAGCCCTAGTTCACAGAAGGGTGGAAATGTCTAACTCTAGAAGCAATGTGTGGTCTTTTTAGGCCCACAGTGGATTGGGTGGAGAGTCCGAGGGTACTGTGAGGAAGTTTAAATGGTATCCCTGGCTATGATGGATATTACCCACTGATCTGTTGTTATGAGGCGCCAATTGTGTTGGAAGTGGTGCAGATGTCCTCCTACATGTATTCCTGGGCTTGGATTCATTGGCGATTGGCTGCTTCTCTCTAGAAACGCATCAAAATCCAGAGGCTGGACCAGCTTGTGGGGCTGATTGTACTCTGGGTGCTTTGGGCTGGTGTGTATGTCTCCTTTGAGGGGCTCTGGCTGGTCTTGCTCGAGATGCAGGAGGATAGTACTTGTGTGAGCAGTAGAATGGTCTTCTAGGGTCCCTTCTCATGCTTTTGAAGGATGAGGAGGGAGCCTCCATAGTGACTGTAGACAATTGACGTAGGGTCTTGTGGTGGTCCTTTAACTGAGCCACTGCATCTTGTATTTCATCTCCGAAGAGATTGTCTCCAGTGCACGGGAGATCAGCAAGCTTATCTTGGACCTCGGGTCTTAAATCAGCAGCTTTCAGCCAGGCCCATCTTCTAGCATTGATTCCTGTTGCTGACAATCGGGAAGCAGTCTCGAAGGAGTCATATGCCGCTCTTTCCTCATGCTTCCCTGCTTCAAACCCCTTGTGGATGATGGCAGTCAGGTTTTCTTGCTGCTGTTGAGGCAAGGAGTCTGCAAAATCTTGGACTTGCTTTCACACATTTCTTTGGTACTGGGTCATATATAGTTGGTAGGCGGCTATACGGCATAACAATATGGAGCCTTGGAAAATTTTCCGACCTAGACCATCCAGGAATTTCTGGTATTTACCACGGGGAGCTGAGGAATGTGGGTGCAATCGCTTGGCCTTCTTTTGTGTGGATTCAACCACAACAGATTGATGAGGCAGTTGTGGTTTTTGAAAACCTGGAGTATGTTGCACCAGGCATGTTGCATCTGTCTTTCTGTTAACTGGTGGGGCAGTGCCAGGATGCTCCCATAGGCGGTGAAGGAGATCCAACAGGACTTCACGCACTGGAATGGTCATAATTTCCTTGGGGGCATCAACAAACTGTAAAACTTCCAAGGTTTTGTGACGGTTGTCCTCTTCTGTCACCAGGTTGAAGGGAATGGTTTCAGACATTTCCTTAATAAAATTGGCAAAGGAAAGGTCTTCAGGAGGACACTGCCATCTCTCTTCGGGATAAAAAGGCTCTGAAAGCAAGTCTTCTGATGTGGATGTATCTGAGTTCACATCCTCCCATGGATCATAGGGAGTTCCTGAAGGAGGGAGAATGTCTAACATTCCAGGGCATGTAGGCATCAATGGAGGCCTCGATGGCTTCGATGGAGGCATCAATGGAATCAATGGCATTGAGGGGAACGGAGGACGTTTTGGCCTTGAGAGCCCCAATGGATCTGGAAGCGGTTCCGGCATCGATGGACCTGGAGTCGGACTAGAAGTTGTGTCATCTTCCTCCGAGGAGCCCAGAACAGGTATTGGAAGCTGCAGAGATCTCCATGGCCGACTCGATGCCGATGGAATGGGCTGAGTCGGAAAAGCACTGATGAGGGTATCGAGTCAGTCCAGCCTCAGTGCAAACATCGATCGTTCCGGGGTCGGTGCCGGTATGGGGGCTGGCATCGATGGTGGTTGCAGGCTTCGGAAGGCATCGAGGACTGCCTGGCGGACAAGGACGTCCAGTTCCTCCCTGAAAGCTGGTGTGGATAGCGTAGCAACAGGGGGAGGTAGGCTAGGCGTTACTGGCCCTTCCACAGGAATTTGTGGAGGCTCAGTTCCTGGCACCTATATCGGTGGGGAATGCCTCGGGGTCTCGGGTGCAGAGGAAGATCGGGGCTCCTCTCCCCGGGCCTTCTTTGAAGGCGGCTCGATAGCCATCGATGCTGCTTCGATATCAGTGCCGGCACCGGGCGTGGACTCATGTCGGTGCCGGTGGTGATGTTTCCCTCGGTGCTCGGTCCGGTTTTCCCCGGCACCGAGGATGATGCTATTGATGTCCTGGATGGCTTCGGTGACGGACGGTCACTGTCTCCCTGCTCTTCCCGGAAAGGTTTGTCGGTGGATGCCCATTTACTCTCTTGTGATGACTGGGCAGAAGTCGATGGAGTTGGTTTTAATTTAAAAAGAGACTCAATTTTGTCAAGATGAGCCCGTCTGCCTTTCGGAGTTATTTGGGCGCAGTCAGGACACCGGTGGACATCGAGCAAAGAGCCCAGGCACAGGACACACATGGTGTGCGGGTCAGTGATGGACATTGTTCGTGGACACTCTGGGCACTTTCTAAACCCGGTCACCATCGAAAAAAGGGACTGAAATGGTCGGTGACCTGCGGGAACCGATTGGTAGGGCAGCAGGAACCGACCGGAGACAGGGGAAAAGTTCTCACCGAGCGTCGGAGAGAACGGAGCACGATGGGAGACCCCTGTTATGGAACTTTTTAAAGAAGTAAATTTCAAATCTTTCCATGAGGAAAAAAGGTGAGAGAAATCTCACAGAGCTCCTAACCCGCAAAGCAAACTGCAGCGCGGAAAAAAAGAGACTGAAGGGAGACCCCTGTGGCCACAGGGATTATGGCATGCTGGGCATACTCAGTGTGCCAGTCAAAAGTCTAGAAACTTTGACAAAAGTGTTCCGTGACAGGGCTCCATCTGATGACGTCACCCACATGTAAGGACTACCATTCTGCTTGTCCTGGGAGAACAGCTGGACACAGAGAAACTAGATGATTTACCTCTTGGTGTTATGGCTATTTAAAAAGGTTGATTTATTCTTCAGAAACTGAATGATCAGAAATATAAGATTTGCCATACTGGGTCAGACCAAAGGTCTGTCAAGTCTGTTTCCAATAATAGCAGGTTCCCAAAAGGTTGATAAATTCTATCTTGTTTATTCCAGGGATAAGAAGTGAATTTCCCAAAGTCCACCTTAATAATGGTTTATGGACTTGGATTTGGATTTTGAATTTTCTGAAGGCATTTGACAAAGTTCCTCATGAGAGGCTTCTAGAAAAAGTAAAAAGTCATGGGATAGATGGCGATGTCCTTTCATGGATTACAAACTGGTTAAAAGACAGGAAACAAAGTAGGATTAAATGGACAATTTTCTCAGTGGAGGGGGTGGGCAGTGAGTGCTTCAGGGGTCTGTACTGGGACCCGTGCTTTTCAATATATTTATAAATGATCTGGAAAGGAATACGATGAGTGAGGTAATCAAAACTGCAGATGATACAAAATTATTCAGAGTAGTTAAAACACAAGCGGATTGTGATAAATTGCAGGAGGACCTTGTGAGACTGGAAAATTGGGCATCCAAATGGCAGATGAAATTTAATGTAAATAAGAACAAGGTGTTGCATATAGGGAAAAATAACCCATGTTATAGTTAGACAGTATTAGGTTCCATATTAGGAGCTACCACCCAGGAAAATATCTAGGCATCATAGTGGATAATACATTGAAATTATTGGCTCATTGTGCTGCGGCAGTCAAAAAAGCAAACAGAATGTTAGGAATTATTAGGAAGGGAATGGTAAATGAAACGGAAAGGACTCTTCAGCTTGGAGAAGAGACTGCTGAGGGGGGATATGATAGAGGTGTTTAAAATCATGAGAGATCTAGAACGGGTAAATGTGAATCGGTTATTTACTCTTTCGGATAGTAGAAAGACTAGGGGGCACTCCATGAAGTTAGCATGTAGAACATTTAAAACTAATCGGAGAAAGTTCTTTTTCACTCAATGCACAATTAAACTCTGGAATTTGTTGCCAGGGGATGTGATTGGTGCAGTTAGTGTAGCTGGGTTTAAAAAAGGTTTGGATAAGTTCTTGGAGGAGAAGTCCATTACCTGCTATTAATCAAGCTGACCTAGAAAATAGCCACTGCTATTACTAGCATCAGTAGCATGGGATAGACTTAGTTTTTGGGTACATGCCAGGTACATGTGGATAAGTGCCAGGTACATGGAGAAGTCCATTACCTGCTATTAATTGAGTTGACTCAGAAAATAGCCACTGCTATTACTAGCAACGGTAACATGGAATAGACTTAGTTGTTGGGTAATTGCCAGGTTCTTATGGCCTGGATTGGCCACTGTTGGAAACAGGATGCTGGGCTTGATGGACCCTTGGTCTGACCCAGTATGGCATGTTCTTATGTTCTAAACTTGTCCAAACCGTTTTTAAACCCAGCTACACTAACAGCTTTTACCACATTGTCTGGCAACAAAGTCCAGAGTTTAATTATGCACTGAGTAAAAAAATATTTTCTCTTATTTGTCTTAAATGTATTACCTAGTAACTTTACTGCGTGTCCTTTAGTCTTTGTACTTTTTGAAAGAGTAAACAACTGATTCACATTTACCCATTCGAGTTCATTCAGTATTTTATAGACCGCTGTCATATCTCCACTCAGCTGTCTCTTCTCCAAGCTGAAGAGCCCCAACCTCATTGGTCTGTAATTTCCTGGAACACTCCTTGATCCCTTTTTAAAAATTGGTGTTACATTGGCAACCTTCCAGTGTTCGGGTACCATAGTGGCTCCCCGGGTTGAGCTGGGGATCAGCCCTAATTCCTGCTCAAGCTTTTTTTTGCCATGGCACTTTTTGTTTTTCCCTGGGCTCTTGAAACATAATGTGGGAGCCCTGGGACCCACATTATAGTCATAAGGCACCTGCATCACATTTATTGCTTTTCAAAAAAATGTTTTTATTTTATCACGGCTGACCACTTTCTTGGTTGGCTGCAATAAAATATTTGCATCTGATTGCCTATTAATGACCTGTTTTACATGCATTTGCATTTATTCATGCAGGAAAATCACATGAAAATAAAGTCATTGTAATAGGGAAGGGAACGTGGGC
The DNA here is from genome assembly GCF_901001135.1 of Rhinatrema bivittatum. Classification (NCBI taxonomy): domain Eukaryota; kingdom Metazoa; phylum Chordata; class Amphibia; order Gymnophiona; family Rhinatrematidae; genus Rhinatrema; species Rhinatrema bivittatum. The sequence goes on from NC_042615.1 coordinate 197,775,528, forward strand.
AGGGCCATGCATAATATAATGTATATTGTGCTCTATTGTATGATATTCGCTGTTTATCATGCATTAGAGTACTAAGGTGGCTTGTTGCACAACCCAGTAAGTTAGCCAGATAACGTAGAATAATAAAAAGCCTACCTGCAAAGTGCTCATTTCACCACTGGAGGGGGAGAGAGAGCGAGAGAATGAGAGAGAGTGTTGATAAATGACCCTGTTAGCCAGATAATTCCACTCCCAAAATGCCCATGGAATTCCTTTGGATTATCTGATTAAGATTTACACGATTAATTACCTAGGCAAATAAACCGGAAGCATCCATCAAATGGGCATTATTAAATCCTGACATTTGTCCAACCAAGTACTGAACTTAGCCAGATTACGCAGGCCAGAGATGTGGTGGAGAGGGACAATATGAACTGAAGACTTTGCCACAATCAACAGTAGTAGCAGCAGGGGGTAACCCACCCATCTTTTCCCTACCAGTGGCTCTGGCTGACCAAGAGAAACATTTTGTAGCACATCTACACTTTCACCATAACACACCAGTTGGGAAAAACTGTATTAATGAACAGGAAACATCTAATCACATGATCATCACTGTTATTGTAAAGATATCTGAGATTTGTAAACCAAAGTAAAATAAAAACAGAGGAAGATAAAGCAAAAGTAGGGTAAAAAGTTCAAAAAGCTTGCAAAGTTCATAAAGCCTGTAGGTTAGTTTGCTTGCACAGTTTGGAAACAACACATTTTTCACCCAAGAATTTAACTTATTTAAACTTTAGAAAGAGAAAAATATAAACTTTAGAAAGAGAAAAATATAAAAAATATTGCACTAGCCAAAGCTTGCAAGTTTCTAGTACACACGTTTGGTATTAAGCCTGATGGACTATATTTTTCTACATATTTTTCAACCATGTCTGCAGTAGAAGAGTGATATGGCAAATTACCTAGTCTTGTGGTGGAAGCACCTCTACTTACACACAGTTCTGACGCTATTCCCTGTGCTTTTGCTTCTTTTACTATTTTTGCTAGTACTGATACTTTAATATACTGAACATCACTGTAAGTGCTAAACCAAGCATGATACTTGCCAAAAAATTAACAGTTTGAGAATGCAACTGATTGAGTACCTGAAATTTTATACTCTCTGGCCAGTTGAATATTTGTAAGTTGAAAATTTGTCCAAAATGAACTCTAAAGTCTGAGCTCATGCGGCAGCTCACAGTCCTCGAAACTTCCTTATTATTGAAAAGGACCTTCACAAACATAGAGCGCTTCTGGACATCTTCCCTTCTCCAAACTTCCCCCCTGGGAAAATGCCAAAAAATAAATTCAGAAAGCAGCTTTATCATCACAGCACTTTCAATTCTGAGTGCCAATAGATTTTCACCCCCACGGCCATCACTTTCTTAGGGGTCATGCTAGTTTATTATTGTGTGCTGAAAAAAATAGGCCTTTTCTCAGCTATAAATATTCAACAACAACTTGATCCTGTTCATACCCAGATCAGTCCAGACCGTTGGGTTTTGCCTCCCTGCCAGCAGATGGAGACAGAGAAAAAAATGTTTCACAGACGCTGCGTATAACCTGTGGTGTCACCGGCAATCTTGCAGTATTTCTCTGTTTCCAGCAGATGGTAGAGGTGTAAAACCCGCAGGCGACTGGTTGGCTGGATAATTTACTCCTAGAAGTAGGCAGGCCCCTGGTGGGGGCTATCCTCCTGGTCAAGTGAGGACAAGCAGGGGATTGGTGATCTTTGGAATCTTTAGTCCTTTCCTGAGGAGGATTGAAAGCCAGTGGTGCTGGCTCCCTCATTCCTCTGACTTTCCTCTCCTCCTAGGCTGCTACCAGACTGTTCCTCGATACTCCGGATCAGGGAAGGGAATTTTTCTTGCTTATCACCCTTCTACTCTGGTAGGGCTGCACTTAGCTAAATCAGTAAGACTCCTGTGTTGTGGGGACTGATGGAGATCAGCAGTGTGGGGAAGAGAGAGCAACAGCAGCTGCTTGGTGGGCGGCGTTAGCCTTTGTTATGACTTGTAGGTGTGTGGGCCCTGGGCCGAGGTGAGAGATGGTACCGCCCACAGGAAGGAGCCCTGTGAGCCTCACCGTCGGGAGGTTCAGTCTCAGCGGACATCAGACACAGCTGTGGAATAAAGTCTTTATTATAAAAGTAGAAAAGGCACAGCCCGTGGAGCAGGAGGTGCAGGAGGAAGAGATAAGGTCTGAGAAGGGGTTCACCCAGGGGGAATGCCTCAGATGTGAATATCCAGTAATGGTCCACAGAGCGGGGTACACCGAAGAAGTCTCTCCGAAGTAATGATGTGGTAGTGGCCTGCTGTGCAGGATACACCGAGGGATTCCTCACTCAGAGATGGTGCTGTAGTGGCCCGGGTACGGGTACACCGGCGAGGGACCTGTAGCGATGACGTGGCAATGACCTGCAGTGCAGGGTAAACCGAGGTGGTTCCTCACTAGAGTTGGCACGGTATTGGCCCGAGACCCAGGGTACACTGGAGAGGGCTCTGTAGCGATGACATGGCAATGGCCTGCAGCATAGGGTACATCAAGGTGGCTCCTCACTAGTAGTAGTCCGTAGAGTCAAGGTACTCACAGAGTGATAGTTCCAGGAGAGGTCCCGGGGAATGGGAACAGACCGCAGTCCAAAGCAGAAGGCTCTCCGAGGAGCGGATAGCCAGAGACTAGGAAGGGCCCCCGAGCAGCGGGTACCCAGAGCATCTCACGCCAAAGTGCAGGAACTGGAACAGGAAGTCCGTACAAGAGAAGTGGATTCAGCAATGAGGGAACTCCTTGCTAACTCATTGACAGGCAGGGCCAGGCAGCTTAAAAAGGCATTAAGACCTGGCTCCTCCGACAGGCTTACCACTGCTCCAGCCCCTCGTAGTCCACCCCCCTAAATCTGCCCCGGCCCCCTATAGTCTACCCCCCTGAAACCCCCCCAATCGCTCCCCCCTGTCTCTCCCCTGCCTCACCACCCTGAATCCACCCGAGCCTCACCCGTCAACCCACCCATACCCCCACCCTCCCTCCCCTTACCCTTTCCCTATACCCCCGCCACCCTCCCACCGTGCTCCACTGTAACCCAGTTAAAACTTACAACCTATATGTCGAAATCAAGACTCCGTTATTACCTGCTGTAACTGCTGTAAATAAGCTAATACTTTATATATATGTGTTTAATTGTTAATAAGTTATCTATATAATCCACCATAACTGCTGTAATTAAGCTTTAATATATATCATTATATAATCTATTTATTCCTCATTAACCGCTGTAAAAAATCAACCTTGTTCTAACCTCATTAAGCAACCTATCCTGTAAATACTGATATGTTCCTTGTACCTTTCTCAGCTGCTGTCTTTCCTCCTTTACCTCTCTCCCCCCTCTTCCCCCCCCCTCTTTTCGCTCCTGCTCCACTCCCCCACTCCCTGTTTTTTGTAATTTCCTCCTTTCTCAAGTTTATTGTAAACCGGCGTGATGTGCTTGCACGAACACCGGTATATTAAAAGCTGTTAAATAAATAAATAAATAAATAAATAAGTACAGCAGAGTGTTAGACATCATCCGGAGGGGACGCCCCCGAGGTTCCCACCATGACATGCTTAATACTGGCCCATGTGCGACTAAGTGATCCCATGAGCAAGATGGCGGTCGGCAGTGCCCACGCTCTCCCGGGAACGCCAGGGAGGTTGGCGATAGCTGGCGGAGGCCGCCACTTTCCCCAATGATGTCAGGGCTGCATAAAAAGAGGTGAGCATTAGTGGTTGCAGCCGTCTGCGACCGACGAGCGTAACAGCCTTACAGTGCCAATTTTTAGGTCAGACCCCAACAAGAAAAGTTTGCCGTGATTTAAATAAGTGAGACATGCAGTGGTTCCTGGCAGTAATGGCCTGTTTCATGGCTCGTCACTGCAGCTCCCGCTGAGCGTGGGAAGCACAGTGAAACAGGTGGAGACATAGGACTCGCAGTTGTTCCTGGCGGTGATTGCCAGTCTAGGGACCCGGCACAGTGGCTTCCACTGAGTGCGGGAAATGTGGCGAGGCAAGGAGCAATGCAAAGCATGTCTTAATGCTTCGGTGCTGCATGGGGCTCATGTCAGTATTGATTGAAACAGTTCAGGGACTGTTAATGCTGCTGCAAGTATAAGGAAGCCAGCTGGGAGGAGACAAGCTTTGTGGACTGCAGAGACAGGCAGTGCTGGGCTTTCCCTGCAGCGTGGCAACAGCAGCCATTTGGGTTTTCATTCTCATAGTGCAGGGGTTCGCGAGAGAAGAAAGACTTATCCTCTGCAATTGTCTCCTACAGCTAAGGGTAACAGAGCTCAGAAAATGGTCTGCTAAGCCTCAAATGATTTCCTGTGTTAGAGTACTGATCCAAAGGGGCTTCTTTTGGTAGTGGTAACTCCTGTGGGGCGGGTTCTGGTTCTCCTCTTGTGCCTTCATGTTCCTAGAATAAAAAAAACAAAACAAATGGCAGAACCTGTTTTTTTTGCATTGGATTTTGGCTCAGGGGACAGCTTTTCCTGCCGGTACTGGATTTTCTCTCCAAACAAACTGTCCCCTGTGCAGGGAAGGTCTGCTAACCTATCCTGGACTTCTTGGCGCAAGTCTGAAGATTTCAGCCATGCCCATCGTCTAGCACTTATGCCTGCTGCTGACATTCAGAAGGCAGTCTCAGAGATATCATAGGCAGCTCTGACCTCGTGTTTTCCAGCATCAAGGCCCTTCTGGAGGATGGAACTCAATCCCTCTTGAAACTCCTCCAGCAGGGATTCAGAGAAATCCTGAACCTACTTCCAAAGGTTTCTAGAGTATTGTGTCATGTATAGCTGGTAGCCTGATATACGTGCTATCAACACAGAACCCTGGAACACCCTGCGCCCAAAGGCGTCTAAGGATTTCTGCTCCTTGCCAGGAGGGGCAGAAGAATGATGCCAGGACCTCTTAGCCTTCTTCTGAGCGGATTCGAAAACTACGGAGTGGTGAAGGAGCTGGCTTTTCTGGAATACTGGAGCTGATTGAACTAGGTAGGTAGCATAAGTTTTCCTGTTCACTGGTGGAACTGTACCTGGGTGCTCCCAGGTACGATGTAACAGGTCAAGCAGAACTTCATGGACTGGAATTGCCATCACTTCCTTGGGAGCATCCACGAATTGCAGAACTTCCAGCATTCTGTGTCTAGCATCCTCATCAGTTTGCAGTTTAAAAGGGATGGTTTCAGACATTTCCTTTATAAAACTGGCAAACAAGAGGTCCTCTGGAGGAGAGCGGCATCTTTCTTCCGGAGGTGAAGGCTCCGATATGATGTCCTCAGAATCCTGGGAGTCAGAGGAATCATCACCCCAGGGATCGTATCGTTGGTCTCCTCCACCCTGTCATTCTTCCAATGGAGGCAGAAGTCCTAATCCAGCCGGATCAGGAGGTGGCACCGATGGAATCTGTGGAGGCACCGAAATAGGTGGAGGCAGCACAGAGGCCGGTGGAGGCATCGATTGCATCAGTGTTTTCGATGGTCTCTGGGGTAGAAATATACCCGAACGCCCCAGAATCGGGTCCGGCATCGATGGATCACGCTTTTCATCGTTCAGCGACAGAGGATTTGGGGTCAATGCCGGTGGAGGAATCGATGACCTCGGAGGGGGTACCAGTCCTGAAGGAGCGGGCACCGATGGAAGTGCGCCAATAAGGGTATCTAGCCTTTCGAGGAGTGAAGCCAACATTGCAGTCACTGGGTCAGGCTTCGGCATGGGCATTGCTGCCGATGGCAATTGAAAGCCTCGAAGCATTTTTGTTGCGTCCGTTGGTCCTCGACGGCTTCGTCCCGTTTGCCTCACCTTATTCACGGTTCCTCCCGCTTACCTGGGAAAGATGGCTACCGCAGCATCATCAAGCCGACCTCTCTGGTGTCTCCAGAATGGCTATCGTGCAGTCTCCCGCTATTGCTCCTCCCAGGTACCTACTAGGGTGCGCACACAACCCACGTCTTTGTACCACCCTTGGCGCGAACCTTGAGGGCGTTCCTTCATGCTGTCGTCACGCCATCCGGGTATATTATCTTCACTCATTTGTTAGCTCCCCGAGTTAGCAAGGACTCGAATCCATTCCTGTCTACGCTACTCTGCTGCTTCCGTGCTGCCGCAGGAAGCTCTCTCTCGCTGCCCTTTGGGGTAATCACTAACCTGGGTACCCGCTCCTCGGGGGCCCTCTGCTTTATTTCAGGTGCCTTACAGGGAACAGGTACTCTCTCCTCGAGGGCCTGCTCTCCCTGCCTGTACATTCTACAACATACCTGTTGGAATCGCATACCAACAGCTACATCTAGTGAGTACTCTAACTCTCAGTCTATCTCATCCACAGTATCTCCTCGCTGGGAGACCTGCTGCGGAACCTCCTGATGTCATCAAGGAGAGAAGGACTCCCTCTGCCAAGATTCCTGAGAATACAACCACAGACTGCCTCACTACTGCCACCTCTGGTGGATATCTTCAAGCTGAACAATAAAGAACTATTCCTGTGTTTTGTGTGTACGAGTCTAGCCCAGTGCTGTGGCTCCTCACGAGGCTCCTCCCCGTGGGCGTGGTCATCCCCACAGCACCCAAGGATCCAGAAAACACACGTTATCATAACAGTTTGTAGTACTGACTCTTGGACCAACAGGTCCAATTCCTCCCGGAAAGCTGTTGTTGGTAACACAGCTACCGGGGTTGGAGGCTCAATAGGCGTTGCCGGAGGGTCCACTGGAATTAGTGGAGTCTCGGCTCATGGCACTGTTGTAGGTGGGGAATGCCTTGGTGTCCCGGGTCCAGAGGAGGATGGGGGCTCCTCTCCCCCGGGACATTTTGGTTGGTGGTTCCAACGACGTCGATAGTTTGTCGGTGCCCGCTCCCAAAGAGGATTCTCATCAGTGCCGATGCCGGTGCTTTTCTCGGTGCTCAACCCAGTCCTTCTCCGGCGCCGAGAATGATGATGTTGAGGCCTTTGAGCATGACAATGCCAGTGAAGACGTTCCCCGACGTCCTGATGCTGAGACGTCGATGGAGATGGAGTCAATGATGTAGACGACTTCCGACTCGGTGTACTCTTGGCTTGAGTAGACGGGGACGAGCGCATAGATTTGAATAGATGCTCCGTTTTTTCTAAGTGGGCCCGGCAGCCTTTAGGAGTCATTTGGGCACAACTGGTGCACAGTTGGACGACATGGGAAGGCCCCAAGCATAGAACGCAAACGTCATGCGGGTCCGTGATGGACATAGTCCTCGGACACTCGGGGCACTTCCGAAAACCGGTTGTCATTTTTTGAAAAATAAATGCGGCGCGCGGTCGTTGGGCACCGATGAGTGTACCGTAGGAAACAGACTGCAAAAAACAAGGTAAAAACTTACCAGCGCTAGCGGAGGTCGATGGGGGGACCCCAGGATGGGGAAAAAGTTTTGAAATTTTGAAGAAAGAATTCCGTGAAGAAAAAAGTTGCGAGAAATTCTCACAGAGCTCCTGAGAACCGCGAGGCAACTGCTGCGTGGAAAAAAAGAGACTGAAGGGAGACCCCTGCTTGATGCAGGGTTAGTGGCATGCTGGGCATGCTCAGTGTGCCAGTCAAAGTTCTAGAAACTTTGACAAAAGTGTTCCGTGATAGGGCTCCATCCTGATGATATCACCCATATGTGAGGACTACCATTCTGCTTGTCCTGGGAGAATAGCCTAAACTAGCCTGGCAGAATTTAAATGTCTTAAGTTAGAGTTAAGGTCCCGCTGGAATTTATCAATTTGAGAGACGGAATCGTCCGGGATAAAGCATCTGTTCCATGATCTGTTGCAATTGACTCCTGAAGAAGCGATATTGATCGCGAAACACCAGCCGCTGTCGGGCTCATGAACTTTCTATGGAGGAACAGATAATGTTTATAATTCTTTGAAAACACATATTTTGCATGGACATACCAACACCGCAAATGACGAGTGGTCCGAACGGCAAGTGTTTTCACGGCCGTTGTCAGGCTTGCTGATGCGGTTTCACAAAAATTTCATTAAGATTTTTGCAGCACTTTGCATTATATTGGGTGCACACAGTTTGACATTAGACTTCACAGCCTTTTTGTTTGCTTGGTTTACGGTGACAAGACTAGTTTTGGTTCTTTTGTTTTTTGTTAAGTTAGAGTTAACCATGCTACTGAAAATTGCCCCAAAAGGCTCAGATGAGTTTATTTGGTGAATTACAACCTGAACCAAAAAGTCCTTTACAAGTACTACCATCATTCACAGCCTGGAAGGGTCAGGCATGACTTAGACATAACATGTGAGAATTGTCAACGATTCATGACATCATTAACCCAAGTCAGTCTAAACTCAGCTGATAAGTATATTGATGATGACTACTGCAGAAACACTAACTCTGCTTTTAATGGCCCAATACATTTTTCAAATTTAAAAAATATCTATTCTGATAATTCAGTTCATTCACTGTGATATTCACTGACCATTCTTCACAAATGACTGAATAGACATGGTGGCTCAGTACAATTTATGGTATCCATTTGGACTTCTTGAAACTCCTCTAACAGGTGTGTAAAGATCAGAAATAATTTAGCATAGTTCATAAATCCATACCACTTACCTTGGGCACAATTCATTTGGTGTTATACCTCCCGCCAGGCTGAGCTCTGGGATTAAAACAGGTTCTCCAAGTTTCCTTCGGATGTTAGTGGCTTTTTCTCGGACTTCTTGTTCTACTTCCTCTCTTTTCATTGGTTCAGGAATTGAGGGTTTCACAGGCTCCTCTCCCAGTTCCAAATCTTCGGACTCTTCTTCTTCTTCGTTTGCTTTGTTCTTTTTTCTCCTTCTGACTTTCTGTTAAGCGTTGCCAAACAATTTTTCATCTGTTACTCTATTTCTGATTTAGTGTTATATAATAACATTTTCTGTGTTAGCTTTTCCTTTCTAAAACAGTCATGAAATTAAAGCAAAATATTTATTTTCAACTTTAACTATAGCCAAAAACCAAAAATAAAATATAACACCATGCCACTCCGCAAAACCCTCCTTCCCTGTCTCTGTATTTTTTTTTTAACTTACCTGAGCTCAGCCTTACCTGTCTGAGTACAGAGACAGTGTCAGGCTGCAGGAAGAGAGGGCGCTTGGCTTCCTGCACCCGCTGCCTTTCAGCTGCCTTTCAGCTGTTTAACAGCTAAGTTCACACTGGCTGAAAAAACAGCTACCAGACCAAGGCACTCATCTGAGGGACCATGAAAATCACTTCAGAATTCTCAGCTGGGGGAGGGACTATTTGGTATCAATGCAGGAGAGCAGGGAAAATTTATTTTCCTTATTTCTCCTTTTTCAAATTGAAGCAATCCCCAGAAGGGAGATGCACGTCCACCATCTGCTGGAGATGGAGAATACTGGCAGGCTGATGTCACTGCAGGGGTATATATACTGTGATGTCAGTTTGCTCCACCTCCATCTGCTGACAGAGGTGCATAACCCACTTGTTCTGGATTCATCTGACTGGGCACTAAGAAACGCCTACTTTTTGGCCAAAAAGTTTATTTTCTAGTGTCGAGGGTAGGACTCTGACATATAGACCATGCTCATGAGCTGAAGGTTCTATAATAATCATGTAATGGAGAGATTACTTACCTGATAATCTCGTTTTCCTTAGTGTAGGCAGATGGACTCAGTACAAATGGGTATAGTGTGCTTGTGCTAGCAGTTGGAGACGGATCTGACGTCAGCACGTAGTACATATACCCCTGCAGGAAGTGCAGACGCTCAGTAATCTTCCTTGCAAAAGCATTATGGATATATGTGTGACTGACCGATTAATTAACTGAACATGATTAACCTGACCGATTGACAGTAGCTGGAGACCGCCAGTGTTCTCAACCGGAAGGCGTCGACACCCGGCAGGGTGGATACCCTATGTAAGAAAACATGGCTTACCTTGAATCGGTGAAACCCCATGTATATCGGCAGCCGGGTGGGATGCTGAGTCCATCTGCCTACACTAAGGAAAACGAGATTATCAGGTAAGTAATCTCTCCATTTCCTAGTGTGTAGCAGATGGACTCAGTACAAATGGGATGTACAAAAGCTACTCCCGGACTGGGTGGGAGGCTGCCCGAGGTCCGTTTAGGATTGCCCTTGCAAATGCTGTGTCCTCCCTGGCCTGGACGTCCAGACGGTAGAATCTGGAAAAGGTATGGATAGAGGACCACGTTGCCGCTCTGCATATCTCTGCAGGCGACAGCATCCTAGTTTCTGCCCAGGAGGCCGCTTGTGCCCTGGTGGAGTGAGCCTTGACTCGTAGAGGCTGTGGTTTTCCCGCTTCTACGTAGGCCGCCTTGATAACTTCTTTGATCCAGCGAGCAATAGTCGCCCGTGAGACCGCTTCACCTTGCCTCTTCCCACTGTGAAGGACGAACAGGTGGTCCGTCTTTCGTACTGTTTCCGACATTTCCAGGTATCTGGACAGCAGCCTGCCGATGTCGAGATGACGCAGTATTCGACCTTCTTCCGACTTCTCCAAACCTTCCGTGGCTGGCAAGGATATGGTTTGGTTGAGGTGGAAGTGTGAGACTACCTTGGATAAGAAGGAAGGAACCGTGCGAAGATGGATAGCCCCTGGGGTGATTCTGAGAAACGGATCGCGGCAGGACAGTGCTTGTAGCTTGGAGATGCGGCGTGCTGAGCATACGGCCAGCAAGAACACCATCTTCAAGGTTAACAAACGGAGGGACAGGCCTCGGAGGGGTCTGAAGGCGGGTCCCGCTAGAAATTCCAAAACTAGGTTGAGGTTCCACAGGGGCACTGGCCATTTCAGTGGCGGGCGAATGTGTTTGACTCCTTTCAGGAAACGTGAAACGTCTGGGTGTATGGCAATGCTGTTGCTGTCACTCCTGGGGCCGTAGCAGGATAGCGCTGCCACCTGAACCTTGATTGAATTGAGGGACAGACCCTTCTGAAGTCCATCTTGCAGGAAATCCAGAATGATGGGGATTTTAGCGGCATGTGGATTGGTGCTGCGAGTTTCGCACCAGGCTTCAAGTACTCTCCAGATCCTTATATAAGTTAGTGATGTAGAGAACTTGCGTGCTCGGAGTGTATCTATTACCGCCCCCGAGTATCCCCTTTTCTTCAGTCTAGCCCTCTCAATGGCCAGACCGTAAGAGAGAATTGAGCTGGATTCTCGTGGAGAATGGGACATTGGTGCAGCAGGTCCCTGTGAGGGGGCAGGGGTAGAGGATCCCCTGCCAGTAGTCTTCTCATGTCTGCGTACCAGGGTCTTCTTGGCCAGTCCGGGGCCACCAGAAGAACTAGGCCTCTGTGCCACTGAATCTTGTGTATAATGGCGCCCAGCAGGGGCCATGGGGCATATAGCAGGATCCCCTGAGGTCATGGCTGGACCAGGGCATCGATCCCCTGGGATAGAGGATCCCGCCTGCGGCTGAAATATCTGGGTACTTGAGCGTTGGACCTGTCCGCTAGTAGGTCCATGCCCAGAGTCCCCCACTGATCCACAATCATCTGGAAGGCCGTGGATGACAGCTGCCATTCCCCCGGGTTTAGGCTTTCTCTGCTGAGGAAGTCTGCCGTAGTGTTGTCCTTCCCGGCGATGTGGACGGCGGAGATGTCCAGGAGATTTGCTTCCGCCCAAGTCATCAGAGGGGCTACTTCTAGGGATACCTGTCGGCTTCTGGTTCCGCCCTGTCGGTTGATGTACGCCACCGTGGTGGCATTGTCCGACATCACTCTGAATGCTCTGTTTCGAAGTCTGTGGGCAAATCGCAGGCATGCTAACCTGACTGCCTGTGCCTCTAGTCGGTTGATGTTCCACCCTGACTCTTCTCTGCTCCACCACCCTTGGGCGGTTAGCTCTTCGCAGTGTGCTCCCCAGCCGCTCAGGCTGGCATCTGTAGTGAGCAGGGTCCAGGTTGGAGAGGACATTTTTGACCCCCGGCTCGTGTGGCCGGGCTGCAGCCACCACCGTAACTGATGCCGTACTCTGGCCGGTAGAGGTAGATGCACGGTGTAGTTCTGTAATCATGGGCGCCACCGAGATAAGAGCGCGTTGTAACGGTCGCATATGAGCCCGTGCCCATGGTACCACTTCCAGAGTGGAGGCCATTAGGCCGAGGACCTGTAGGTAATCCCAAGCTGTGGGCCGGGTGGCGCTCAGCAAAGTCTGTAAACGATTCCGGAGTTTTGATTTCCTCTTGGAGGTCAGGCTGACCTTGTCTTCCTGGGTGTCGAATCGGACTCCTAGGTATTCCAGCAACTGTGAAGGCTGTAGGGAACTCTTGCTTGTGTTGACTACCCATCCTAAGCTTTCCAGAAGAGATATAACTTTGTTGGTTGCCCGGTGGCTCTCCTCCGGTGACTTTGCCCTGATCAGCCAATCATCTAGGTAGGGATGGACGAGAATGCTTTCCTTCCTGAGTGACGCCACCACCACTACTATTACCTTGGTAAAGGTCCGCGGTGCGGTGGCTAACCCGAAGGGTAGAGCCCGGAACTGAAAGTGTTGATCCAGGACTTTGAAGCGTAAGTAGCGCTGGTGATCCCAATGGATTGGGATATGCAAATAAGCCTCTGACAGATCCAGGGATGTGACATACTCCCCTGGCTGTATTGCACTTCGGACTGACTGCAGAGTTTCCATGCGAAATCCTGGGACCCTTTCGTGCCGGTTGACTGACTTGAGGTCCAGGACAGGTCTGAAGGTGCCCCCCTTCTTGGGTACGATGAAATAAATGGAGTAATGCCCAGAATTTATCTCCCATGCAGGCACTGGGATTATGGCTTTTAGGGACAGGAGCCTCCCCAAGGTAGCTTCCAGCGCCGCCCTTTTGAGGGGCGGACAAGGAGATTCCACAAACTTGTCCAGAGGGAGATGAAGGAAGTCGAGGTAATACCCTTCCCGGACAATGGCGAGGACCCACTGGTCCAAAGTAATCTCGACCCACCTGTGGTAGAATAGGGTTAGCCTGCCCCATATGGCTTCTTCCCCCAGATGGGTCGGCTGATTCTCATTGTGGGGTGCGGCCAGGACCCGAACCCGAGCCGGTTCCCCTCTTGTTGTGCCTGGTCCGAAAGGACTGGTTCCTGGTCTGAGAACAAGGTGCTTGGTAGCGAGCCCTGTAAGGGTTGAAGCGTTGAGAGCTTCTATCTCTGGATGGTCTAGGAAAAGGGCGCTGGTTCCTCTTTGACTTGTCTTCTGGTAGACGGGGTAATGGAGATGCGCCCCACTTGTTAGCCAGGTTCTCGAGGTCGCTGCCGAACAGGAGGGATCCCTTAAAGGGCATTCTTGTAAGGCGTGTCTTGGAAGAGGAGTCGGCTGACCAATTTCGTAGCCAGAGCTGTCTCCTAGCTGCAACTGAGGATGACACTCCCTTGGCTGCCGGAGGCAGCGTCAGTGAGGAACGAGAGGGCTGATTCCATTTCTTCTCCCGGGGTGTTGTTCCTGGCTTGTGATAAACAGGAACGCGTCACCACGGTGCAGCAGGTCGCAATTCGTAGGGACATGGCTGTCACCTCAAAGGCTTGTTTCAGAATGGCGTCCATGCACCGGTCATGTGCATCCTTGAGGGCCGCCCCTCCCTCCACCGGAATGGTGGTGCGCTTCACAATTGCGCTAACTATGGCGTCTACCTTCGGGCACGCCAGCAGCTCCTTGGTTGCCGGGTCCAGGGGGTACATGCTAGACAAAGCCCGACCCCCTTTGAATGAGGCCTCTGGCTCATTCCACTCCAGATAGATTAGCTGCTGTGCTGCTTGTAGGAGGGGAAAATGGTGAGCCGTTTGACGCAGGCCCTCTAGCAGGGGGTTCATTCTAGGTTCCCCTGGGGTGCCTGGGCCCGGGATAGCCAGCTCTGACAGGCATTGAGAGACCAGGTCTGGAAGATCCTCCTTAAGAAAGAAGCGTCTCATGGTTCGATACGCTCTATCCCCGAGGGAAGTTCTCCCTCTTCGGGGAGCTCGCCTTCTTCCTCAGAGTAATCTGAGTCCCCATAAGTGGGGCTTCCGGGTGGCGGGTGGCCGTGCCTAGGTCTAGAGGGTCCAGGGGCAGGGTCATCCGATACGTATGGGTCCGTTCGGGGATCAGACTGCATCTTGACAAAGGCGTGAATCCCCTTGAATAATTCCACCCAGGAGAGCGAAGCAGGTTCTAGCCGTAGGGGCACCAGGTCTGTAGGGTTCCCTGGCTGCTCACCGCGCCCTGCTAGGTTCGGGGTGTTCTCTGAGGAACTGGCAGTCAATCTGGGCTGGGACTGGCCCTGGCCTGGAACTCCCAGGGCCTCCTCACATTGGGCACATAGGGAGTCTGCTTCCTCGCTCTGTGTGGCTCTGAGGTGGCATGCTGAGCAGAGGCCTAGAGCTCTTATGCCTGATTCTGGAGGTGCCGGCTCTGCGGACGCATGGGCTCTCATACGCTCCATCGCGTCTGTTATCTCCGGTGTGCTCTCAGCCGAAAATATGTGCCTTTCAATGTGCGCCTATCAATGTGCGCCTATGAACGTGCGCCTACGAACGTGCGCCTATCAATGTGCGCCTATCAATGCGCGCCTATGAATGTGCGCCTATCAATGTGCGCCTATGAACGTGCGCCTATCAATGTGCGCCTATCACTTTCGGGCGCCTAACATACCCGCCCGATGCCTGTGCGCTTAATCTGTACGCTAGATTGAGGCGGCGAACCAGGGCAGATGGCGACGGCGAGCAGGCAGGCAAAATGGCGACCTCCTTGGTGGGCTGCCACGTAGGCAGACCCCGCTAATCCTCGCTCTTCGGAGACCAGGAAAGTAAAGATGTACGCCTTTCCTGATCTTCGGCGCTTCCCGGCTGCGACCCGAGAGGTCTCCGGCTGCGGGGGGAGAGGGTGAGTACCGTCACCGCCGCGCTCGAGGAAGTGCACCCACTGCCTCTAAGCCGCGCCCGAACTCGTCTTGCTCGGGGGCCAAGTCCTCACCGCGAACGGATCGGGACCGAGGCTGCCTCTATGCCGCGCCCGAGCCCTTCTCACTCGGGGGCTAGGTCCCTGCCACAATCCGGCCACCGGACCGAGGCTCTTACCTCCGAGGGACCACGGAAATCACCTCGGGAAACTCAACTGGGGGAGGGACCCGAGGGTATCACCACAGGAGTGCGGGGCTCGTCTTCAGGTAGGATTCTTCTAAGAATTTAGTCGTTAGAATTTGGAAAAACGCTCAGCGTGCGTAAGGTAGCTCCAAACTGCTTTGGAGACGGAAATTACTGAGCGTCTGCACTTCCTGCAGGGGTATATGTACTACGTGCTGACGTCAGATCCGTCTCCAACTGCTAGCACGAGCACACTATACCCATTTGTACTGAGTCCATCTGCTACACACTAGGAAAAACTGAATTAATGAATGCTGGAGCCATGTCATTTGATAATTCTCCTTAAAATGAAATAATATTTAACTAAAAAAACTCATAGAAATTCTTGGAAAAGCTGGCTACTATTAAAAACAAGTTATCATGGTTCTTGCTTTCCTTCCTTTACTAAAGGACACCTCTAGTCTCTCTTGCCTCTTTTTCCATTACTCCATTATTCATCTCTTGATATCCATGTTCTCTTAACCTCTACTCTGTGAAATTCAGAGGTGAATAAATTATTATACACAGGAGTAAATCTCCATGGGTCATAGTCAAATAACCCCTGACCTAACCCAAATAGCTTGTTTGCAGCATGAGAAAAAATATTGTTGGCTGAATCTCTCCAGATATTTGCTGATCTACACAGCTCAGGAATTTTGCATAATCAAGGCATTACTGCACTTTGGTGCCATTTCCCTTTATTCTCCTCCTCTAGCTATTCATATTTATTTAAAGTAGTAATACTCCAACTCTTTCAACCAGGGAGCCAATTAAGCAATGAGCCAAATGCGAGAGCGCCACTCAAACATGTCCTTGTTTAATCTTTAAGATGTAAATATTGGCTTTATTTGTAGTCTTAAAATTTCTGGGCTGCAAAAAAAAATCACAATAAGAAACCTGAACACAGTCATAGATGGTTACTTAGTCTGAGAATAACTATCATCAGTTCTTACATGGTTGCATACTTCTCAGTATTAATATCTACAAATTCACTTTCTTAAATATTTTTTCACAAACCTGTGCCTTTTTCCAAGTTTTCCACTGCCGATACTCTGTTTTATATTCTTCAACCTTTTTTTCATAAACTTCCATGTATTCTTCCAATAGTTCATTTATTTCTGCTTGAATTTCTGATTCATATGCATCTTCATCTGTTTTCGGGTCAACTTCTTCCCTTTAAAGCAATATGATATGATTTACCTATATATAACATTTAAACTAAGATACAGGCCAATTCAGTAAAAGTCATGGCCTGTGCGGCCACTCTCCTGTGCGTGCGATTCAGGAGGGAAGAAGATGCAAATGAGCGCCTGCGGTAAATAGAGGCGCTAGGGACACTAGCGCGTCCCTAGCACCTCCTTTTTGACAGGAGCAGCGGCTGTCAGCGGGTTTGACAGCCGACGCTCAATTTTTCCAGCGTCGGTTCTCGAGCCCGCTGACAGCCACAAGTTCAGAAAACAGACGCTGGATAAATTGAGTGTCTGTCTTCCGACCCGCGGGCCAATTTTTAATTTATTTTTTTTTAAATTTAACATTTTTTTTTACTTTTGGGGCCTCCGACTTAATATCGCTATGATATTAAGTCAGAGGGTGCACAGAAAAGCAGTTTTTTCTGCTTTTCTGTACACTTTCCTGGTGCCAGCCGAAATTAACGCCAGCCTTTGGCAGGCATTAATTTCTGAAAGTAAAATGTGTGGCTTGGCTGCACATTTTACTTTCTGTATCGCGCTGGAATAACTAATAGGGCCATCAACATGTATTTGCATGTTGCGGGCGCTATTAGTTTCGGGGGGGGGGGGGTTGGCCGCGCGTTTTCGGCGCGCTAGTACCCCTTACTGTATAAGGGATAAAGCTAGTGCGTCAAAAATGCGCGTCCAAACCCGGGCTAACAGTGCGCTCCGGAGCACACTGTACTGTATCTGTACTGTATTGGCCTGTTTGTAACATAGTAATGACAGCAGAAAAAGACCAAAATGATCCATCTAGTCTGCCCAGCAAGCTTCCCAAGGTGATCCTTTAGACCAGTGGTGGGAAAACCCATGGGCCAGATCTGGACCCCAAGAGCCTTTGATACAGCCCACACGTTCTATTTCCTTTTGGTCCCCGAGAACAGCTGCAGCCAAGCATAGGTTGGCAGCGATAATGTTTGAGCTGCTTGGGGGCCCCAGGTACAGTTGTAGCTGTGGGGTGCCATTGGTAGTGGTGAGACTATTCAGGCCATACGCCTAGGGCAGCACAGAGGCTGGTAGCAGTGATTTTACAAGGATTAATGTGCTCAACATGTGAACTTTCATCATTCTCTGGTACCCCGTAAGTACCACTCCACTATTACTCCCTCAGGCTACAATCAAGTGTAGTATGTGACAACTGCAACACAACAAAGAATTCAAATTATAATTGTTGTTCCTTTTTCAGGTTGTATTACATTTCATAATCAAATTTAAATGAGAGAGTAATTTTGATTAATTACATCAAAGACATATGTTTAAAACAGCTGTATTTCTACAGTAGTAAAACAAAAGAAAATTGGTTCATACCTGCTAATTTTCGTTCCTGTAGTACCACGGATCAGTCCAGGACAGCTGGGTTTTGCCTCCCCTCCAGCAGATGGAGACAGAGAAGAACTTTGCGGATACCCCTGAGGTGCCACCTAGAGTCTGCCAGTATTACACTGTACCCAAGCAGAAAATAAACCAAAACTATAACCTTTACTCAACTACAACCTCCCCCCTAAGAGCGGAGGGAGTGAAGAAAACCTGAAACTGAATGAACGCAATCATGCCCAAATCCTGACCTTGAAAAGGGAGGCAGTTAAGATACTTTCAGCAAACAAAGAACTACCGGCCGAGCGGACTCTCTGTTTCCTCCTGAGCGGGCATCTGGACTGATCCGTGGTACTACAGGAACAAAAATTAGCAGGTAAGAACCAATTTTCCTTTCCCTGTATGTACCCGGATCAGTCCAGTCCAGTCCTAACCAGGGTGGGACTGAGAGAATCCCGTTCGGAGAACACTAGCTCTGAAGGAACCGGGCTCTGGAGCCCGGACATCAAGGCGATAATGCCTTGCGAAAGTATGCGGAGACTTCTAGGTCTCCGCATACTTTCCAGGTCTCCGCATACTTTCCAGGCCCTGCAAATTTCCTGTGGTGACACCTGTTGACATTCCGCTCACGAATCCGCCTGCAAGTGCGCCTTAAGACCAGATGGAATCGGATGACCCTGAACCAGGTATGCCGAAACAATCACCTCTTTTAACCAGTGAGCGGTCGTAGCCCTGGAAACCTTCTGACCCTTCCTAGGTCCATTCCACAGAATAAAGATATGGTCCAAGAGACGGAAACTGTTCGTAACCTCCAGGTAACGCAACAGCACCCACTTTACGTCCAACTTGCGTAACTCCCTAGCCTCTGGAGTAGAGGAATCTAGACCCGCAAAGGAAGGGAGTTCCACGGACTGGTTCAAGTGAAAAGAGGATACCACCTTTGGGAGAAAGGAGGGAACCGCTCTCAAGGAAACTCCTGCCTCCAAAATCTATAAGAAAGGCTCCCTGCAAGATAAGGCCTGAAGCTCGGACACCCGCTGCGCAGAAGGAATTGCTACCAGGAAAGTGACTTTTAAGGCCAAGTCCTTCAGGGTCACCCGTTTCAGTGGCTCGAAGGGAGCACCACCAAGGGTGTGGAGGACCAAATTCAGCTTCCACGACGAGTAAGGGCTCTCAGAAAATGAGCCACGTCCGGATGAGAAGCTAGTGCAACTCCCTGTACCTTTCCGCAGAAACAGCTAAGAGCTGCTAACTGAACCCGCAGGGAATTTAACGCCAGCCCTGCCTGTAAAAATTCCAGAACCTCTGGGATGGAAGCCCTAACCAGCTGGTCCTTGTGAGCAAGACACCAAGACTCACACTCCCCAAACATGAACGTACGCCCTGGAGGTAGAAGTTTTACGGGAGAGCCTTCTGAAAATCCAAGTACACTACATCTACTGGTTCACCTTTATCAACATGTTTATTAATGCCTTCAAAATATTGAAGCAGATTTGTGAGGCAAGACTTGCCTTGGGTAAAGCCATGCTGACTTTGTTCCATTAAACCATGTCTTTCTATATGTTCTGTGATTTTGATGTTTAGAACACTTTCCACTATATTTCCTGGCACTGAAGTCAGACTAACCAGTCTGTAGTTTCCCGGATCGCCCCTGGAGCCCTTTTTAAATATTGGGGTTACATTATCTATCCTCCAGTCTTCAGGTACAATGGATGACTTTAATGATAGGTTACAAAATTTTACTAATAGGTCTGAAATTTCATTTTTTAGTTCCTTCAGAACTCTGGGGTGTATACCATCCGGTCCAGGTGATTTACTACTCTTCAATTTGTCAATCAGGCCTACCACATCTTCTAGGTTCACCATGATTTGATTCAGTCCATCTGAATCATTGCCCATAAAAACTTTCTCCGGTACGGGTACCTCCCCAACATCCTCTTCAGTAAACACTGAAGCAAAGAAATCATTTAATCTTTCCACGATGGCCTTATCTTCTCTAAGTGCACCTTTAACCCCTCGATCATCTAACGGTCCAACTGACTCCCTCACAGGCTTTCTGCATCGGATATATTTTAAAAAGTTTTTACTGTGACTTTTTGCCTCTACAGCCAACTTCTTTTCAAATTCTCTCTTAGCCTGTCTTATCAATGTCTTACATTTAACTTGCCAACGTTTATGCAATATTCTATTTTCTTCTGTTGGATCCTTCTTCCAATTTTTGAATGAAGATCTTTTGGCTAAAATAGCTTCTTTCACCTCCCCTTTTAACCATGCCGGTAATCGTTTTGCCATCTTTCAACCTTTCTTAATGTGTGGAATACATCTGGACTGTGCTTCTAGAATGGTATTTTTTAACAATGACCACACCTCTTGCACATTTTTTACTTTTGTAGCTGCTCCTTTCAGTTTTTTCCTAACAATGTTTCTCATTTTATCAAAGTTTCCCTTTTGAAAGTTTAGCACGAGAGCCGTGGATATGCATACTGTTCCTCTTCCAGTCATTAATTCAAATTTGATCATATTATGATCACTATTGCCAAGCGGCCCCACCACCGTTACCTCTCTCACCAAGTCCTGTGCTCCACTGAGAATTAGATCTAAAATTGCTCCCTCGCTCGTTGGTTCCTGAACCAATTGCTCCATAAAGCTTGCCAATCCTGCACTCAATGGAGACAAGCCCGCTGCGCGAAACTGCTGCAAATAGCAGCCCAAACCCCTAGAGCCGAACCTCAAAAATCTTCTTGAGCTGCAGCTCCAACTTGCGGTCCTGCAAATCTTTCAGCGCAGTGGCCCCCGTGACAGGAATGGTGGTCTTCTTTGTGACCGCTGAGACCGCGACATCCACCTTAAGAAACTTGAAAAGATCCAAAGCCTCCTCTGGAAGCGGGTACAATTTGCCCATAGCTCTACCCACTTTTAAACCAAGGTCAGGAGTGTCCCACTCCTTAAATAAGATATCCATGGCCGACAGATGAAATGGAAAAGATCGAGCCGGACCCCAGAGACCCACCATGACCGTACCCATAGCCCCGAACCTGGAATCCTCAGGAGGCACTTCAATGCTGAGCTCATCCAGAATGGCAGGTATCAGAGGGCCCAGTTCATCCTTCCGGAACAGCCGTACTACCTTGGGATCATCGCCCTCCACCACTGGTAAGCCATCCGGTTTGGCCGGCTGAAGCTGGGGATCTGGATCCGCAATCTGCCTCTCTCCCGGAGCTTGTGGAGAAGATTGATCCTCATCTGACATGTCCTTCTCTGAAGAATCCGCCGGACGGGACCTCGACCAAAGAGGGCACTTTGCCTTGGGATCCTCTTTGCCTCTGGATGATTTGGAGCGCTTGCACGAAGAGGAACCCCTACCAGCCCCCGAGGGCACAGAGAACGGATGGGGCAACTTAGCACACAAGTCTTTCGCCGCCTTACGAGCCTTGAAGACCTTGTGCAACATCATAACAAATTCTTCGGAGAATGAGGAGGAAGACCCATCCAAGTCCTTGTCCTGCCCCTCCTCTGAGAAATCACCTTGATCCTCGCCCCCTCTCCAGGGGCAGGTGGTCTCGGGGAAAGTGGTGGTGGAGAGGACCCCTCCCCCAAAGCTTTTTCTTGGTCCTGCAAGGTGTTTAGTAAGGCCTCAGTCCCTGCACTAAGTAGAAAAGGATCTGAGGCCTGCTGCATCCAATCGGGCCTCCCAGGCTCCCGGCGTGGCCTGGAGCTGTCCCTGTCAGCCTTGTGTTGAAGCGCTGAGCGAGACGGGCCTTCACCCCCTGACAAGCAGCCGGTACATATCCCAGCGCGCGTGTACTGCCACACGCCTAGCAGGCCGCGCCACGAGGCATAATCCCCGGCCTCGATTTAACAGCGATCCGAAAAAAAGAACCACGGCAAAAAGGAGACTTCCTGGCCCTAAAAAAGCCAGCGAAAATGGTGAAATAATGGCAGAACAGAGTGATCGCTAGGCTGGAACAAGAAAATAGTTGTTTGAAACAAAATCCTTTTTTTTTATCTGGCTGTGGTGAGTGAGCCGGGTCCCCCGGTATCACTCTCAGCCGCTGCAGTTTCAGGGTTTCCAACCCTCTGCTCTCAAGCCTCGAATACCAGGGGGGATAGTCCCACCAGGACCTGCCAACCCTCTAGGAGGCTAACAACAGCTATCCTTAAGTTTCTCTTTTTTTTTTTTTTTTTATAAACTTAAAGGGACCCTTCACCTATATCCCTTACTGGCCTCATTGGAAATAACTACTAGCAAGAAAACTACAAGTCAAAACAAAATTCACCACTAAACTGCCACTAGACACTAGGTTTTGCACCTCTACATCCGCTGGAGACAGAGAAATACTGGCAGACTCTAGGTGGCACCTCAGGGGTATAGGACGGAGACAGCAAAGTTCTTCTCTATCTCCATCTGCTGGAGGGGAGGCAAAACCCAGCTGTCCTGGACTGATCCGGGTACGTACAGGGAATGCAGGTTGATGATGACATCACTAGGAAAAAAAAGGTCTTTCCCTATATCATTTATCTATAACATGATCATTAAGAGGTCCATATTCAAAAGCCATTTAGACGGATAACGTAATAGTTATCCATCTAAGTGGCTTAACTGGCTGTATTCATCCTTTATCCAGCTAAATTCTAGCTGGCTAATAAGTTAGGAGCTAGAATTTAGCCGGATAAGTTAGGTGTGATCCAGGGACATAACTGGGAGGAGTTCAGTTAGCTGGCTAAGTTAATCAGCTAACTCCGATATTCAGAGTTAGCCGGATGACTTATCTGGCTAAGACTGGTCAAGTCAAAGAGTTGTCCTAAATCTAGCCAGCTATAGTTAGCCAGCTAACTAATTGAGGTAGCCGACTATATTCAATAGTGTGGCTGCACTGTTGAATATGTCTCCAAAGTTAGCTGGATAAGTAAAATGCTT
The DNA here is from genome assembly GCF_901001135.1 of Rhinatrema bivittatum. Classification (NCBI taxonomy): domain Eukaryota; kingdom Metazoa; phylum Chordata; class Amphibia; order Gymnophiona; family Rhinatrematidae; genus Rhinatrema; species Rhinatrema bivittatum. Next base: position 197,798,118 of record NC_042615.1, read on the forward strand.
TCTTCACTTAAAGGATGCAATAGGATAGAATTCTGTAGTACCCCATTATAGGGTTGTCTTTCTATCACAGACTTTTCTTCTATTTCAAGATTTTTTTGGTTGTTCTTTCCTAATTTGAACTTTACATTGTGAGGACAAATTGTTTTGCCACAAACAAAGAAAGGCCAAGGGCATTAATTGTTTCACATTGAAATAGAGTCCTTCAGTCTACTGATTAGCTCTGATTACTTCTTAATTTTCAAGCAGTTTTCTTTGGTCAAGTTGAGTATTTTTACACCAAAGCAAAAACATGTTAAACTATGTTAACTTAATAAAATGGTGTTACCTATTTGTCCTTTTTTACATTTTGCATGACAATGTTTAATTCCAAAGGGATAATGATATTAAAAAAAATATTGCTAAACTAAGATGCAATAGAAATATTGCCCAATATACTTTCTCAAGCAGAGTTTCATGGGTGTGTTGGTAAACTTCTGAAAGTCACGTAGAGACTTGATTTCTCTCCAAACTTTTATGATGGTCTTAAGCAATGCTCGATCTTTTTCCTGCTCAGCATCACGCATTCTTCTGGTCTGTCTGAAAAAACATGTGGCCACAAACAAACAATAGTATTTAAGTCACTGCTTCATAGAAAGCAAAAACTGTGCAAACTCATGATATTGTAAACCAATTAATATAACTTTCAGCTAACTGGCTACAGTGCTCATAAATTTAGACACCAAAGGGTAGTGCAGAAAGAAGATTGGAAAATGTGGTTCTTTTTAACATCTCTGTTATTCCCTTTCATTCTGAACAGTCTGCTTTCAATTACTATAACATCTCTTGAGTTGTCCCACTCAAAGAGACTCTGATATAACATAAAATGGTTAAAAATATATGCAGAGTCCAACTTTCAAGTAATGCACTTTATCTATGAGGTAATTAAATCACATTGAGACCCTAGAGGATGTTGAATACTAGCAAAGTTCACTATTTCTTTTGGCTCAGGGGAGAAATTTACTAAGTGGAATTACTTCCATGTTTTAGTCTGTTATTGAAGGATTTGTATTAAAGTGCAATGCATTTCCCTGTGGAATCAATGAACTCATTAGTACAAGAAGTTTAAAAACGATTCACAGATTTGACAGAACTGAAAGACCAATGCATGTACCATATTATTACCTCAGAGAAGTAACCTTTAAGCAAAAATGTTGATGTGCATTGAAAAATACTAAGGTATTCTGAAGAGAGAACAGTTTACATATCACTTGTGCTTACTGGACAGTACAATAAAATGTAGCTTGAGGAGTGACTAGATGTTGACTTTCTACCAACAAAAATCACAAAGTGAAAGTTATCACAGCTCAAAGAAGGAGAAATTAGTTCTTACCTGTTAATTTCCTTTCCTTGAGTCCAGCGAGACCAGACCAGAAGCATGGGTTATGCCACCTAACCAGATGATGGAGACCAAGGCTAATAGGTTTGCAGACATCATCCCTTATAGGCTCCCTTGCTGACCTCTGCCTGCCAGCAATCTATGTAACAAGCTAAGATAAACATTTTTAATACACTAAAAACTTTCCCTCATTGCCTCAAGCAAAAACCAGAGGGCTTCCAAAGGAGAAATAAACAACAGAAATAAGAAACAGAACAGACATCACCTGAATTCCTTGATAAAGTTTATTATCTTAACATTCAGTGTACCGACTATCAGGAGGATAATACACTTGGCAGAAAGCAGAGTTGCTTAATTGTAGCAGGTGTTCTCACAGGACAGCAGGATGTTAGTCCTCACATATGGGTGACATCATCAGGATGGAGCCCAATCACAGAACACTTTTGTCAGAGTTTCTAGAACTTTGACTGGCACCTACTGGGCATGCCCATCATGGCAGTAACCCTGCATCCAGCAGGGGTCCCCCTTCAGTCTCGTGTATAGCAAGAACTACATGCGAAAAATAAAATAACAAATTGAAAGCGAACTCAATTCCGCGGGGTGGCGGGCACGTTTCGTGAGGACTAACATCCTGCTGTCCTGTGAGAACACCTGTTACAGGTATGCAACTCTGCTTTCTCACAGGACAAGCAGGATGGTAGTTCTCACATATGGGTGAGTAGTGAGCTGAGGATGCCCGAGCAATGCACCAAATGCACCCAAAGACATGCAACAGGCACAACAACATAGGTGGATTTGGGTAGGAGGGCATCCTGAAAACCCTGAATAGGTCGCTGGTAGGCTGTTGGGTAGTTAAGCTGAGAATAAGTTTCGTAGGATAGATTGGCCAAAAATGGAATCTTGCCGGCCAGCCTTATCCAAGCAATAATGGGCTGCGAACGTATGGAGAGAACTCCAGGTCACAGCCTTACATATATCAATAAGTGACACCAAACGAAGGTGTGCCACTGAGATTGTCACGGCCCTAACAGAGTATGCTTTCACACGGTCTTGTAGCGGAATGCCTGCTTGCTGGTAGCAAAAGGAGATGCAGTCCGCCAACCAGAAGGAAAGGGCCTGTTTTCCTACTGGATTTCCCAATTTGATGTTATTGAAAGAAACAAATAATTGAGTGGACTTCCTGTGGGCCGACGTGCACTCCAGATAAAAGGCTAGGGCACGTTTGCAGTCCAGGGAATGTAGAGCCTTTTCTCCTGAGTTTGAATGGGGCCTTGGAAAGAAAGTAGGTAAGATGATGGATGGATTAAGATGAAATTCCGACACCATCTTTGGTAAAACTTAGGGTGTGTACGGAGGACCACTTTGTCATGTAGAATTTTAGTGTAAGGTGGGTAGGTGACTAATGCCTGTAACTCGCTAACTCTGCAAGCGGATGTTATAGCAAGAAGAAAAATTACTTTCCAGGTGAGATAGTGGAGATCGCAGGAGTGGAGAGGCTCAAATGGAGGTTTCATAAGCCGCCCTAAGACCACGTTAAGGTCCCAAATGGGGGCCGGAGGGCGCAATGGAGGTTTCAGGTGGAGCAAACCTCTCATGAAACGTGTGACTAAGGGTTGTGTCGAAATAGAGACATCTCCTATTCCGTTGTGGAAAACGGCTACCGCACTGACATGCACTCTTATAGAGGAAGTTTTCAGGCCTGACTCTGACAGATGCTAGAGATAGTCCAGAAACTTCACAGTGGAACAAGTGAAGGGGTCCATGGACGTGCACCAGACCGTAAACCTTTTCCACTTGGAACGATAAGAGATTCTAGTGGAAGGCTTTCGTGAAGCTACAAGGACTCGGGATACCGACTCCAAAAGGTTAAGGGGTTGAAGTATTAACCTTTCAAGATCTAGGCCGTCAGAGACAGGGCATGAAGGTTGGGGTGGCGAAGGCACCCATCGTTCTGAGTTATCAGAAGTGGATTCTCCCCTAGAGGGATGCGCCGGCGAACTGATAGATCCTGGAGGTTTGGGAACCAGACTTGGCGTGGCCAGTGAGGGGCTATCAGAATCATTAAGCCCTTGTCCCTTCGTAACTTCATGAGAGTCTTCGATATGAGTGGAAGTGGAGGGTACACGTAGAGAAAACCGCTGAACCACGAGTGGGTGAAAGCATCTCTCGGCTGTGAGTGGTGGCTGCGAGTGAGGGAGCAGAAGTTCTCTACTTTGCGGGGGTGGATGGACGCAAAGAGGTCTATTTGTGGATACCCCCAACGTTGGAAGATTGTGTCCGCTACCTTGGGGTTGAGAGACCATTCATGCGGATGGAAGGTTCGGCTGAAATTGTCCGCTAAAACATTGTCCACGCCCGCCAAGAAGGTTGCTCTGAGGTACATCGAGTGGGAAAGAGCACACGCCCATATTGGTGCAGCTTCCTGACACAGAAGGTAGGAGCCTGTTCCTCCTTGCTTGTTGATGTACCACATCGTTACCTGATTGTCGGACTGAATCAGGATGGCCTTGTTTGAGGGGCAATCCTGAAAGACTCGAGGGCATATCTGATCGCCCGAAGCTCCAGGAAATTTATCTGGTGTTTGGCGTCCCTATGGAGACCAGGTTCCCTGAGTTTGCAAGCCGTCAACATGAGCACCCCAATCTAGGTTGGAGGCGACAGTTGTCAGGATAATTTCAGGCTCTGGAACTTGAAAGGGAAGGCCTTGAAGTAGATTGGAGAGCTGCATCCACCAGGTCAGCGACAGGCGGAGCTGCTTGGTTACGTGGAGAATGCTGGACATTGGATGATAAGCATGAGCCCACTGGGATTTCAGAGTCCATTGCATGACTCTCATGGCGAGATGTGCCATTGGACTAACATGTACAGAGGATGCCATGTGACCCAGCAAACTGAGGAAATGAAGAGCTGTTGGGTAATCTCAATCCTGGAGACATTGCGCTAGGGTCATGAGAGTACGAGCTCGATCCTGAAGGAGGAATGCTTTCGCCTGCATGGTGTCCAGGTCGGTTCCTATGAAGGATAGGGTTTGACATGGAACTAGGCTGGACTTGGGATAGTTGATCAGAAACCCAAGAGACAGCAATGTATGGAGAGTTAGATGTAAGGAGGCTAGTGTGTCCTTTTGAGTTGGCGCCCTTATCAGCCAATCATCGAGATAAGGGTAGACATGGACGCCCTGACACCTCATGTAGGCTGCGACCACTACAAGGCACTTCGTAAAGACTCGAGGTGCGGATGCTAGACCGAAGGGCAGTACCCGGTACTGGAAGTGCCGGGGGCCTTCAAGGAATCGAAGGAATTTGCGGTGAGATGGATTGATCAAGATGTGTGTGTACGCGTCCTGAAGATCCAGAGAGCAAAGCCAATCTCCTCTTTGCAGAAGAGCAAGTAGGGAGCCCAAGGTTACCATCCCGAACTTTTCCTTCTGTAGATACTTGTTTAAATCACGCAGGTCCAGGATTGGAAGAATGCCTCCTGACTTTTTTGGAATGAGGAAATACCGGGAATAGAACCCCTGCCCCTGCTGGGAGAGGGGCACCTGTTCAATCGCCCGGGACTTCAGGAGGGTTGAAACCTCCTCCTCCAGAAGAGAGGAGTGGTTGGATGATCCCCAAGTCAGCCGAGGTGGGGAGTCTGCTGGTACAGACAGGAAGTTGAGGTGGTAACCTTGAGTCAGTACAGTGAGTACCCACTGATCCGAAGTGATAGTGTGCCATATGTTGGTGAAGTGGCACAACCGACCGCCAACGGGAACTGACGGTAGAGGAGGCTGGCTTATGCTCTCCAGCGAGGAGTCAAAATCCAGCAGCTGGGCCTGGTGGAGGTGCTGGCTGAGTTTTCTGAGGCCTGGATTGTCTGGCCTGACCTTTCTGGTAAGGTCTGGCGGGGCGACCTCGAGTAGCAGGAGGATAATATCTCCATGGCTTGAAGGACGGCCGCTTAGAGTCTCTTCGGAATGTCCTTTTAGAGATGGACGGAAAATCAGAAGGCACCAACGAAAGCTGGCGTAGCGTCTCGTGGTGGTCTTTGAGCTGTGCTACAGTCTCCTGGATTTTGTCCCCGAAGAGATTATCTCCAGCACAGGGCAGGTCAGCCAACCGGTCCTGTACTTCTGGTCTTAAATCAGAGGACTTCAGCCAGACCCATCTTCGTGCACTAATCCCCACTGTGGACACCCTAGAAGCAGTGTCAAAAATATCATAGGCAGCGCGGACCTCGTACTTGCCAGCATCTAGACCCTTCTGAGCCAGGGCATTAAGTTGATTCTAAAGCTGGTCGGGTAAAGATTCAGGGAAATCCTGGATCTTCTTGAATAGGTCTCTGTTATACTGGGTCGTGTATAACTGGTAGGAAGCAATGCGAGAAATAAGCATTGATCCATGGAAAACACGATGGCCAAATGCATTGAGGGACCTCTGTTCTTTCCCTGGAGGAATGGAAGAATGAGGCTTAGAACGTCGTGCTTTTTTCTGGGCTGACTCCACAACCACAGAATGATGATCCAGCTGTGGTTTTTGGAAACCAGGGGCTGTCTGTACCAGGTAGTTGGCATCTGTTTTCCGATTTACTGGTAGTACAGAGCCTGGATGCTCCCAATTCCTCTTCAGCAAGTCCAGGAGAACTTCATGAACAGGTATGGACATGATCTCTTTGGGTGCATCTACAATTTGGAGCACGTCCAACATTTTGTGTCTGGAGTCCTCTTCTGTCTGAAGCTGGAATGGTATAGCTCCAGACATTTCCTTTATAAAATTAATAAAGGACAGGTCCTCTGGGGGAGAACATCTTCTCTCCTCAGGGGGAGACGACTCTGAAGGTAGATCATCCGTATCCTGGGCCTGAAGGATCAGGCCTAGGCACCGACGGCATCGGAGGTGGCACTGATGGAGGCACCGATTGAGGACGATGCGGTATCGATGGTATCGGTGACATCGATGGGCGAGTCGGTGGCAAGATCCCAGACGGCCTGGGCATAGGTTCCGGAATCGATGTTTCCTCATCGTCCGATGACAAAGGAATCGGCGTGGAAGGCGGTGGACATCCTGGTATCCTCAGTTCCACCGGTGGAAGGGCACCAATCAGCGCATCCAGTCTGCCGAATAGCGGTGCAAGCACCGTGGGAATCGGGTCGGCGACTGGAGCTGGCATCGGTGCCGGCGTCGATGGAGGCTGGAAGCCCTGCAGTGCCTTACCGATGGCCTCTTAGATCATCCGATCCAATTCCTCACGGAAGCCTGGGGCATGCAACCCCGGCTCCAGAGTAGGAGGCAATACTGGCGTAGCCAGAGGGTCCACTGGTGAAAGTGGAATCGCGGCTCCCGGCACCAATGAAGGTGGGGAACGCCTCGGTGACCCAGTCGCAGAGGAGGATGGGGCCTTCTTTGGATGGGATTTCTTTGTCAGTGGCTCTGTTGACGCCGATGCTGAGGGCTTGCCTGGATCAGCGGACTGAGCCTTCCGATGACAGTGTCAACGTTTTTCACGATGTTCTCCTCGGTCCTTCTCCGGAGCCGATGAGGAAGAAGGCGACACATTCGGAGTAGTCGATGCTGGTCGGACAGCATCGGTGTCCTGCTGCTGGCGAGAGGTCAATGGCACCGGCTCAGATGATGTTGAAGAGGTCGATGGAGTCGGAAGCTTTGCCTGAAAAAGAAACTCCATATTCTCTGAGCGTGCCTTACGGCCCTTTGGTGTCATTTGGGCACATTTGGTGCAAGTTAGGATGTTATGGTCGGTCCCCAAACATAACACACAAACCCTATGTGGGTCTGTGATGGACATTGTCCGAGGACAGTCGGGGCACCGACGAAAACCCAACACCATGGCTTCGACAAAAATTTAGCCGTGGTGCGGTCGATGGCCAGTAGGCCCCGAAGGGAAAACTCGACGGGAATCGACCGCAAACGAGGGTAAAGTCTTACCTTTTGACCGCGGAGTACGGAATCGATAGGGGGACCTCTATGTGGTAGAAAATTTTGAAAGAAGTTCCGTGAGGAAAATTCCTGTCAGGAATCTCTAGAGAGCTCCTTAACCCACGTGGCTACTGCTGCGTGGAAAAAAAAAGAGACTGAAGGGGACCCCTGCTGGATGCAGGGTTAGTGTCATGCTGGGTATGCCCGGTAGGTGCCAGTCAAAGTTCTAGAAACTTTGACAAAAGTGTTCCATGATTGGGCTCCATCCTGATGATGTCACCCATATGTGAGGACTACCATCCTGCTTGTCCTATGAGAACAGGGAGGGTCCTTACTGGTCTGGCTGGACTCAAGAAAAGAAAATTATCAGGTAAAAACTAATTTCTCCTTCCTCTTCAGCCAGCCAGACCAGTCCAGAGACATACCAAGCCTGCTTTCAAGACTTCTGAACCAAAGAAGCCAACTTCCCTGGCTCAAAGGTTGAGATGACAATGCTTTCAATAAGTATGCATAGACGACCAGGTCACTAGTCTGCAAATCTCAAATAGTGAAGATTTGTCCAGGAAGCCACCTATGCCCTGGTAGAATATACCCTCAATTTATTGGGAAGTGGCAATCCCTTGGATGTAAACCTCCCCAACACTTCCTTACTCCAACAAGCTATCGACACCTTCGAAGCTGTTCCAACTCTTCTAGAAATACTAAACCGAACAAATCATGCTATTAGTAACTTTAATTACAGAATTTTCTGAACATCCAAATGACAAAACGGAGCATACTCTTCTCCACCTGATTCTCTTTGAAAGGACGGGAGACATACCATCTGATTAAGATGAAAAAATGCAAAATCATCTTAGGAAGGAACAAAGGAGCCATCAGAATAAACACCGAATCATCCAAAGAACGCAGAAAGCGATCTCTACACAATAGGGTCTACAGCTCTGAAATTCATCTGGCCGAATAGATTACTAGCAGAAAACACTGCCTTAAGAGTAAGCAACTTAAGAGGCTCAAATGGATGACTAACCATTTATGACAACACCAAATTTTAATTCTAGGGAGGTACTGATTCTCTTACCAAAGGCCACATATACTTCACTTTTTGAAGGAAACAAGACACATTCAAGGATAAAGATCTACCCATCACCCAGCTTCTGTAATAGGCATCAGCTGCTACCTATACCTTAGGGCATTAAGGCCAAACTTTATCCAATCCCCTCTGCAGGAATTCTTAGATACCACCATGGAAGCTCTTCTAGCTGAAATCTTCCTAATCTAGCACCAATCCTCAAACTTCTAGACTCTTGCATATGCCAAGGAAGTGAAAACTTTCTTAGACCGCAAAAAGGTACTTGCAACCTACTGAGAATAAGAACATAAGAACTTACCATCCTGGGTCGTCAGACAGAGGGTCCATCAAGCCCAGTATCCTGTTTCCAACAGTGGCCAATCTAGGTCACAAGTACCTAGCAAAATCCCAACAGTAAATAGATCCCATGCTGCTGTCATGGCTATTCTTAAGTTTACTTGGTTAGTAACAGTTTATTTGCTTCTCCTCCAGGAATATATCCAAACCTTTTTTAAAACCAGCTACTCTAACTTCCTTTACCACATCTTCTGGTAATGAATTCCAGAGCTTAATTGTGCATTGAGTGAAAAAGTATTTTCTCTGATTTGTTTTGAATATGCTACATACTAACTTCATAGAGTGCCTCCTAGTCTTTATATTTTTTGAAAGGGCAAATAACCAATTTACATTTATTCATTCTATTCCATTCATGATTTTATAGAAATCTATCTTATTCCCCTTCAAATCTCTCTTCTCAAAGCTAAACAGACCCAACTTCTTTAGCCTTTCTATGTAGGGGAGTCGTTTCATCCTCTTTATCATTTTGATTGCCCTTCTCTGTACCGTTTCCAATAAAACTATATCTTTTTTGAGATGCAGCGACCAGAACTACATATAGTACTCTAAGTGTGGTCTCACTATGGAGCGATATGGGGCATTATAACATTCACCGTTTTATTCTCCATTCCTTTCCTAATAATTCCTAACATTCTGTTTGCTTCTTTGACAGCTGTCACACACTGAACCGAGGAGTTCAAAGTATTATCTACTATGACACCTAGGTCATTTTCCTGGGCATTAACTCTTAATATGGAATCTAACATTGTGTAACTACAGTCAGGCCTATCCAGTACCGAGCGGTAGGAAGAGCTGCGTTAGTGCCTACGGCACCCACGGTTACCGCCCGCACAGTGCAGCTCACCTACCGCTCGATCCTGAAGCCTAATTATATGTAAATGTAAGCCGCGTCCGAAAAGCCTTAGGCCCGCGCAACCCAGGATACTGGATAGAGCGCCTATACAGGATCCTGGGTGCGCGGGCCTAAGGCTTCACGCCGCGCTGGTATCTGTCATTTCAAATGTCATTTGAAATGACAGATACCAGGAAGCAACGGCGGCGACAGCGCAGAAACAACGGCGAAACGACTTGTCAGTGTCCCCCCTCCTCTCGGAGCAGGGCGCGAAAAGCCGCCTTGCTCCGGGAGGAGGGGGGACACTGACAGCGGCGAAGCATCGGCGAAGACAGCGGCGAAACGACTTCTCAGTGTCCCCCCTCCTCTCGGAGCAGGGCGCGAAAAGCCGCCTTGCTCCGGGAGGAGGGGGGACACTGACAGCGGCGAAGACAGCGGCGAAACGACTTTTCAGTGTCCCCCCTCCTCTCGGAGCAGGGCGCGAAAAGCAGCCTTGCTCCGGGAGGGGGGGGGGAGAGATGACAGCGGCGAATCAAAAAAATAAGCGAAAAAAACTTAAAAGCTAAAAGTAAGTTGCTTCGCCACTGTCATCTCTTCTCCCCCCCTCCCGGAGCAGGGCGCGAAAAGCAGCCTTGCTCCGGGAGGGGGGGGGGGAGAGATGACAGCGGCGAATCCAAAAAATAAGCGAAAAAAACTTAAAAGCTAAAAGTTGCTTCGCCACTGTCATCTCTTCTCCCCCCCTCCCGGAGCAGGGCGCGAAAAGCAGCCTTGCTCCGGGAGGGGGGGAGAGAGATGACAGCGGCGAAGCTTTCCCCCAGCCCGGACGCCGGCAAAAACTTACTTTTTTGCAGCCATCAGCCCTGAGCAGGAACACGATCTGGCCTGCCTTAGCTCCTCCCGACAAGATGGCCGCCTGCACGGGGGAACTCAACGCTTCAACTCAACTCAACTTCAACTCAACTCAACTCAACTCAACTCAACTCAACTCACTCAACTCAACTCACTCAACTTCAACTCAACTCACGCTTCAACTCAACGCTGAACTCTTCAGCGGCCAATTGGCCGCTGAAGAGTTCAGCGGCCAATTGCACGCTTCCCCCGTGCAGGCGGCCATCTTGTCGGGAGGAGCTAAGGCAGGCCAGATCGTGTTCCTGCTCAGGGCTGATGGCTGCAAAAAAGTAAGTTTTTGCCGGCGTCCGGGCTGGGGGAAAGCTTCGCCGCTGTCATCTCTCTCCCCCCCTCCCGGAGCAAGGCTGCTTTTCGCGCCCTGCTCCGGGAGGGGGGGAGAAGAGATGACAGTGGCGAAGCAACTTTTAGCTTTTAAGTTTTTTTCGCTTATTTTTTGGATTCGCCGCTGTCATCTCTCCCCCCCCCCCTCCCGGAGCAAGGCTGCTTTTCGCGCCCTGCTCCGGGAGGGGGGGGAGAAGAGATGACAGTGGCGAAGCAACTTACTTTTAGCTTTTAAGTTTTTTTCGCTTATTTTTTTGATTCGCCACTGTCATCTCTCCCCCCCCCCCCTCCCGGAGCAAGGCAGCTTTTCGCGCCCTGCTCCGGGAGGGGGGAGAAGAGACAAGCGGTGAAACAACTTACTTGCACGGGGGAAAGCGGTCTCCGTGGCAGCCCCAGTCCTCTCCCCTCCTCCCGAAGCCAAAAAAAAAAAAAGCTTTTTTTTTTGGCTTCGGGAGGAGGGGAGAGGACTGGGGCTGCCACGGAGACCGGCACCCATGATCGCGGCCGGGGCAGGTGAGCGGGGGCTGGGGGAAAGCTTGCCACCTACCCTTACCCATGCCTCTACCGCCTGGGTCAGGGTAGGCGGTAAGTTTGCAGGTTAAACGCGCGACAAAACGGCAGGGAAAGGTAGCGTTAGTCGGGGCGCGGGTTACGGGATGCTAGGGGAATAGCTAATTGGCTCGTTTGCATGCAATATCGAGCTAATTCGCTCGTTTGCATGCAATATACATGCCGCGGGCGGAAGGGGTTACCCGGGGAATTTAGGACGCGGTAGGAGTAGGTTAAAGGGGATTCGGGATCGCAGGAAGGGCTAACGCGGCCGGAACGTGAGTTAAAAGCGGCTTAGGAGCAGGGTAAACGCGGCCGCACTTTACAGGATAGGCCTGAGAGTGAGTTACTTTTTCCTATGTGCAGCATTTTGCACTTGCCCACATTAAATTTCATCTGCCATTTAAATGTCCACACTTCCAGTCTTGCAAGATCCTCCTGAAAAGTTTTACAATATGCTTGTGTTTTAATAACTCGGAATAATTTTGTATCATCTGCAAATGAATCACTTCGCTCATTGTTCCTGTTTCCAGATAATTTACAAATATATTAAAAAGCACCAGGCCCAGTACAGATCCTTGAGACATTCTACTGTTTACCCTTCTCCACTGAGAAAACTGACCATTCAGTCCTACTCTCTGCTTCCTGTCTTTTAACTTGCATGCAACACACAACAGGACATCGAATTTTTAATTTTCTCAAGAGTCTCTCAAGGGGCTCTTTGTCAAACACCTTCTGAAAATCCAAATACACTACAACTACTGGCTCACCATTATACATATTTATTAACCTCTTCATAAAAATGTAGTACATTGGTGAGGCAAGATTTCCCTTGTATAAATACATGCTGTGTCCCATTAACCCATGTCTTTCTATATGTTATGTGATTTTGTTCTTTAGAATAGTTTTCATGATTTTTCCAGCACTGAAGTCAGACTCACCCATCTATAGTTTCCTGGATCACCCCTGGAGCCCTTTTGAAAGATCAGGGTTACATTGGCCACCTTCCACTTTTCAGGGACAGCAGACTATCCCAACAATAGGTTACAAATTACCAGTAATAGATCTGCAATTTCATTTTTTAATTCTTTCAGAATATCAGGGTGCATACCATCGTTAATTTGGCAATATGCCTCACATCATCTTCTAGCTTCACTGTGATTTGTATCAGTTCTTCTGAATTATCACCACTGAAAATAGTTTCCCACACAGGTATCTCCCCAACGACCTTTTCAGTAAACACTGAAGCAAAGAATTCATTCAGTCTTTCCACAATGGCCTCAACTTCCCTAAGTACCCCGTTAACCCCTCAATCATCTAACAGTCCAACCTATTCCCTCACAGTCTTCCTGCTTCGGATATATTTTTTAAAGATTTTAGTATAGGTTTCTGCCTCTAAAGTCAGTTTCTTTTCAAAAAATGTTTTAGCCTGCTTTATTAATGTTTTATATCTAACTTGCCAATGCTCATGCTTTTTCCTATTTTCTTCAGTTGGATTCTTTTTCCAATTTTTGAAAGACGCTATTTCATCTCACCTTTTAACCATGACAGCAGTCATTTGGCCTTCCTTTTACTTTTTTAATGAGTGGAATACATCTGGCCTGGGCTTCTAAGATTGTATTTTTAAACAATAACCACATCTGATATAAACTCAATCTTTGAAACTGCACCTTTAAGTTTTTTTCCAACTATTTTCTTCATTTTATCAAAGTCTCCCTTTTGAAAGTTTAATGAATATCTGAATATCTCAGAAAGCACAGTTGCTTACCTATAACAGGTGTTCTCCTAGGACAGCAGGATATTAGTCCTCACAGATGGGTGACATTATCAGATGGATGCCAGCATGGAAAAACCTTTGTCAAAGTTTCTAGAAGCTTTGACTGGCACACTGAGCATGCCCAACATGCCACTATCTGCGTGTCCATGTGAGGTCCCCTTCAGTCTCGTAACATAGAAAAAATACAAGCGAAAAAATAAAATAACAAAACAAAGGAGAAACCAACTCTATGGGATGGCGGGCATGTTTCCTGAGGACTAACATCCTGCTGTCCTAGGAGAACACCTGTTACAGGTAAGCAACTGCACTTTCTCCTAGGACAAGCAGGATAGTAGTCCTCACAGATGGTTGAATATCAAGCTCCAGGCTGTTCCCGGCAACAAACAGGGCCAACAGGTACCGAACAAGGTATAAACAAGCACAAACACAACTGAGGCACTGTTGGATGGTGGGTTAACAGCTTGGTTTCATCTTCTAGGGGGTTCTGGTAGGAAGAGGTGGGTTTAAGTCTGGAAGAGATTGCGTAGGACAGATTGGCCGAATATACAGTCTTGTTGACCATCCCTGCCCAAGTAGTAACGGGCAGCGAATGTGTATAGGGAGCTCCACGTCACAGCCCTGCAGATTTCAACGACGGAGACTGCCTGAAAGTGGGCCACCAATGCCACCATAACCCTCACAGAGTAAGCTTTAACTCTGCCATCTAGATGTGTATAGCAGAATGAGATGCAGTCTGCTAGCCAGTTGGATGAGTCTGTTTGCCCACTAAAACCCCATTCTGTTCTTGTCAAAAGATATGAACAATTGGGTGGACTGTCTATGGTTGGATGAGCATTCTAAATAGAAGGCCAGGGCCCTTTTGCAATACAACTTATGTAGAGCCCATTCTCCTTTGTGAGAATGAGGCTTCAGAAAAAAGATGGGTAACACAATGGACTGAATGATGTGAAAATCAGTCACAACCTTCGACAGGAACTTAGGATGCATATGCAGGACCACAAGATGAAAGAATTTTGTGTAGGGCAGGTACGTAACCAAGGCCTGAAGCTCGCTTACTCTACGAATTGAAGTAACTGCCTCCAGGAAAAGGACTTTCTAGTTGAGGACTTTCAGCTCACAGCAGCACAGAGGCTCAAAAAGAGGACGCATGAGCCATGCCAAGACGATGTTGAGATCCCAGGAGACAACAGGAGGCTACAGAGGGGACTTTAGCTGAATCAGGCCTTATATAAAGCAGCCTACAATGGGCTGAACCTAGATGGGTGCACCAGCTACTCCACAATGGTAAACACTGACCATACTCAAATAGACCATGACTGAGGTGGTTTTGAGTACAGTCTCGGAAAGGCGCCACAGGTAATCCAGAAGTCTCAGCACTGGGCAAGAGAATGGATCTAAGTCCCATTCCCCACGCAAGTCTGAGAACCTCTTCCACTTCAATTGGTAAGATTTCCTAGTGGAAGGTTTTCTGGAGGCCACCAGCACCTGGGACATGTTATCCAACAGGTTCAGGGGCTAAAGGACTAGGCACTCAGCATCCAAGCCATCAGGGCCAACACCCAGAGACTGGGATGGCGTAGCATGCCCCAGACCTGAGTTATCAGGTCGGGTGCAGTCCCCAGGCTGATGGGAGTTCTTATTGACATTTTGGAGGTGAGGGAACTAGATCTGCCTGAGTCAGTACAGCGCCAGTAGAATCATGGTCCTCCGGTCCCATTGGAGATTCAGGAGAGCCCTCATGAGAAGCAGAATAGGAGGATATGCATACAGGAGACCTGCACCACCCAGTGGAGAGCAAAGGTATCGGAGGCTGGGCGTCCATGCGTCCTGAAGAGGGAGCAGAAGTTGCTCATCTGCAATTGAAGGGGGAGGTGAAGAGATCTACATCCCGAGTTCCCCACAAGGGGAAAAGCTGGACTGCTATTGCCGGATTTAAGGACCACTCGTGCGGCTAGAAAGAGCAGCTGAGGCGGTGCGCCAGTACATTGAACACTCCAGTCAGGTACATTACTCGTAGGGACATACCCTGCGACAGAGCCCAAGCTCTGACAGAGGAGGAACGATCCCATGCCTCTCTGTTTGTTGATACACCACATTGCTACCTGATTGTCTGTACGAATCAGGACCACTTTGTGGGACAGCCGATCTTGAAACAACCAAAGAGCACAGTGGATCGCCCAGAGCTCCAGGAAATGTATTTGGTACCGAGCTTCCTGAGTTGTCCAGTGCCCTTGCTTGTGGAGGCCATCTACATGCACCCCCCAGCCGTGGGGGGAGGCATCAGTGGTAAGGACTACTTGAGGTAACGCAGGTTGGAAAGGAACCCCCTGTTCCAGATTGGAGAGATTCTCCCACCAGGACAGAGAAATCCTCAGGTGCTGCGGGATGGTGACTAGAGCCCCGAGGTCTTGGGATGCCTGCTGCGACTGCGACTGCAGAGTCCATTGCGCCCTGCGCAAGCAGAGGCAGGCCAAAGGGGTGACATGGACAAAAGCTGCCATGTGGCCCAGCAACTGAAGCAGAAGACGAGCAGTTACCTGCTGACTGTTGCCCACCAAGGCCGCTAGCGAGGACAGGGCGAGAGCCTGATTGTGAAGCAAAAATGCCTTCGCCTAAGTCATGTCCAGCCTGGCTCCAATGAAGTCCAGCTGGAAGAACAGGCAGAGGTTGGATTTTGGGTACTTGATGACAAACTGCAGAAAGTGCAGAACCTGTATGGTAAGAGTCAAAGTGCTCAACGCTTCTTCGCAGGAGTTGCTTTTGATGTCTGAGGTGCACTGCATCCACTGCCAGGCACTTGGTGAAGACTCAAGGAGCTGTCCCCAAGCCAAACAGCTGCACTTTTCAACTGATAGTGAGCTTGCAAGGTGATGCATATAGAGAAAAATAACCCATGCTATAATTACACAATGTTGGGTTCCATATTAGGTGCTACAACCCAAGAAAGAGATCTAGGTGCCGCAGCACACTGAAATCATCGGTTCAGTGTGCTGCGGCAGTCAAAAAAGCAAACAGAATGTTGGGAATTATTAGAAAGGGAATGGTGAATAAAACGGAAAATGTCTTAATGCCTCTGTATCGCTCCATGGTGAGACCGCATCTTGAATACTGTGTACAACTCTGGTCACCGCATCTCAAAAAAGATATAATTGTGATGGAGAAGGTACAGAGAAGGGCTACCAAAATGATAAGGGGAATGGAACAGCTCCCCTATGAGGAAAGACTAAAGAGGTTAGGACTTTTCAGCTTGGAGAAGAGACGACTGAGGGGGAATATGATAGAGATGTTTAAAATCATGAGAGGTCTAGAACGGGTAGATGTGAATCGGTTATTTACTCTTTCGGATAGTAGAAAGACATGGGGGCACTCCATGAAGTTAGCATGGGGCACATTTAAAACTAATCGGAGAAAGTTCTTTTTTACTCAACGCACAATTAAACTCTGGAATTTGTTGCCAGAGGATGTGGTTAGTGCAGATAGTATAACTGTGTTTAAAAAAGGATTGGATAAGTTCTTGGAGGAGAAGTTCATTACCTGCTATTAAGTTCACTTAGAGAATAGCCACTGCCATTAGCAATTGTAACATGGAATAGACTTAGTTTTTGGGTACTTGCCAGGTTCTTATGGCCTGGATTGGCCACTGTTGGAAACAGGATGCTGGGCTTGATGGACCCTTGGTCTGACCCAGTATGGCATGTTCTTATGTTCTTATGAGTACTTCCTGTGCCTCGGGAGGATGGCAACGTGAACATAGGCGTCTTTGAGATCGAGGGAACAGACCTAGTCTTCTCTCCTGAGGAGTGGTATCAGAGTGCCCAGAGAGACCATCTTGAACTTTTCCTTGTGGAGGAATTTGTTCAAGGCCCTGAGGTCGAGAATGGGGCATAAGCTCCCAGTTCTCTTTAGTATCAGGAAATACCTCAAATAAAATCCCCGCTCTTGCTGACAACGGGGAATGGGTTTTACCGCTCCCCACCACTAGAAGTATGGAGAGTTCCGTTAGAAGTATATCCTGTGGGATGGACAAACCCCACGACGGACATGGGGGAGAGCCTTCGTGACGTCTCTGAAGTTCAGACAATACCCCTGTTGAACGATGATGAGGACCCACTGGTTCGACGTGATAAGCGGCCAGTGGTGGGTGAAGCCAAGAAACCTGTCCCCCACCAGGGGATTGTGTACCAGGGATAGGACACACTGACTCATGCTCCCTCACCTCCAGTCAAAAGCCAGTAGCCGGGGCCAGTAGCTGGGGAGCCAACTGGGACCTGGGAGTTCACTGTTGATGGGGGCGACCTCTAGAAACAGCCTGGGAAGTGCAAGACCAGGTGGCTGGAGGATAATATTTCTGCTGCCAATAAAAGGACTTCCTGGAACTCAGTTGGGAAGATTTCTTGGCAGAGGAGGGTAGGTCAGAAGCCCTAGCAGATAGCTGTTGAAGGGTTTCATGGTGATTCTTCAGGTGGGTTACCATGTCCCTGACCTTATCCCTAAAGAGATTTTCCCCTGTACAAGGGAGGTTAGCCAACTTTTCTTGGACTTCTGGATGAAGACTGGAAGCATGGAGCGAGGCCATAATACTGACACTGATGCCCAGCACGGATGGTGGCCATCTGTGCTGTTGTTTCAAAAACATCATAGGTGGATTTCACCTCGTGTTTTCCGGCTTCCAGGCCCTGTTGTACAACAGCAGAGAACCACACCTGTTGCTGCTGTGGCAGACATTCTGCAAGCTCTTGGACCTAATTCCACAGGTTCCGGTTGTACTGGGTCATGTACAACTGATAGGAGGCAATACAGGTGATGAGCATAGCGCCCTGAAAGACCTTCCTACCTAAGGCTTCCAGCTCCCAATGATTTTATCCCGGGGGGGGGGGGGGCAGAGGAATGGGTGCAGAAATGCTTGGTCTTTCTGAGAGCGGACTCCACTACCACAGACTGATGGGGCAGATGGCGTTTCTCAAAACCTAAGGCCTGTTGCACCTGGTAAGTGGCGTCCGCCTTTCTGTTAACCGGAGAAATTGTTATCGGGTGTTCCCACAGCCTAGGGAGAAGATCCTTGAAGATGTTGTGGATAGGAACAGCCACTATCTCCTTAGGTACATCAACAAACTGGAGAACTTCAAGCATCTTATGTCAGCATCCTCCTCAGTTAGGAGTTGGAAGGGAATGGCTTCGGCCATAGCCTTCACAAACTCGGCAAAGGAGAGGTCCTCTGGGGGAGACAAAAGCCTTTCAGTGGTGAAGGTTCTGAAAGGAGGTTACCAGAGTCATCAGAGGAAGACTCGGAAGATTTATCTCCCCGGAAGCCTTGTTGAGGAGAGCCGCACTGAAGGAGCGAGGACGAACAAGATTGAAAGTTGATGAGTGGAAAAAACCTGTCTCCCGCCACTTTGATGTCTTCCGGATCCGACGGCTGCTATGCCTATATAAAGACCTGCACAGCGGCGCGCAGCCGACAGTGCGCTGCCGAAGCCGCGCACCAAAGGGGCGCGCCCCTGTGAAAACATTTTTGAAGAGAAAGTTTCTGCATCCTTTCAATGGAGAAAAAAAGAAAGATGAAGTTGGTAACATCTATTCCCGTGGTAAAAGAACTGAAAGGACTGATGGACACCCATCTACTGTGAAGGGTGAGTCAGACCTCCAGGGAGGTTATACAAGATATATCCTTTTCGTCGGGGGCTACTGCTAGTCCCGCCCAAGACCAGATATCCAATAGTACTCCTGGAAGTGAAGGGGTAAATGTTTTAAATACTCCTAACTTAAGGGAGGTGTCAACACCTAAAGAGGGAGAGAAGTTTCTAGAGACAGTTACAGTTGTTAAGGATGTGGAGGAGATTGAAATGACTAAACCTGAGAAAATCTCTCTAGTAGACTTATGGAAAGCTATTACAAAAATGGAAAGGAGGTTGTCCCAATCCATGACCCAATCTACAATATTTTCTAATGAGATAAGGGAAAAATGGACGACCATGGGAAAAGAATAGAACAAATTGAGGCCGCAAGTCCAGTTTTGAACACACAGATTACATCTTTACAGGCAACTGGGACTACCTTTATAAAAGACATTTTATTTATTTATTAATTTTAATTTTTTTTATATACCGGTGTTCAATTTTACATATCACATCGGTTTACATTTAAACAAAATTTGCAGGAATATATAATATATAAAAATTTGGAGGGATTAGAAAATAATATGCGTAGAAAAAATTACGCTTTTTGAATTTTCCATACACAAGGCAGTTGTCAGCACAGGAATTATTTAAAAAATATGTAAAAGAGATTTTGTGTATTTCTAATGATCTACTTATCTAAAAAATATATTATATATCTGATTTCAAGAGAGATGGTAGAGCTCCTGAAGGTGGGATAGATGTATTAGCTGCTAATAGTCCAAACTTAACATCTTTTTTAGAGGCTTCAGTTGATGATATCCCAACAAGAGCCACCTTGATAGTGGCTTTTGTAATGGAACAGGATAAAAATCTAGTCCTGCAAAAATATTTTAAAAATAAAAGTTTTTCTTTCTGTGGTAAATTAGTCCAGGTTTTCCCAGATGTGTCGAGGAATACACAGTTGAGAAGAAAACAATTCCTACTGTTGAGGCAGAGAGTGTTGGCCCTAGGGGCCATATTCTTCTTCAAATTTCCTTGTAAGTGTCTTGTTACACTTCAAAAAAATAAGTTTATATTTCTTGAACCTGCTCACCTGCAGATATTCCTGTCTGATAAAGGTGGATGAGGGATTTGCAATAGCTTATATTGGATAAGTGAAGCTAGTCAATTAGTAATTTATTCTCCATATATTCATAAAGGGTTATGAATGTTGCTTTAATATTTTTCTTTGTGATATGGCTTCCCAGATAATGTGGACTTAAATATTAGAATTGCATATGATTTTTTTTCTTTATGTAAAATTTCCCTGAATATATTGCTATGTTATCCAAATTTACTTATTTTCTTTTTCATTGTAAAATATATGAGATATTTAATAAAGTATAAATTAAAAAAAAAAAAGATTAATTTCCCCAAGGATCATATGGGCCCTCCTCCTCCTTGCTTAGGTCCCCCGGGGGCCTGAATGGGTGAGGTCTGTCCTGACTTTTCGGTCAGGGCACCAAGGGACCCAAGGGCACCGATAGAACCGAGAGGACCGATGGTACCTGCTCCCATGCAGGAGTAAATGTGCACATGGGTGCCGTGCAAGTGTTCGTGTGTACCTGCTAATTTTCAAAGCGGACTTAAACATGTAAATCCACTTTGAAAACTATCCCTCAAGTCCCAGTACATGCAGACTTCAATCCTAACCACTATCTTATAAAATTGGGCTCTACATTATGATGACTGCGATTTATTTCTTATATGAAATGCAGTACTATTAGAGGATATTAAAACCTTAATTTTCCAAACCTTGTACCTTCATTAGATGTCTAAAATAAAAGCACATATGTGCAAATGTGTTTATTAAAATTGTGTTTCTATATGTTGACATTTGTTGTCTAGTGAGTTGATGCATTTGTGAGTATGTTGAATGTTGTGTCTCTAGTCTTAGATATGCATAACTAGAAATGCTGAGATCTTATGTATGCTGAGGTTGTAACTTGCTTACAGTACTATAGAGTGAGGTGGGAGAGAAATCCAATAAATAAATAAAATAAGTCATTTATACACAGCTAATAAGTTTGAAAAGACAAAGGTTAAACATCTAACCACATCTGGATGCCTAAATGTTAGCAATCAATGAAAGTGGGTGGTTTAGAGCAACTGTACATGTTAAGCCAACTTTAATATGTTATTTGTCTAACAATATCAAGTAGATAAGCATTTTGTTGCACATTTAGCTATCCAATCTGAAATTCTGATAGCATTTTATGTGTCTAATATCTATTCAAAATCAATTGCATTTTTTAATCTCAGACTGTCCTCTTAGATGCCCAACTGTACAACTTTGAAAAATCTTATCCATAAGTGTCACAGATCTATGTGATATAGATTCATTAAGTACTGAATCTCAGTCTGATTCCAACACGGTTCTAAGGTCACAAAACTGGTATGTGTCAAACAATGCTATTCTGATAACTGTTTAGATTCAAGGAAAAGCAAAACAATATTGCCATATACTTTACAAATAAAAACTAAACACTGCATTAGGGCTTGTAAAAGCTCAAATGAAAAATAATATGTAAATTTGTATTAAAACAGAATGTGTGTTAAGGCAGCAGAAATGTTATACAATGAGGAGTGAGAGCAACAGAGCAGAAGCATTCCTTGGAAAAAAACACTCTAGTGAAGAGGCAGGCTTTTGGGATATCTTAATACTTTTAGTCTAGGAGAGGGGAGGACTATGTTACTATCAGGATTGGACATAGAAACAAAGAAAGGTGTCTAATCCACATGTCACCATCCAAGGATGTTAGGTCTCTATGTTTCAAGGTGTAGTTCTGCAGTAATGACTAGTAAAGAGATAAGGGGAGCAGGAGAAATGAGATGGAGAATAAGGTAATCGCTGACAAATATTAAGGAAATCTACAAGAAGACTCAGTTTAGAATCATGTTCTTTTGATAGCCTCCTACATTGGCATACATCTTGCAATCACAGTTCTATAGTTAAGAAAACAGTAATTAAACAACAGTAATAACGCTTTGCTTACCTGATTTCAACCTTGTACTCAGCGATACTTTGTTGTGCTACAGAGCTGGACACATGAGTTTTGTTGCTTTTCAAAATATTTTGTACTGCATTCCTAAGAGCGTGAAGCTTTAAATTGTAAATAAATACAAAAAAAAACAACTTTAGTGGAAATAGTTATACAGTACAAACAGGCTGTAGAAACATTCACATTAAAAATCATACTGCACTGGCTACCAGTACAGTGGAAGATCAAACTCAATATCCTAACATGTGAATACATACACGTATGTCATAACCAATCTGGCTCAAAGTACCTCACAGACCTTTACATGCATTACCAATTATGAGAGTCCCTTTGTTTATCTGAGCAGACACCATTACCCATCCTGCCTCTTCTAAAGTCAAACTGGTGGCTACTCGTCATACTGCATTCAGATAGTTACCCCTACTTTAAGGAATTCTCTTGCATTAAACATTCATTTGGAAACGTATTTAACTTTCAGAAAGAAACAAAACTTTTTTCTTTGAGCACTTTCTGGCCTCAGGCCTGACAATGGTTATTTTTGGATGGCACTGGAGAATTGATGTTTGTATAACATGTGCGTGCATGTTATAAAACATGTTGGCCACGTGCACATGCGTGTCAGATTTTACAATCTGCGCTCACATGTGCAGGCGACGTGCACAGTGGGGGGG
This sequence comes from Rhinatrema bivittatum, assembly GCF_901001135.1. NCBI lineage: Eukaryota > Metazoa > Chordata > Amphibia > Gymnophiona > Rhinatrematidae > Rhinatrema > Rhinatrema bivittatum. The sequence continues at coordinate 197,820,552 of NC_042615.1, forward strand.
GAGGGAATTTTCGCTAAATAAGTGCATCGACGCAATTGGGCCTCCCCCAGTTCCCTCCGTCTGCTCCAATTAAGGAGCGGACTGAGAGGGAATTTCGCTGCCCCCCTACCTAACCTTCCTCCCTCTTCCCCTCTCCTCCCCGCCCCTTAAACCTAACCCCAAAACTTTTTTTATTTCAGTACTTACTGCTTCTCTGGAGCAGAAATAATCTGTGTGTACCGGCGTGCACATCCCCGGGACAGCATCGGATCGAGCTGTCCTGGCCCACCCCTCCCCCTCGGCCCGCCCCTTTGGAGAGGCCCGGCACTTCGGCGCGTACCGAGGTTTATGCGCGTGGCTAGACCTGTTGTAAAATGTGCGCGGTATGCACAAGACCCAGCCATGCACATAAACCCCGAGATTTGCGCGTGCAGGTCTTTGAAAATGTACTTGCATGCGCATAGTATGCTTCTATAACTACAACGGTTTTCAGTATTGTTTGTTTATAACAATGCAGGAAATCAAAACCTGTAAATAATAAATAGATATTTTTCCATTAACAAAGGAACATAAGAAATGCCATGCTGGATCAGACCAAGATCCATTGAGCCCAGCATCCTGTCTCCAACAGTGGCCAATCCAAATTGTAAATACCTGGCTGATCCCATAAAGTAGATCAGGACTGGCCAATTCCAGTCTCAAGTACCACAAACAGGCCTAGTTTTCAGGAATATCCATAATGAATATACATGACATAGATATGCATACAAAGGATCAGTGCGTACTAATCGATCTCAGGCATATTCATTGTGGATATTCTGATGCAGTGCATGCTAATCTCTCATGCATATTAATTGTGGGTCTGTTTGTATCTCTTGAGGACTGGAGGTGGCCACCCCTGAAGTAGATCTATTTCCTGTTACTCACTTCCAGGGATAGCAATAGCTTTCTTTATTCTACCTGGCTAATGTGTTATGGACTCCACAAACTTATCCAAACCTCTTTTAAACCTAGTTGCCTTTGTCACATCCTCTGGCAACGGATTCCACAGCTTGATTGTGCAAAGAATGCAAAATTACTTTCTAGTATTTGTTTTAAATCTGCTTTTTATTTTTAAAAAGAATAATTTACCATCCTTGATTTACCTAGTACACCCCTCCCTCACTTCTATCATGTCTCCTCTCAGTCAACTCTTTTCAAAGCTGAAGAGCCCTAGTCAGCATAGTCTCTCATTATAGGAGAGCCATTCCATTCACTTTATCATTTTTGTTGCCCTCCTATGCACCTTTTCTAGTTCCGCTATGTCTTTTTTGAAATAGAGTGACCAGAGCTGCACACTGGTTGCTTTAGCCAGAGGAAGAGCCTTTGAAGGTTGAAGAATGGGATCCACAGGAGACAGAGAAGGAAGTTAAACATTAAAGTGAAGAAGCTTCATCTGATAATTCAGTTTATAAGTCAGTACTTCACCTGAGTCATAACAAAAAGGTATGGAATTATGTAGCACTTTGTCTTTTGACAGCTGATTTAGGTATGCTATGGATTGTGTATGTTTGCTGTTATCTTAAGGACATAACAATAAGAACATAAGAAATGCCATGCTGGGTCAGACCTAGATCAGTTGAGCCCAGCATCCTGTTTCTGACAAAGGCCAATCCAGGTCACAAGGTCCTGATTGATCTCATAAAATAGATCTAATTCCTGGATTTTTTTCTCCAGGAACTTGTTCAAACCTCTTTAAAATCAAATCTTCTGGCACCAGATTTCACAGCTTGATAGTGTGCTGAGTGAAAAAGTGCGTTCAAGGATTTGTTTGAATCTGCCGGTTAATTTCATGGAGTGTCCCCTTGTTTTAGTTTTATTTGAAAGGATAAATAACCATTCTTTATTTTCCTGTTCCACCCCACTCATGATTTTATTAACTTATATCATGACCCCTCTCAGCCATCCCTTTTCCAAGCTGAAGAGCCCTAGCCAGCATAACCTTTCATCATAGGAGAAATATTCCATCCCCTTTATCATTTTTGTCACTCTCCTCTGCAGTTTTTCTAGTTCTGTTATGTCTTTCTTGAGATGGGCTGACTAGAGCTGCACACAATGGGGCAGATGCGGCATGTGCAAGCCCCAGGACGCGCGTACGTCCCGGGGCTTTCCGGGGGGGGGATGTCGCGGCGGCGCGTCATCTGGGGGCGGGGCCGCGGGCATGGTTCCGGCCCTGGGGGGTGTGGCCGAGGCCTCCGAAACTGCTCCCGGGCCGGGGTATCACGTGCCGGCGGTCGGATGGGGCAGGCGTAAATTTTATAATAAAGGTGGGAGGGGGGGTTTAGATAGGGCTGGGGGGTGGGTTAGATAGGGGAAGGGAGGGGAAGGTGGGCTGAGGCGGAAGGAAAGTTCCCTCCAAGGACCTTTCCGGAGCGGCCTTGGAGGGAACGGGTAGCGCACGAAGGGCTCGGCACGTGCAAGGTGCACAAATGTTCAACCCCTTGCACGCGCAGACCACGGATTTTAAAAGATACGCGCGGCTACGCGCGTATCTATTAAAATCCGGCGTACTCTTGTTTGCGCCGGGTGCGCGAACAAAAGTACGCGCTCGCATATTTTTTAAAAATCTGCCCCATTATTCAAGGTGCACCATGGCTCAATAAAGAGCAATATGATATTTTCCATTTTATTCTCTACTACTTTTCGGCTCATTCCCAACATTCCATTTACCTTTTTGACTGCTACTGCACACTGAGCTGAGCAGATTGTCCACAAGGATTCCAAGGTCCTTTTCCTGGGTAGCAACTCCCAATACAGAACCTAGCATCATACACCTGTTTTCCATATGTGCATCACCTTGCACTTTTCTACATTAAATTTCATCTGCCATTCAGTTGACCATTCTCCTAGTCTCCCAAGGTCCTTCTGCAGTTCCTTGCAATCTGCTGCTATTTTATCAAATTTGATATAATTTGTGTCATCTGCAAATCTAATCATTGTACTCGTTTCCTTTTCCAGATCATTTATGAATATGTAAAACAGCACGGGTCACAATACCAATCCCTGTGGTACTCCACTAATGCCATTTCTCCTTTCTGACCATTTAGTCCTACCCTCTGTTTCTGGCTTTTTAACCAGTTACCAATCCACAACAGAACACTGCCTCCTATCCTATGACTTTGTAATTTCCTAAGGAGGATGTCATGGGGGACTTTGTCAAATGTCTTCTGAAAGGCTAAATACACTATATCAACAGATTCACATATATTTACTGTACATGTTTATTGAAACCTTCAAAATATTCTAAAAGATTGGTAAGACAAGACTTCCCCTTGCTAAAACCATGTTGACTCTTCCCCATTAAGCCATATCTATCTATATAGCCACTGATTTTGTTTTTAAGGATGGCTTCTACTATTTTGCCTGGCATTCACATCAGGCTCACCAGTCTATAGTTTCACAGATCAACTTGGAGCCCTTTTTACTCCTCTGATGACAAAGGATTATGGGGCCTTTGCACTAAATTGCATTCTTTTTAGAAAGTTACTGTTGCAACCTTCAAAAAATATCACTTTTGCTAAATCAAGCATTAGAACCCTATGTACTAAGTTAAAATGCAGCCATGCTAAATGACCACATTAAAGACAGTGTGATCCTTCGATTGATCTTTGGATACAGTAAATGGTGATAGATAAAGACTACAAGGGCCACTAGTTTGCCCAGCAGCAATTTTATGTGCATTTACCCAAAGTAGATCAAATTCCCACATGGAACCCAACCTCTAATCCCACTGAGGTGAATTTTACGATCCGCGGGCATGTGCATGTGAACGTCAGCTTGCGCACATGGAATTGGCGATTTTATAACATACGCATATATTTGCAAGTATGTTATAAAATCGGTTATACGCACTTACATGTGCACTCAATTCTACACAGACATGCACATGTGCGTGCAAATGCCGTATCTACTACATAAGTGGGGGGAATTTTATAAGGGGTATGCGCAGAAGCTGCTTACTTTTTTCCCAGTTCGCCCACTGTAGGGATAGTACTTCCTAACTCCCATAGTTTTAAAGGTTCCATTCATCCCTGTTAGACCAGACCCTTAAAACCCTGCTGACTAGCCCTGATTTATTTATTTTTGGACTTATATGCCAGCAATAGCAGAAGTAAAGTTACGCAGTAGGGACCCCTAGCGCGCACTTGTGTGCGAAAGTATTTACGCGCACATCTCTTGGTCTCTCTCCCACATGCCCACACCTCGCTCAGACCATGTCCCTTTTTTAAACTTTTGGATGTGTGAGTACCAGGAGATACATGGGTGATGGGCGCTTCTTAAAATCTGTGCGGCACTCGCCGGCCTGAGACACGTGTGTATCTCCCAGCTTTGGCGCATGTAGTGTTTTTCTATTTAAAATGTTTTTTGATTTTTTCAAAATAGTAACAAATCAAGGGGAGAGCGGCATGACTCTGAACCACTCCCCCACTGCCAGGAAAAAATTAGACAATTTAACAAAGTTCCCCCCCCCCCCCCAGAACACCAGTCCATTTGAAAGTCCAGTATCCACTAAGAACAACAAATTCAGCCACCAGATAAAGCAAGTGTACATCAGGGATCACTCATTGAGAACAGAACTTCGAGCACGCTGTGGAAGAGACTGTAAGTAGCTATCCCAAACATCCAAGAAACGCTTCCTGTGACGCGGAGATAGCCGCAGTGCCACTGCATCCATAAGCATCATACGGTGAAACAGGTTGCGCCATGTCCAATATGAAGGAGGTGACGAGTCCCGCCAGTGTAGTAAAATGACCTTTTTCCCCACTAGACATGCTTTACGTATAAGCAATTGAGGTCCCAAACCACGGATTTGTAAGGGAGAAATGCAACCAAAAAGTAACCACAAGGGTGAAAACTGGGATATGAACCCCTAGTAGTGATTCAAGATAGCGGACCATCTTGACCCAGAGACTGTATACTATAGGGCATTCCCAAAAGGCATGTGATAGTGTGCCCTGGGCATTGCCACATCGTAGACAGGTAGGGGAGGAGGAAATCTTAAGATGAAAAGCCCCTTGCGCTGAAATATAACTCCTACGTAGAAATTTGTATTGCATTTCTCTAAAATAAGAATTCACAGAGATTTGGGACACTCGCTTAGAGGACGCTTTAATTATATTTGCAGTAATAGTGAAAATCCCATCCCCATTCCATCTCTCCACCAAAATGGAACACGTGTCCACTACTGTTAACTGTTTAAGAAGCTTATAATAATGCGATAGCAAAGGCATCTTCTCTTTTTCAAAGGAGAAGATAGCATCAAGAGATTGGAAATGAGATGCCTGTCTAATGGAGGAGGAAAGGGAGCCCACATAATGCTGCAACTGTAAATAAGGAAAGACCTCAATAGTAGAAAGGGCATAAATCTCCCGAAGTTCAGCAAATGGCAAAAGCGTACCCTCTGGAGTCAAAACATGTCCCAATAAATAAATGCCCCGGGTTCGCCACCTCTGATAGACTGTGGTCTGGGAGCCCGGGGTAAAATCAGGGTTCCCTTGGATGGAATGAAAATAGGCACAGACCCTCGAGATCCCCAACAGGCGCGTAAGCCTAAACCAAGACGACCAAATAGGTCTGGTAAGCACATTCTGTACCAAAAACGTAGGTAAGGCGGCAGCTAGGGCCTGCAATACAAATTTAAGAGAGAAAGAGGTGGTCAACTGCCCATCCACAGAGAGATTAATAACAGTAGATCTATCTAGTAACCAGTCCCTGATCACCCGAAGATTACTAGCCAGATTATACAGAGCTAAGTCAGGGACTCCCAGTCCCCCCTACCCCAGCGCTCTCGCAGCCAGACCAGGGGGATGCGAGACTCCCCCCCCCCCCCCCAATAAAATTTACGCTGAGCCTTATCTAGCTGTCTAAGCTCCGCGGAGCGTAACTGTAAGGGTAAATTCTGAAATAAATTCAGCCATTTCGGCAAAATATTCATTTTGAAAAGGTGAACTCTGCCCCCTAAAGAGAGGGGTAAATGTGCCCAAGTATGCAGTTTATCCTGGGTATGTTGTAACAAAGGGAGCACATTTAATTTGTATAAGTGCGAAAGCACACAGGGTATAGTGATTCCAAGGTATGTAAAGGAGGGTCCCGCCCATTAGAGAGGAAATTCCTCACCCCAAGTATCCTGCAAAGAGCCCGGAAATGCCAAGGCCATCGATTTACTTAGATTTAAACGAAAGCCTGAAAAAATCCCAAAGGCCCAAAAAATATGAAGTAAGGGTTGAAGGGAATTCCGGGGATCTGTAAGAAAAACTAAAATATCAACCGTGAAAGCGGCATATTTAAACGTATGGGATTGAAATCTCATACCTTTAACTGCTTTTGCCATTTGTATTTTCTGCAATAACGGCTCTAGCTGGAGAACAAATAGAAGGGGGGAGAGAGGGCAACCCTGCCGTGTACCCCGCGTCACTGAGAAAGCCTCAGAGTTGGAGCCATTTGCTATGACAGTAGCTTCAGGAGCCTGATAGAGGAGCCGTACCACATTTAGAAACAAGCCTTCAAATCCCGTTCGCTGTAAAACCCAAAAGAGATAATCCCATTCCACCCTATCAAAAGCTTTTTCAGTGTCAAAACTGACAGTGAGGGGCGCACCCATCTGCTGACACATCGTCATAGCTGCCAACACCTTTCTAATGTTAGTCAAGGCATATCTCTTTCGGACAAAGCCAACCTGATCCTGACCCATAAGGGAAGGAAGTATATCAGATAAATGGTCCGCCATAATTTTGGCCATCAATTTTTGATCAAAATTTAATAAGGAAATGGGTCGGTAAGATTCAGGAGCTAAAGGGTCTTTCCCCTGCTTATGAATAAGGGTAATATTGGCTGAGTTAATGTGGTCCAGAAAGGCTCCGGTAACAGACAAAGCCGTAATAACATTCACTAAGGGAGGCCCCACAAGATCCAAGATACACTTATAGAATTCTGCACCATATCCATCCGGCCCAGGAGCCTTAAGGGTTTTTGCCTTCCTAATCACCGAATTCAAATCACTCAATGTAGTTGGCATATTGAGAAAGGTTTGCTGATCCTGGGTTAGGCGAGGGGGACACAGCTGCTCACAGAAACGGGTACATGCTGCAGAATTCCAACCCTCGGTAGTATAGAGGGTACTGTAAAAAATCTCTAAAACGGTGCAAAATGTCAACAGTATTGGTCAAAGTTCGACCAGACGCGGATCGTATAGCAGGAATGTATTGGGATCCATGGGCTGCACGAACCAAATTTGCCAGCATCTTACCCGCTTTATTACTATGCTGGTATAGCTTGTACTGATAGTACAGAAAACTCTTCCGATCCCTTTGATGCAGTAAAGTATTGAGTTCCCCCTGAATCGTGAAGTATTGTATCCTAGCTTTATGTGAGTTGGTATGATTCAGCAAAGCCTTGGCCCTATTCAAGTGAGCAGTTAACGCTAAAATTCTATGGTTAATCGCCCGCTTCCGATGGGCCATATAAGAAATAATATCCCCCCTGATAACAGTTTTAGCAGTATACCAAAACAAGGCCGGTGAATCCACATGTTGGGCATTTAAAGTGGCAAAGTCCGTCCACCAGGCTCGTAAATACTCTTGGAATTTAACATCATTTGCTAAATAGAAGGGAAAACGCCAATGAAAGGTGGCAGGGGAGCAGCCTCCCAATTGTAGGTCCAGATGTACTGGAGCATGGTCTGAGATTATAATTTCTCCAATAGTCACAGCCTCCACCTTAGCAAGGCTACGTGCACTAATAAGAAAGTAATCAATACGAGATAAAGTACCATGGGCCCTAGAAACATGAGTAAAATCTTTCTCGCCTGGGTGAAGGAGATGCCACACATCCACCAAATGTAAAGATTGCTCCAAAAAAGTGGGGCCCTTTCCATAACCTGTCTGAGCTCCTACAGGGGAGGATCTATCTAACTGATCATCGCGGATGGTATTGAAATCCCCTCCCACCAGCATACAATCCTCCGCATATGGTAAGAGCCATTTATGGCGCTCCCGGTAGAAATCGGGATTATAATTATTGGGGGCATAAACATTACACAGAATTACTCTAGTTTGGTGCAATTCAGCTTCCAAGATAAAAAGCGCCCTAAAGGATCTTTGATCATATTATGAACCTGGAGGGGGACATGTTTATTAACCCAAATGACCACTCCCGCAGATTTAGAGGTACCAGATGCATAAAAAACCTCCCCACCCCAACATCTACTTAATTTATCATGTTCAGTATCACTAAGATGGGTCTCTTGCAAAAATGCAATATTCGCTCGCTTGCGCTTAAGAAGAGAGTGTATCTTGGACCGTTTAATAGGTGAGTTGATCCCACATACATTCCACGTAATTAAACCAGTGATATTACTAGAGAGAAATCCAAGAAAAGTTTCCCATGAAAAAACCAAACAAGTTCGTGGGCAGCAGGGGTCCTCCCAGCCGGAACCCCCAGCCACCTAACACTGGATGACTGTGAAAAACATAAAGAAGAAGTGGATACAACTGATGGAATTGCACCAAGTGGATCTGAACCAATTCCCCCAAACATCCCAACATCTTCCTAACTATACCCCCCTTAAGCTTCGCAACCCCATTTGCGATAGCAACCCCCATATAAAACCTTGAGACCACTGCCATGCTGGCATATCCCAACCCCCACCCCCCACCCGCATCTGAACAATCAGGAAGAACAAGGAAAGAAGTATGAAAACAAAGCAACAGCTAAATAGTAGATCTGTAAAATAACCAGAATAACTTATGAGCAACCTGGGGAAAATAGGAGACCAGGTCACCTATTGCCCACTGGAGAGATATGACCAATCATAACCTTTCAAACAATAGGTAATATAAACAATTATAACCCCATGTATACTCTTAAATGCAGGCATCACAGGAGCTCTCCACCAACCAGCTGAAAGAGAAGAAAATGTGATATAGCATATGCATAATTACAGCCCAATACAATACACAAATGAGGAAGGTGCAGTAGGCCTGAGGATGACCTCCGCAGCAAATAAAGAGGCAGTAAGAGAAAGATATGGGATACATAAATGCGCCCCTAGCAGTTCAAGGAATCTCATGATGAACCGTAAAGAACACCAAATGAGTCAGGGCATTATTAGAGCTGAATATATCTCAGTCCAGGTAAGAAGAAAAAGAGAGAGAAAAAAAAAACCCCACAGTGTCCCTGTGAGCAGGTCCAGAAAAAACAAAAACCAAGTCACTGCTGTAAGTTCAAAAAGAAAGGAAAGGAGAGCTACAAGCCACCCGAATTAGGAAAAAAAAACTCCAGAGAGAGGGAACGGGCAACCAGGCCTCAAATCCACGGGAGCCAAGGAATACACGCCACTGGAACCAGCGTTCAATCGGGAAAACTAAGCAGGCTTAGATCTGGCTGCAGCAGCCCCTGTCTCCTTCAATAAGGATTTGGCTTCTTGAGGTGATGTGTACCATGTCACTCCGGCATCAGTTGCCACCCGCAGACATGCCGGATAAAGCAGGGAGGCACAGAATCCCTGTGCCAGCAACTGTGAACATATTGGAGCCATGGCCTTTCTCTGAGCCGAAACAGCAGCCGAGAAATCCTGAAAGATGAGGACCTTATGACTCTCATAATACAGGGCATAACCCTTCCTCATAATTGTCATTATCTCCTGTTTTTGCGTGAAGTTAAGGATTTTAGCCACCACTACACGTGGCTTTGGGGCTTCAGGCCTCCAGATTCCCTGCCTGTGGGCCCGCTCAATGCGCAAGCGGCCCAGAGCTGGAGATAAAGAAAGTTCCTTGGTCAGCCAAGATTCCAAAATAGCAGGAAGGGAGCAATCCTCTAAGGATTCGGGCAAGCCCACAAATCTTAAATTTGATCTCCTGGATCTATTTTCCAGGTCCTCGAGCTTTGCAGAGTGTTTTCCCAGCTCTGCCTTCAAGGCAGCGATATCTCTCTATGCCGTCTGGAGGCCATCTTGTGCCTCTGACATGCGGCTCTCCAATTCCCCGAAGCGACTTTCAAATCTGCTTAGATTAGCAGAAATGTCAGCCACCGCCGCCGAGATCGTTTTTAAATCTGGCCCCAGAGCCTCCAAAACTGAGGCTTTAATTTCAGCGAGTGACGGCGCGGGGCTGGGTTCGGCTGAGGCTACAGCGGCCATGACAGGGTCTGTGGAAGGCTGCGCTGCTTCTCTCCCCTTTTCTTTCGCCGGTTTCGCGGGGCAAGCCGGCATGCCAGGCAAGAAAAAGAACGGTGAGGTAAAGAGCAACGCCCTGAGGTTAGTAAAGTCACTTAGCTGGATGATTTGGATGCCGAAGGCCAGACGCCGAGAGGGAAGGAATCACATCCTCCTCCCTCAGTGCATCACCACATGTAGTGTTTTTAGACTCCACCAGATTGTGTCCACATTAGAATTTCAACTGCCACTCTATAGAGGTTTCCCCATGCCACTCAGGAAGAACAATGCAGCCATATGACTTCTGCCCTGGGCTGCAACCAGTGTTCAGTGAAGGCTGAGCAGCTCCCCCATTATAATTATCTTGCCACCGGGAATCCTCTGTGTTTATCCCATGCTTTCTTGAAGTCTATCACTGTCCTTGTCATCACTACCTCACCCGGGAAGGCATTCACCACTCTCGCCATGAAAAAATACCTCATGACATTGTTTCTGAAACTACTCCCTTGGTGTTTCATATTGTGACCCTTAATTCTTCCCGGTGCCGGAAGAAATTAGCGCCGACCTTTGGGTCGGCGCTAATTTCTGAAAGTAAAATGTGCGGCTTGGCTGCACATTTTACTTACTGAATCGCGCGCGCATACCTAATAGGGCCATCAACATGCATTTGCATGTTGAGGGCGCTATTAGGTGCCGCGGGTTGGATGTGCGTTTTCCTCCCCTTACCGCGTCCAATTGCAGGCTAACAGTGCGCTCCGTTGGAGCGCACTGTACTGTATCGGCCTGGTCGATCAAGTAAGGGCAGGTAGGAAGAGCTGCGTTAGTGCCGGGCGCACACGCGGTTGCCGCACGCACAGTCCGGCTCACCTACCGCTCAATCCTGTACTCTAATCTCATGCAAATGTAAGCAGCGTCCAAGAAGCGTTAGGCGAAGCGTTAGGCCCACGCAACCCATTTTACTGTACAGGCGCTTAATACAGCGCCTATACAGTATCCTGGGTGCGCTGGTACCTGTCATTTCAAATGACATTTGAAATGACAGGCACCGGGAAGTGGATCCCAACTTTAACCCTAAAACCTAAAACCCTAAAATCCCCTCCTCCTGAAACGGCTCGACATGTTATCAACTTATTTTGTTGCTTTCAGCCCCTTCAACCTTCTCTGCTGTGCTCTCTGCTGTCCTCCGGAGGGGGGGCAGCTGGAGGCGAAAGCGGCTTGCTGCGGTGTCCCCCCCGGTCCCGGTTCTCCTGGCTCTCGATGCCTGGCTGCCTCCAGCGCTCACGTCACCAGCGGTCAAGAAATTAAAAGAAGAGTGCGGGTGCAGCCAAGGGGAAAAAAAACAAAACGTCATGCCCGCCCGTCCCTGTGCTTTCATTGGCATGAGCGCCCGTCAATTTGGGCGCTCAAGCCAATGAGTGGGCATGATGTCTTTTTTTTTTTCCCCTTGGCTGCACCCGCGCTCTTCTTTTAATTTCTTGGCCGCTGGTGACGTGAGCGCTGGAGGCAGCCAGGCATCGAGAGCCAGGAGAACCGGGACCGGGGGGGACACCGCAGCAAGCCGCTTTCGCTGCCGGCTGCCCCCCCTCCGGAGGACGGCAGAGAGCACGGCAGAGAAGGTTGAAGGGGCTGAAAGCAATAAAAAGTAAGTTGATAACATGTCGAGTTGCTTCGGGAGGAGGGGATTTTATGTTTGGTGCAAAGCTCCTGGGGAGGAGGAATAGCCTAGCGGTTAGAGCAGTTGGCTATGAACCAGGAGACCAGGGTTCGAGAACCGCTGTCGCTTCTTGTGACCTTGGGCAAGTCACTTTACCCTCCATTGCCTCAGATACAAAACTTAGATTGTAAGCCCTCTGGGGATAGAGAAATACCTACAGTACCCTGCATGTAAACCTGACATTCTATCTCAGATCGAATGTGGGTATATATAAATAATACATACATACAGACTTTGTACTAATATGCGCAATTATAAAATTATCCCTTTTATATTTACTTCAGCTCAGGACCAGAAAATAAAATAAAAGAACTAAAAAAGCAATTTAAACAAATATTTTAACAGAGCTTCTTTATTATTTGTTAGACACAACCAGGCATCTAAAAACAAGCTTGTTTGTTACAATAACTAATTCATTAACATATTTTAGATAGTACCCCGACTTTTAAATTCTATTTAGTGTTAGAATTACTAAGGCAGCATTGGGATGCTGAAATACTACTTTTCTCCATTGTAAAGAGCACAGTATGATGGACAGAAAAGAGGGCAGAGTGTGTACCTTGTCTGTAAGAAGATTACTACGGTTTCTTTGTCTCCTCACCAGATACTGATCATACAGCTGAGCCAGCTTAGCTACCAGAACATGCTCACGGCTGAACAGGGCATGATGGGTGAAAATTAGGCCGGAAATATCTATGTCCAGTTGGAAGTGTCCTTGAGGCTCTCCGGATCCAACAATATACTGATGGGCATGAGCTGCTTTCACTGCCTGAAATAAGGAAAACAGAATATAATGCATTAAATGGATCTGATTACTACAGGGGTAATTTTATAACTGCCCACACATTAGAGCAAAGTCTGTGGGTGGTTTTTTTATCCATGGTCTCTGCACAAGTATTCAAAGTACATGCATTATTTCTATTTGAAAATTATCAGAAGAAAACTACCCACACACATTTGTACCTACTAATTTGTGCAAATAGTTTCTTCAAGAACAATTATGCAGAAACTTACAGATTTCCAAAAGTATGCGTGTATACAGTAAGGGGTAATAGCGTGTGGAAAACGCGCGGCCAACCCCCCGAAACTAATAGCACGCATCCCATGCAAATGCGTGTTGATGAATCTATTAGTTAGTCATGCTCAATACAGAAAGTAAAATGTGCGGCCAAGCCACACATGTTAATTTCGGTCGGCACCGGGCAAGAGTACAGAAAAGCAGAAAAAACTGCTTTTCTGTACACCCTTCAACTTAATATCATAGCGATATTAAGTCGGAGACCCCAAAAATAAAAAAAATAAAAATCTTTTAAAAAAAAAATCTGCCCGCGGCCCATGGGTTGGAAAACGGACGCTCAGTTTTGCCGGCGTCTGTTTTCCGAACCCGTGGCTGTCAGCGGGTTCAACAACCAACGCTGGTAAAATTAAGCGTCGGCTGACAAACCCACTGACAGCCGCCGCTTCTGCCATTAAGAAGACGCTAGGGATGCGCTAGTGTCCCTAGCTCCTCCTTATTAGCGCGGGCCCTCATTTGAATACTGAATCGCGTGCCCAAGAGAGGTGCCTGGGCGCGCGTTGGGAGAGCGGGTGCCGGCTCTCCCGCGCACTTTACTGTATCGGCCTGAGTGTGAGTAAAGTTATGGGTGTGGCGGCACAATGTGTGTACATTTACATATACAGAGGGCAATTTTAAAAAGCATTGCTTTATCCGCAGAAATTACTTTGAAAATTATGTTAACATTATCATACTATAAGGAATCTATATGGAGAGAAATTTTTAAATAAATCAGCCAGGAGAATGTGCAGAATAAATTCAATTTCCACACATAGTTCAATAAGAGAGTGTATTTTCTCAAAACGGCAACTTCACAGTGTTATTATAACAGGATTCAATACAGAGCGGGTCCCCCAACACAGACCTGTGTTTCGCCGCGAGGCTGCATCGGGAGGGACAAACAAAACTTTAGTTGTTCTGTGTACAGTTCAATATTCAGCGTCACCCAGTGACGCCGCAAAACATGGGTCCGTGTTGGGGGACCCGCTCTGTATTGAATCCTTGTATAATAACACTGTGGAGTTGCCGTTTTGAGAAAATACACTCTCTTATTGAACTATGTGTGGACATTGAATTTATCCTGCACATTCTCCTGGTTGATTTGTTTGCTTGCGTGCAGCAGTGCTCCTTTCTTATTCTTGAGAAATTTTTAAAGCCATTTACCTTGGGAAATTAGCTGTCCGAAAGATGATCTCTCTCAATCTGGTTACAAGTATGTGTGGCCTTCCAGGGGCATGTTTTAGATGGGATTAGAAAATAACGCACATAGGGGCGGATTTTAAAAGGGTTATGCACGTAATATACGCGCGTAACCCTTTAAAACCCCTCCTGCGCGCGCCGAGCCTTTTTTACATAGGCTCGGCGACGCCCACAAGCCCCGGGATGTGCGTATGTCCTGGGGCTTGCAAAAATGGGCAGGGAGTAGGCGGGGGTGTGGCCAGAGGCCTCGCCACTGCCGTAGGGCCCGGGGATCGCGTGCCGACCGAGTGCCAGCACGTGCAACCTACGCCTGCCCAGAGGCAGGTGTAAATAATACATCAAAGGTAGGGGGGGATTTAGATAGGGCTGGGGAGCGGGTTAGATAGGGGAAGGGAAGGGAAGGTGGGGGGGGCGGAAGAAAAGTTCCCTCCGAGGCCGCTCCGAATGGGAAAAGCCATTAGGGTTCCCCTAGGGCTCAGCGCGGGCAAGGTGCACAAGTGTGCACCCCCTTGCAAGCGCCAACCCCAGATTTTATAACATGCGCATGGCTGCGCGTGCATGTTATAAAATGAGGCGTAGATTTGTGCGTGCCACGTGCACAAATCTACGCCCACACGTAGGTTACAAAATCTGGCCCATAGATTGTATTTTCAAATCTATGCACATTATTTTCCATACAAAATTATACTCACACAAAAATCAGATGCAATGTCTGCATGTAATTTGTGTCCGTGGCAATTTTCAAAGTGAATATAAATGTGTACTCTTTGAGAATTAGGTACAAAGTCTGTGGGTATAGAGTACCTGAAGTCTTTGCACCTAGATGAACAACTTAAAAACTGCCCCCATTACGTTTAGATCCCAACAACAAGGGTCTGCAGATATATTAATTCTGCAGTTTCAAAAAAGGAATGATTCTCAGCAAGCAGTCATTACTGCTATTGCTGGCAGGCAGGAAGGTATTATTTAAACCCCATTTTGGCTTTAAGTAATTCATTTGTTACGCACAAGTGAGAAGCCCCTTGCCTCATGCTGCCGCATTGTTTTAGGTTCTGGTACTGGTAGCAGTCAACCATGTGAGAGAAAAAGAGATGCACAAAAGGTTAGATTTTTAAACTCGCCCATGGGCATCTATGTACGTGCGCTGATTTTATAACATGCATGTGTCAACGTGCACATGTTATAAAATCCACTACCCACGCGCACATGCACACTTGATTTTATATTGATGCGCGCATGTGCACCCGAGTGCCGACTCGTGTTCGCAAGGGAAGGAAATTTTAGTACATGTGCGTGGCAACGTGATAGGGCCTTTCCCCAGTTCCCACCCAGTCTGCTCCAATAAACGAGAGGACTGGGAGGGAACTTCCTAAACCCCCTAGCTAACCTTCCTCCCTTTGCCCCGATCCCCCCTGACCCATAAAACCCCCCTAACTAACCTAATATTTTTTGTTTTTTTAACTTTTCTGCTCTCCGGAGCACTAGCAAGTTGTACAGGCCAGCTGGCTGCCAGCACACGCTTCAGTGGGACAGCGCCTAATGGCGCTATCCCGGTCCACCCCACTCCATCCAGACCCCAACCCCTGGCCCTCCCCCAGCCCGCCCCTTTTTTCAAAGCCAGTTCTTCCACGTGTACTAGGAGATATGCGCGTGGCCACGGGCCTTTGAAAATCCTCGCGGCCCGGCCACATGCATATCTCCCGGTGTTTGCGCACACCGGCTTTTAAAAATCTGACCTAAATTGTACAATTGAAGACTAGATCTCAAAAAATTGCTTTGTTTTGCATTTATTTCGCAAATCACACTTACCTTTCTATAAACCATTTCAAGCGCAGGTTCCATGCCTTCTTGCAGGGAGAAGATTGGAGGCCTTGTGGAAGATGGCTTTATTGGATTGGGGAGAGCTATGATTTTTCCATCGTCTCCAAACCATTTTCTGGCCTGAGAAAGACAAGAGGAAAACATACATTCTTTTTCACCTTATAACTCTGATATGGAACTCAGAAAATGTTCCAGATAAGATATGGGGAAGATAATTTTCAAAGCAATTTACATGAGCAAAAAAGCATTGTACTCTCATTAATTGGCTGCCTGAGAATTTGCCCTCAGTGCAGGTAAACGTCCATGCACTGTGAATGCCAGGAACACACAGAGAGGAGGCATTTGCGGAGGACGTGTTTAGGTCAGGAGAGGGAGGAAAGGAAAAGTCTGCACATAGAAGGCATTTTCAAATCTACTAAATCTCCCCGTCTATGAATTTCTTTATTCTAATATGATGTCAAAATAATCTTTACTCTCCAAAAACACTGAATGTTAAACTTAAAATATATTTTTATTTTATTTGAAATATATATATATATATATATATATATGACCATCATATAAAGTGGAAAATACATTCACACTGTAATATCTTACCTCACACACACTTCATTCTATTTCTGCAAATTGTAATCATAGGTCCTCCCAGACTCAATATTAACTTTTTGTTTTATTTTCCACTATTTTTTGAAATTAAAACAGATTACTTCTTAATTCCCCAATAGTGTAATACAATACATACGCTTCACTCCAAATTAAAGCACACTTATCTTTAGAAGTGAACCAACATGTGATAATCTGAAGATGAAACCTTCACAGTCCCAATAAGGTCCATATTTCAGAGACACTCCTGAATCAGGGGGTATTCACTTTTTGCTTGAAGAATCACATTTGATATCAACTCCCAATGAGGGAAAAACATTTTTCAATTCAGAGACCATCAGAAGTTGATATCAAATGAGGTCTTTCAAGGAAAAAATGAGTACCCCCTTCTGCAGGAGTTCCTCTGAAACACAGATCGTGTTGGGACTGTGAAGATTTCATCTTCAGATTAACACATGTTTATTTTTATTTTGCTTCTATTACATACTTTCTTAAATATCAATGCGGTTTACGTCTCACATACATAATAATATGATAGTACAATACATATCTACATACAATATACCAACATTTAATTAAAAGTATCTAAAAATAACATAGTGTGTTGATTCACTTCTAAAGATAAGTGCACTTTAGTCTTGGGTGTAGTGTTTCTAATGTATTACACTACTGCTTCAAATGGTTTTGTTTTGATACAGCGAATTACGAAGTAACATAGGACATGATGGCTGGAGACGACACAAATGGCTCATCCAGTCTGCATAGTCTGACTCCAAGGTATACTGAGAAGTCTCAGGATGTGAAGGTAATGCAGTGACTCACTTGCTCTTGTTGGAGTATCCTGTTCTCTAAGATGTTTTGATTAGCCAGTGACATAACTGGTCGTTCTCCTATATATAGACCCTCATCTTCCAAGTACCGGGGCTGCATGTTTTCAGGTACCTTCTGAGAAGCAGGTACTAGGAAAGAGACCACAGTTTAAAATCCAACTAAAGCAATTCTAAACTATTTAAACACAAAGAGAGCCACATTTAATGGCAGGTCTTTTTATTCTTTGTACATGCAACATGTTTTAATTCAAAATTGAAAATGAAAATTCCTTCTTAGATGTAGAAGATGGTTGGACATACACACAACTGAAAAGTCAGCTCCTAAAAAAAAATTCAAAGCACTATAATGAAAATGAAGATAAATCCTCACACTACTACATTTTTACTGATGATGCACTAAGTCACTGGGATTCACATTGCTTATAAGGATATTTCTAGGGTGTGAAAAACAGGGTGGATTGCACATGGCATACAAGGTCCAAAGGCTTTTGCTCAGGAAAACAAAATAAATTATTTAAAAATCCCCAAAGTTATGATGTTTCATATGTGAAAGTGTTTGATGGTATACATCACAAACCTAAAAGATAAAACAATTCTAGAACACAAGTGTTTATCTCCCTTCTGTCATGGCTTTAGCTAAAGGGATATTAATAGATAAGGCCAGAGATTAAAAAATCCTGGATGTCTATCACATGCTTCGAAGTGCAGAAAGTGTCACTGTGGCTATTTGCAGCCCCCTGCTATTGGGCTATGACGACGAGCAACCAAAGCAGTTAGGTGGAGAAAAGAGTACGAGACTAGAGGGAGGGATGCAAAAAAAAGCTTTAAAAAATAAAATTGTGCAAAACAAAAAGAAACAGCATTTAAAAAGTAAACAAATAACAGAGAAATTACTTACCTGATAATTTCATTTTCCTTAGTGTAGACAGATGGACTCAGTATTGGTGGGTTTATGCTCACCTGTCAGCAGATGGAGACGGAGCAAGCTGATGTCACAGTTTATATACTGCTGCAGTGAACTCTGCCTGCCAATATTCTCTTCAAAAGCAACCATAGACAGACTAGCAAAAAACTTGATTAAAACATGATTAAAAACAGGTACATAACTGTATTCAATCCTCGCGTAAGATTCTAGGTACCCAAAGCTAGGGACTGGATGAAAACTTACCAGTAAGTCCTTGGGATCCGAATCCCCACAGGAGGACTATTGACACACTCATGCAGCAGCCGAGAGCGGGAAGCTGAGTCCATCTGTCTACACTAAGGAAAACAAAATTATCAGGTAAGTAATTTCTCCATTTCCTAGTGTGTAGACAGATGGACTCAGGACAAGTGGGATCTACCAAAGCTACTCCATAACATGGTGGGAGGCTGCCCACAGTCCAGACCACACCGCACTTGCAAAGGTTGTGTCCTCCCGGGCTTGCACATCCAGACAAGAAAACCTGGAACAAGTATGTAAGGAGGGCCACGTCGCAGCTCGGCAGACATTGACAGGAGACAACAATCTAACCTCCACCCATAACACTGCCTGAGTCCTTAGTGGAATCAGCCCGAACCTGCATAGGAAACAGCTTTCCAGTATCTACATATGCGGCCGTGACTAACTCCTTAATCCAGCGAGCTACGGTAGCCCGCAAAGCTGGAGTGCCCTGCATACTCTTGCCATGGAGAATAAATAGCTAATCCGTCTTTTAAAAAGGTTCAGAAATCTCCAGATACTGCACGATAAGTCTCTGGACATCCAAGGAGCACCGGAGGCGATACTCTTCCGCATCTCTGACCTTATCCAGGGAAGATAAGGAAATAGACTGACTCAAATGAAAGCCCGAGTCTACGTTGGGCAAGAAGGATGGCACAGTACGCAGCTGTGAAGCCCCCAGACTCACCCAAAGGAACAGCTCCCAATTAGACAAGGTTTGCAGCTCAGAAATTCAATGCGCAGAACATATAGCCAACAGGAATATATAGCCACGAGGAACACACTCTCCAAGGTCAACAGCCACAAGGAAAGGCTATTCAGTGGTCAGAAAGTTGGGCCCGCCCAAAAAAAAAAAAATCCAGCACCAAATTAAGACTCCACAAGGGAACCGGTAATCTCAAGGGAGGCCACAGATTCTTCACTCTCTTCAAAAAAATGGGTCACATCAGGATGAGACGACAATGAAACACCATTCAACAGACCCCTGAAACAGGTGACAGCTGCAATCTGCACCTTCAAGGAATTATGGGCCAAACCATCCTGCAAAAAATCCAGAATGAAAGGGATCTTAACTGAATGAGGAAGAACACTCCGCTCCTCACATCGGTCATCAAAAACTCTCCAACCCACACATAAATCAAGAAAGTGGAGAATTTGTGAGCGTGGAGTAAGGTGGCAATCAACGCACAGGAATAACCACACTTTAACAGGGGAGCCCTCTTAAGGGCCAAACCATAATACAGAATCGAGTTGGATCCTCGTGAAGAATTGGTCCCTGTTGTAAAAGAGCCATTTACGGCAGAAGACATGATTCCATCAGAAGTCATCGCAAATCTGCAAGTCACGGATGCCTGGACCAGTCTGGTGCCACCAGGAGTACTAGCCCCCTGTGGCCTTCGATCTTGTGAATTATCCTGCCTAGCAAGGGCCACGGAGGAAAGGCATAAGACAATCTGTCTTCCGGCCAGACCTGTACGAGAGCTTCTATTCCCAGGGACCACAGATCTCTCTTGCAACTGTGGAACTGAGGAACCATCACATTTTGAGAAGTCACCAGCAGGTTTAGGAATGAAAGGCCCCAATGATTCACAATCAGCTGAAATGCCTCGGCTGATAACATCCACTTGTCTGGGTCCAGATTCCCCCTGCTGAGAAAGTCCTCTCTTATGTTGTCTTTTCCTGCACTGTGAGAGGCCGAGATCAACTGCAGCTGACCTTCCGCCCATTCCATAAGCTGATCTATTTCTTGCGACACTTGCTGGCTCTTGGTTCCTCCCTATTGATTGATATAGGCCACTGTCGTCATGTTGTCCAACATCACACAAATCACCTGGGTCTGCAGGCGATTGATGTTCCAACGGGTCTCTTTGGCATTCCAACACCCTTGGATCGTTAACTCTGACAGTGAGCTCCCCTACCCTGCAGACTCACATCTCTCGTGAGTACCAACCAGTTCAGAGAGGACAAGGGAACTCTCTTTCTCAGATGATCCTCCTGCAACCACCACGGGAGGTGGGAGCAGATTTCCATCAGAAAGTGGAGCTGAACAGCATAAGACTATGGGTTTCAACGAGAGAGCAGAGAGCACTGAAGAGGACGCATACGTGCCCTTGCCCATGGCACCACTTCCAGGGTAGCTGCCATCAAGCCGAGCATCTGTAGGTAGGACCACACCATCGTTTGTATGGTGTTCATCAACTGCTGCACTTTAGAAACCAATTTCTAGATCCAAACTTCCAGTACGAAATCTCTGTCCTTTCCCGCATTGAACCGGACCCCCAGATATTCCAATGACTGGGATGGCTGAAGATTGCTCTCGGTCAGGTTCACCACCCAACCAAGCTCCTGCAATAAAGAGATCACTTGTGGGTCACCAGGTAGCTCTCTACCAGAGACTTGGCTCGAATCAGCCAGTCAACCAAACATGGGTATACCAGGATCCCTTGTCTTCACCACTACTACAACCACCATAAACCTTGGAAAATGAACTGGGAGCAGTGGCTAGACCAAAGGGCAGTGCCCAAAACTGATAATGGCGCTCCAACACCAGAAAGTGTAGAAAAACCTGCTGCACCAATCAGATGGGAATATGAAGGTAATCCTCTGACAGATCCAGGGAGGTCAGAAATTCCCCTGATTGCACCACCATTATCACAGAGTGCAAGGTTGCCATGCGAAAATTAGTCACCTGCAAATGATGGTTGACCCTCTTGAGATCCAAGATGATATGGAAGGAGCTCTCCTTCTTGGGCAAAACTAAATCAATGGAATAGCGCCCCATACTTTCTTGAGACCTGGGCACCACAGCCCTCAGCCTGAGGAACCTTTGATTCTGCCTGATTCTTCTGTGGGGAGTTGGAACACCATGAACATGGCCCAAGGAATACTGCGAAATTCCAGTGCATATCCTTCTCGTATCATCTCCAAGACCCATAGGTCCAATGTGATCTCGACCCCCCTCTGATAATAGAGAGAGAAGTCTCCTATCTCATGTTCCCGAAGGAGGGTTGGCAAACCTTCATTGGGAGGCTTGGGAGGATCCACAACTCGAGCCTGTGCCTCAACTGACGCAAACGCCTGGATCCTGCATCACGATCTCTCATGATAAAGAGGCGCAGTGCCTGTCTCTTCTCCTCTGGCAAAGGAGGAACTGGAGATGCGCTCCACTTACTGGCCAGGTTCTCCAGCTCGCTGTCAAACAAGAGTGAGCAGTGAAAAGGCAATTTGGTGAGATTAGCCTTAGAGGCCGCATCGGCCGACCAATCTCTCAACCCTATCTGGCACCTGGCCGCCACAATCGAAGACACCCCACTGAACAAGGTGCGGATCAAGGCAACATGAAGTAACGCAAGGTCACTGCCACATCTTCAAACGTCTGTTCAAGGATAGTCTCAATCTTGCTAACATGAGCATCCTTCAAGTCCTTTCCTCTTTTCACAGAATAGGGTCCACTTGGAGACTGCACACACAAGTGCATTTACTTCAGAAAACGGAAGCGCTCTCTCACCACTGAATCCAGAGAGTATAGGCCTTCCAAAATCCTACCCCTTAGGAAATAATCTCTGGGATACCACACTCAAGCTCAATCAATTCTAGAATGGCTTAACACAAGGGAAACCAAACTAGAATTTTTCCTTGGACCAGAAACAGAATCTGCCCCAGAAACTCCAAGAATCATCAAGGTCTGGGAAAAACCAGAGCTGGCAATTCATCTCTATGAAAGAACCATCACATAGTTCTATACGGCTCCAATACGGGGCAGGGGGACCCATTCTCAAAAGAGGCAGGACCGGTGCCATCCTCCGAGCCAGCTTGAGCTCCATCCAAAGAACCCACTGCCACTCAAGAGGCACTGTGTGCTCAAAAAAAAAAAGTTAGAAGCATCCAGACTGAGAGGCATCTGAGGACTACTTACAGAACCACCATCCCCTGCTGAGAAACAGTTAGGGGAGGGACAAGGTCAGGTGCCCCACCTGAAAAGTCTTCAATCAGACCACATCCTGCTGGGAAGAACCAGGCTTAGCTAAAAAACAGAGGAAGACAAGACACTCTGATCCTCCAAGCCGCGCTGGCACAAAGCAGTGGGCACTCAGAAGCTTAGGCTTCTGAGGCACAGGCGCTATTCAATTCACTGAGCGGCAGCCACAGGCATGTGTCTAGCTGCTTTTTGGCTTTTTTTTTCATATATGCACTCAACTAGGCACCCAAAGATTATGCGTCCAATACTTGTGAGCATACATCTCAGCACTCAACTATGCACCCAAAAATTATGCAACCAAGATTTATGTGCACACACCTAGGTGCTCACCCAGATGACCAAAATGAAAGAGCACAAAAAACTCAAGCGCACAGTGCCACTTGAGCGCTGATGGAAGCGCACAGCCACAAGGCGGCTCCTAACATGGACGCTCAAAATTCAAGGCTCTACTGTGTGCCCAAAAACTGGGCACACAACTGGACGCACAGCAAGACACATATACCAGACCGACAAGCCAGAATAGGGCAGTCTCCGAAAGCGTGTGAAAGCCGTTGCAGCCTACCACACTGTGAGCAGCGAAAAGCCTCAGAGCAGAGCCTAGCCTACAGAGGCTGCTTAACCCGCCAGGCTGCCCACATCCCTCGACCTCCCACAGAGCGGGACAAATGTTGGAATGGAGCACCGAGCTCGAAGACCAGGTGAAAGAAGGAAACCCTATACAGTAAAAACTCCCGCTAAGTCTCTGTATATATCTTCTTCTTTTTTTATTTTAAACTTACTGGAGCTCAGCCTTACCTGGCTGAGCACAGAGATGGTCTCCAGCTGCGGGGGGAGAGGGCAATTGCCGTCACCACCGAGCTCGGCTTCCTGCACCCGTTGCCTTTCAGCCGCTCAAGCAGCTAAGTCCATGCCGGCAAAACCAGCTACCGGACCAAGGCACATCTCTGAGGGACCACGGAAATTACCTCAGGAACTCTCAACTGGGGGAGGGACCTTTAGGTATCACTGCAGGAAAGTGGGGCTTTCTTTTCCTTAATTTAGATTTCAAATTTCTCCTTTCAAAAACCTTGAAGCAATCCCCATAGGGAGATGCACGTCCACCATCTGCTGGAAATGGAGAATACTGGCAGGTTGGGGTCACTGCTGGACTATATATACTGTGAAGTCAGCTTGCTCTGTGTCCATCTGCTGGCAGGGAAGCATAAACCCACTGGTCTTGAGTCCATCTGTCTACATGCTAGGAAAACATTTTCCCTGGCTCCTAAAAATGTTGCCTGCTGTTCAGAGTTTAAAAATATTTTTCTACCCAGATAAGGTATACAATACAGTTGCTGAATAGGATCAGCCAAATAAAGGCTGAATCCTATTGACTCTTTTGTTTAATCTAATAGTATGCAACTATGTCCATAGCTGTAAAACTCCTGGGTGCAAGGTAGCCCGAGCACCTAAAAATTTGGGGCCTAGAGCCTGATGAAAGAAACACTGTCGGGGCCCAAGCAATGGAAAGTTGTGGCTACCACTGACATGGCCAGGAAGAGCTGCAGTTGTTGCTGCCAGCAGGGAGAAGGAGTCACACTGACTGCTGAATGCAAGAAGCTGGGGTTTGTGAAGGAGAGTACCTTGAAAAGAGCGAAAGGAAAAGAAAAAATAAAGGAAAAGAAGCAAAAATAGAAAAAAAAACCCACTAAAAAAAAAATCCCAAACAAAATATAAAAGCCAAAAAATAAAAAAGTTTCCCAGGCTCCTAAAAATTTCTGACTAACATCTAAGTTTTTTTAATTATTTTTCCACCCTTCACAATGCTACCATGGGTTAGATTTAACATAGGTTCTCTCTAATTCTGCTGTAACTCAAAGAACTCCTCCATGGAAAACACAGGGATGTTTTCATTTATAAACAAACAAGTCTACTACAAGAGATAAAACTGGATAATTTCCCCCCATAGATCTTCTTAACTTACTTAACTGTAATTGGATTGCTCATCTGAACCTTCAGTGGAACAGGACAATTGGAGAAAGGACTCCAATGTGGCTTGAATCATCCAAGGTTCCACGACTTTTGTCCCAAAGCACTTCCAATTAAATCTGAGCTGACTGTTCTTGGGTCACAAAACTCTGAGCCAGGCCTCAACTCAAATCAGATTCCCATCTCTGATCCTGCTCCTGAAATGAACACTGCTGTAGCAAGGAGCTGCAGGAGAGAGAAGTGACAAAGATCTAAATAAATCTTTGCACCTCATATCCCACTGGGCAAACTGGTCATCAATGAATGGAATCTTATCAAAAACATGATCTGGAACCCTTTTTAACTTTTTTCCTTTTCTCTATTGCAGTTGGAGTAGAAGGTGAAACTGAATGAACCCAAAATAGCTGTGAAAATTTAGAAGTTGATGCAAGATGGAGTGTTTGAGCTAGAGTCAACTTGACAAAGTGAGTGAACATCTGAGATGAGCTGGCTTAATTTGAACCAGCACTGAATATAGGACATGATCTGTTTGCTCATCCATAGAAATAATTTCATTACTGGCATTTTTTCCTTTCCATCTTTGGAAGCTTTCCTGGAGTTCTGATGCCAGAGATGTACTATCCAGTCACTCAGATACCCTAGAAATGTCTGCGTGTGAGTTTCTGAAGTATTAAAACTATAAAAGATATCAGTGATCTTACATGGATAAATCTCACAATATACAACTCCAATATCACTACTACAAGCACTGATGTACCCTGCACCTAAGTATTCAATAACTAGGGATGTGTATTTTATTTTCAGTTATCATAGCCATTAAATCCACTATAACTTTCTATGACCAATTCTGATTCCCAATGATAATACCTTTGTGGCTTACTCTCAAGACCATCAGTTAGCAACTATTGCTTTGACATGAAAAACTGAAGGCAATAATATGTATATGCACCACTTATTCTTTACTTCAAGGCAAAAAAGTAACATATACAAGATTCTAGTACCTGTCAGGAGACTAGGCGTAAAGAGTAATTCTTGTTCCTTTTGCAGCTGACTGTGGTAGCCATCATATTCTGCTGAATTTACTACTAGAAAATCCCAGGCTGTTTTATCCACAATGAACAAGTCTTCATCACCCTCTTTACTCTTCACAAGGAGCTCATCTTCATCCTGTGTTTATTCAGTAACAGAAATATTATTTCTCCCTTTCCCTCTTTTTTATTATACAGCCTTCCTTTAATTTCTAAAGCTCTGTCTTTAATGATACAATAAACAATATTTGCGATATCACTTTTTCACTCAGTAATACAATGCAAATAATTTTATAACGGAGGCAAAATTTAACTGGGTAAAACTTGCGAGAAAAAACTCTGAATATTAAACATTTAGAGGTCCATATTCAATCACTGTCCAGATACGGCTAACATTGGAGGAATATTCAATAATGCAGTGCACTATTGAATATAGCCAGCTATCTTAAAGTTAGCCTGCTAACTTTAGGACAGCTCTTTGGCCCAAACAGACTTACAGGATCATTCATCAAAATGCATTATGGCGTTAGGGCCCTAACACCTATGATAACGCCATAACACATGCAATATTTATCGCAACGTGCAAATGCAAATTTTTGGAATTTATTCAAAGGGAAGGAATTGGAGAGGGGATTGGGTGGGATCTATGAAAATGAGGGGCATAATTGCAGTGTGAGATAGCATAACACACACTATTGCATGTTTTTAATGCCAGAAATAACTACACCTTTTTTCCTGGCGTTAAGCTGTGTGATATGCCCGAAATGGAATTTGCGATAAATATCATGAATTCTGTTTCGGGGAGGGGAAGAGGGAGAGAGGAAGAGGGGAGGAGATTGAAGAAAAAGGAGGGAGAGAGAGGGAAGAGGAAAGAGGGAGAAGGGAGAAAGGAGAAGGAGAGGGGAGGGGGCAGGGGGAGAGGGAGGGAAGGAGGGAGATGGGAGAGGGAGAGAGAGAGGGGGAGGGAGAGAGGAGAGAGAGTGGGGAGCGGGGAGAGGGGGAGGGAGAGAGAGAGTGACAGGGAGAAGGGTGAGGGAGAAAGAGGGGAGAGGGAGAGAGGGGAGAGGGAGAGAGGGGGCGAGGGGGAGAGGGAGGGAGAATGGAGAGGAGGGAGGAGAGAGGGAGAGGGAAGAGGGTGTGAGGGGAGAGGGAGAGAGGGGAGAGAGAAGGAGAGGGAGGAGGGGAGATGTTATTGAACTAGTATTGAATTATATATATATGTTTTTTATTGTTTTTATATATATATATATACATATATATATATATAAATACACACACACACTATAATGAATAAATAAAGTAGACCACCCTTAGTTTACACTCAATCATTCAAGAAGATTTATATTAGCTGTAAAAGGAGAAATCTCTTTTTAAAAATATATAAATTTACACAGTAAACCTAAGCCATATTTACATATCTTTGTTATTTTATTAACAATGCAGTGTAAACCAGTGGTAAACTACTTTATTTATTCATTATAATGTTACACTTTGCATGGTAGCTCCTTCCTTACAGGCCGATTCAGTAAAAGTTGCGGAAGAGCGGGCGAGCGACCGCTCTCCCGGCGTGCACAGGCCACTCTCCTGTGCGCGCGATTCAGTTTTTAAATGAGGGCCCGCGGTAAAAAGAGGCGCTAGGGACACTAGCGCATCCCTAGCACAACTTTTTTGACAGGAGTGGCGGCTGTCAGCGAGTTTGACAGCCAACGCTCAATTTTGCCGGCGTCGGTTCTCAAACCCGCTGACAGCCACGGGTTTGGAAACCGGATGCCAGCAAAATTGAGCGTCCGGTTTTTGAGCTGCGGGGCGATTTAAATTTTTTTTTGTTTGTTTTTTTACTTTGGGACCTCTGACTTAATATCGCCATGATAAAAGTCGGAGGGTGTACAGAAAAGCAGTTTTTACTGCTTTTCTGTGCACTTTCCTGGTGCCGGCAGAAGTTAACGCCTACCTTTGGGTAGGCACTAATTTCTGAAAGTAAAATGTGCGGCTTGGCTGTACATTTTACTTAGTGAATCGCGCGGGAATAACTAATAGGGCCATCAACATGCATTTGCATGTTGCGGGCGCTATTAGTTTCGTGGGTGTTGGACGCGCGTTTTCGACGCGCTATTACCCCTTACAGGCATTTTCTGTGGACAGTCGGACAAATCAGCTATACAGTCTCAACCTCCTCCCCATAGAGTTGAGCTTAGTTTGTGAAGTGACTGAGGAGACTTTTTCTGCAGTAGCTGAATATCTGTGCATGCTGAGAAAGACTTCTAGGTCTTTCTGAGCTCCAAGAGAGTATATTCTGCATCAGCACCATACAATGACATCACTACTTGCGTGGCTGATTTGTCCTGCTGTCCCTGAAAAATACCTGTTACAGGTAAGCAACTTCCTTTAGTGGACTAACTTAATATATTTCCTGATTAGCTTTTGGGAGTTAGTACTCCCTTTCTCCCCTCAGACCTATTCTGACTGGAGTAGGAGTGTGCTAGCTTCCAAAAGCTAATCAGGAAATGTATTAAGATAGTCCAAACAAATAAGGCACTGATCCTACCTATTAACAGGCCGGAGCGCACTATACTGTATTGGAGCGCACTGTTAACCTGAGTTTGGATGCGCGTTTTCGACGCGCTATTACCCCTTACTTTACTGCTCTTCCAGATGAGGAGCAAGTCTGTAGATGTTGAGTTTTAGGGCTTACAGGGTGAGGAGTCTGAGTCAACTGTAGGGCATGCAGGATGAAGAACCAGGGCAAACTGGTGGACTAATTCAAAATACTGGGTTGTCCCTCACGCAAGTATGTTTTAAAATCTGCCTACATAAGCACATAAAAACTGAAAAATCCTAGGAAACATATGTGAAGTATGTTTTCTCGAGCAATCTCTTAAAACTAGGCGCATACTTATGCTTGTGTTGTGTGATTTAAACATACTTGAGCAAGAACACACACAAATTAAAATTGCAGTGTATCTCCACTCGCATGCCAATATACGCGTGTATGGGTGCATGCCCACTCCTTTTAAAATTAGCCTGCTGTTTTTTAAGCCAATATGGCTGCACAATAAAAAAAATAAAATAAAAAAATAGCTTTAATAATAATATTATACCATTTCCCCCTCTGCCTCTTGTTCTTGTTGGGGGCTCACAGTGGATTCTTCTCCGCTTCTTTCCTCTTCTTCCTGACTTGAATCTGTTTTTTGGGGAGTTTTTATTTCATCTATCACATCCTCGGAATCAGGGTCAAAATTGAAACAAAAGAAATGATATGCTTCTTGAGCAGTAGGAAACCCAGTTTGTACCTAAAATCAGAATGCAACACAGAATAATTAGATGAAAAGCATTATTTTGTACTGTATGAGATCTGAACCAATTAAAACCCTAATAATCTATAACAAGGTATTATCAAGCTATGGCGAGAAAACACTGCAGAAATCTCATCTTTGTGAGACTTTCCTCACTCCAAATGACATGAAATCTTCACTGAGTTGTACTGTGCTGTTTGTACATCTCACTGTGCATGTAAAACTGACCCCTAAACCCTA